>NC_091282.1:10290278-10597778 GCF_032444005.1 Ranitomeya imitator
AATAGCTGCCCAGAAAAGGCGCATCTATGAGATGCGCCAATTCTGGTGCTTTGCCCAGCTCTTGCCCCTTGCCCTGTAGCAGTGGCAAGTGGGGTTCATATTTGTGAGGTTGTTGCCATGGGTGACATCAAGCCCACGGCTTAGTAATGGAGAAGCGTCTATAAGATACCTGTCCATTGCTAATCCTATAGTGGTATGGTAAATACAGACACAGCCAGAATAAAGTCCTTTATTAGAAAAAATAGACACCTCTAATAATCTTAATTAAACTATACTTACAACCTCGCCTAATTCCACCGAAGCTCTTGATCTTCAGTAATAAAAGTAAAATAAAAAAACTAACAATATACCATATCTGTCCGTCGTTGTGTCCCACACAGTAATCCATTTCTGGGCAGAGGCGTAGCTAGGGTTTTGGTTCGGGAGGCGAAGCTTCTGAGTGGGCCCCTAACCAGGTAACCCTAATTACAACTCGGTGACGCACCCTAATAGTGGATGTAGGAGAACCTCAGCAGATGACCACGCACTTACTGAAAATAATGTCTATGTAAAGACCAATATGGATATTACCGCCATATGGTCAGTGGTACCAGTCCTGCAGAACATATAATAGATCACCGCACAATTACAGATAATGACTTATCGCTGACGTTCTTTCTGATGGAATCGTTCACTTTTTCCATCTGGCCCAGACCAATATGACAACTTTTTCCAGCCTCGGCTGCAGAGATTACAAGAAAGACACATTTCATGTCTCATATTTTCAGCACTGTATCAAAGGGACTATTCCCAACCTGCACAAACTCCTCATCCTGCTGATACCCCAATACTGAGCCGTACTGCTGCAATATGCGTCCCTACTATGCACCTATTGTGGAAACAGGATTACTGCAACATTTTTTCAAACTGAGTGTTTTTGGTTTTACTATTCTCTTTTGTGTCTTCAGGTTTCTTGGTGGTGTGTGAACATGATCATACAGACTTGTTCACTGTGCAAGTAGCCCATGTGTTCCTGTTTCCATAATTGTTCTCTTGTGTCTACAAGACTGGGGAGTTCCACCACTCCTCTTGGGCTATCTGCACAAAAGCTGTTCTACCCTGTATGCACACATGGATTTTTCCTCTCTGAACCCTGTTCACACAGGTTATATACAGATGATCAGGTTTTTAAATACATCAGATAGGGATTGCATACATTAGTTAGGACTGCTCTGATAAGGGTATACCGTGAAGATTGGTAGAGCAGCTTAGTATACATTTTTTGCAAAAAACGTATCAACCAAATACCCTGTTTTTTACATCTTTTACTAGCACTTGCGGATTACTGCAACATTTTTTCAAACTGAGTGTTTTTGGTTTTACTATTCTCTTTTGTGTCTTTGTGCACCTATTGTGCAGTTCTCTGTGCCCTGTAAATTCTAAAGTAACCCTCTATAATATAGTAATGGCAGGTGCAAGTGCCCTAGAAAACAGTGCCCACATTTTGTCCCCGAAAAAGTAATATTGCCCTGTGTGTGCCCCTTTGACACTCCTAGTAACCTGAAGGTTCCCCTATAACAATGAGTGTCCACTTTACATTTAATAATGTCCCGAGTCTCCCCCCTTTAAAACTCCCCTCTACACAATATGATGCTCTTTTACAGTCTAATACCCCCTCCATGGCCGGACTGGGACTAAAATTCAGCCCTGGCATTTGAAGTTACACAGGCCCACTTGTCACATGGTGACTGTATAACATCTTTGTACACTTGTAGGCCGGGGAAAGTGGGGCCCTAGGCAAAGTTGTAATGGGGCCCCAAATGCTAACATATTGCACATCAAACAAAAGCATTTCGGTTGTATTTACATGCACTGATCTCAGGCCGCTAAATGAGTTTGATCGACAATGCTGAAGTAGTTCAATGCTTGTTTTCCGGCCTCTTTCCACCAGCTGATGAATAATGATGGTACAGAACGATCACTAATAGATCACTAACAGATCACCGTACAGTATCATGTTATCAGCAGCACATCTACAGTTTACACTGGCGATGTGCTGCTGAGAACAATGATTTTTGTTCCGGCAAAAACAAAATGCAGCATTTTACTTGTTTAGTAAAATACACCCCATAGTCCTCCATATATTATAATGTGCACTACAGTGCTCCATATAGTGTGATACACTCCCTATAGTCCTCCATATATAAAAATACACTGCTCAGTTCTCCACATAGTATAATACACTCCTCATAGTCCTCCTTATAGCATAATACAATCCTTATAGTGCTCCATATAGTATAATGCACTGCCATGGTCATCCATGTAGTACAATTCACTTCCCATAGTATAATGCACCCCATAGTTCTTCATATAGCGTATTCCCCATAGTCCTCGATACAGTATAATGCAGCCCACATATAGTATAATGCAGCCACCACCCTACAGAGTAGAATGCAGCCACCCCACAGAGTACAATGTAACCCCCCATAGAATATAATGCAGCCCCCCTCATTGTTTAATGCAGCCCCCTCATAGAGTATGATGCAATCACCCCTCATAGAATATAATGTAGCCCGAATAGAATATAATACAGCCCACCTCCCCATAGAATATAATGCAGCCCCATCAAAGAGTATGATTCAATCATCCCTCATAAAATCTAATACAGCCCCCCATAGAATGTAATACAGCCCACCTCCCCATAATATATAATGTAGCCCCCATAGAACATAATGCAGCCTCCCCCGTAGAATATAATATACCCCCCATAGTATATAACACAGCCTCCCCCATAGAATATAATATACCCCCACAATAGTATATAACAGCCACATAGTATATAACACGGCCTCCCCCATAGAATATAATATACCCCCATAGTATATAGCACAGCCTGCATAATATAGCACAGCCCACGTAGTATATAACAGCCCACACAGTATACAGCACACACAGCCCACACAGTAGTATACAGCCCACACAGTAGTATACAGCACAGCCCACACAGTAGTTAACAGCACACATAGCCCACACAGTATACAGCACACACAGCCCACACAGTAGTATGCAGCACACACAGCCCACACAGTAGTATACAGCACACATAGCCCACACAGTAGTATGCAGCACACACCGTAGTATACAGCACACACAGTAGTATACAGCACAGCCCACACAGTAGTATGTACACAGCACAACCCACACAGTAGTATACAGCACAGCCCACACAGTAGTATACAGCACAGCCCACACAGTAGTATGTATACAGCACAGCCCACGTAGTAGTGTACAGCACCCCCCCCCCGGAGAATGGCCCCACAGTCCAGTTTAAAAAAAAAAAACCACACTCATCACCTCTCCTCGTGCCCGCACTGCTCCGGTCTCGGCAGCTGCCGCTGCACTGCCTGACACACAGTGAGTGCGTGATGATGTCATCGCGCACCTGCAGTGTCAGAGACAGACTGGGGAATGATGGGAGAGGGAGCATTGAGACGCTCTCTCCCCCATCATTGCATTGAACTGTACCAGCGTCATAGACACTGGTATAGTTGAATGCGGCGGCACTGGTGGGGGGTGAGTTGGCGCTGGCGCCGCTGACAACGGCACATCGTGCAGCGGCCCACTACTGGCACTGGCCCTTCTGGCATTTGCCAGAACTGCCCGATAGCAAGTCCGGTCCTGGCCCCCTCACTACATATATATACTGACCCGTTAGTATCCCCCAAACGGTTTGCTAGCTCTAACACTAATCTCCACACTGTATGATGGCCCCCTAGATAGCCTCCATATAGTATAATGCACTCCCCATAGGCAGACTCTATAGTATAAGGCAGCCCCTAATATAATGCATCCTCAGACAGCCTCAATAGTATAATGCACTTCCCATAGGCAGCCTGTATAGTATATTGCACCCCCATAGGCAGCCTTTATAGTATATTGCACCCCCATAGGCAGCCTGTATAGTATAATGCACTCCCCATAGGCAGCCTGTATAGTAAATTCCACCCCCATAGGTAGCCTGTATACTATAATACAGCCCCTAATGCACCGCCATAGGCAGCCTCAATAGTATAATACAGCCCCTAATATAATGCACCCTCATAGGCAGCCTCAATAGTTTAATGCACTTCCCATAGGCAGCCTATATAGTATATTGCACCCCATAGACAGCCTTTACAGTATAATGCATCTCCATATGCTGCCTGTATGGTATATTGCACCCCCTTTAGGCAGCCTGTATAGTCTATTGCACCCCAATCAATAGGCAGCCTGTATAGTATATTGCACCCCCATCCATAGGCAGCCTGTATAGTATAATGCACCCCCATAAAAACAATAAATACTCGCGTCTCTTCCTCCTCGTTCCTCTGCTGCTCTGAGCGCCCTCACTTCTGCGGACTGCAGGCACCGAGTAGTGATGTCATCGCAACCCCCTGTCAGTGTCGGGGTCGGTGACGTCAGACTGACAGCGTGATGATGGGAGGAGCGTATCGCTCCTTCTCCCATCAGTGCGGTCAGCTGTATTGGCTAGATGCCGATACAGCTGAACCTGCGATGATGGGCTGGCTCACTGTTGGCACCAAGGCCCCCCCCCCCCCGCCTGCTCAGGGGCCCCATAGCGACCGGGTGGCAGTGCAGGGAGATCGATTCTCCCTGCTCTGCTGCAGATAGTAACTATCAGCGCACTGTACATGCCAAAGGAGTTACAGTAGCGTAGCTCTGGGTGGGCCCAGGGCAACCACCCCCTCTGCCCCTCCAGTAGCTACGCTGCTGTGTCTGTAGAGACAATTGGTTTTCAACTTGAACGGTGCCAAGTTGCGACCATCCCAGCTGAAAACCACTGGTGAATGAGCTGTTGGGAATGCAGCGTCAGTGACCGGGGGTGACGCCAGAGTGATATTCCCCGGTCACTGAGCTCCATTCCCAGCCGGGCTGAGCTTCGATGAGATCCCCACTAGCACAGTGATCGCTCAGGGCTCGCGGTGCTAACGGAGATCTCACTGAAGTCCCCACAGCTCAGCCCGGCTGGGAATGGAGCTCAGTGACCGGAGGTAACCTCTATGACGTCACCCCTGGTCACTGATGCTGCATTCCCAGCAGCTCATTCACCAATGGTTTTCAGCCGGTACGGTCGCATCTTGGTAAAGTCCAGGTTGAAAACTAATTATCCACCAGACATGGATTACTGCGTGGGACACAATGACGGACAGGTATGGTATATTGTTGTTTTTTTATTTTACTTTTATTACAGGTGATCGAGAGCTTCGCAGGAATTAGACGTAATAATAAAAATAGAAAACTGTTTAGTGTTATTTCAAATAAAATGCTTTATTCTTACAGTGTCTTTATTTACCATACAACTCTAGGATTAGTAATGGATAGGTTCTTCTAGACACTTCTCCATTACTAAGCCGTGCCCTTAATGTGACCTGACAATATAAACGTGACATCAACCTTACACCTATTACTCCACTGCTACAGGGCAAGTGAGAAGAGCCAGGCAAAGCGCCAGAATTGGCGCATCTAATAGATGTGCCTTTTCTGGGCAGCTGCGGGCTGCTATTTTTAGGCTGGGGGGGTCAATATCCATGGCCCGTTACAAGCCTGAGAATACCAGCCCCCAGCTGTGAGCTTTAGCAAGGCTGGTTGTCAAAAATGGGGACCCCACACCATTTTTTTTTAATTATCTATTTAAATAATTAAAAAATATGGCGTTGTGACCCCTCTATTTTTGATATCCAGCCTTGCTGAAGCTGACAGCTGGGGGTTACAGCCCCAGCTGTGAGTTTTGTCTGGCTGGTTTTCAAAAATAGGTGGGGGGGGAGGCACCCATGCAGTTTTTTTTTTTTAATTACCATATCTATTTACAGCGCAGGAGCGGCAGGTGAATACTCCCATCCGCTGCTCCTGCTGTCACTGTTGTTAGCAGTAGCAGGGGTAGGCTGATGGGAGTAATAGTCCCATCAGCCGCAACCTTTTGTCTCTTTTTATTACTTAAATGTAACTCATCATTCTCCCCTGCTCGTGCCGATCGTTGGCAGAGCAGGATAGAATGAAGAGAGCCATGTTCAGCACCCAGCGACGGGGAGAGGCATTTACTGTAATGCTTCTTCCCCGGCGCCGATGCTTGTCACATGGATGACATCCATGTGTGTTATGTGTATGCACGTGTGCGGGATGTTTTACGGCCAATGCTGACATTAAAAATCGGACATGTCAGCGTGTTTTGCCCACTGACACACGGTCCGTGGAAACACATTGACGTGCACAGACCCATTCACTTGAATAGGCAAATAGCGCTCTGTTCCTCCCTAGTCTCTCCGCATGGCTAAGTAGCACTGTACAGCCACATATGGGGTATTGCCACGTTCAGTAGAAATTTGGGGACAAATTTTGTTGCCATTTTTATCCACTTCTTGTGTGAAAATGTAAAATCTTTGGCTAAAACAAAATATTGGTGGTAAAAATGTAGTTATTTTGTCCTCACTGCCCAATGGTATAAAATTCTGTGACATACCCATGGAGTCAATATGATCACTGCACCCCTAGATGAATTCATTGAGAGGTGTAGTTTGTAAAATGGGGTCACTTATGGGGGGTTCTGCTGTTTTGGCACCTCATGGGCTCTCCCAGTTGGTCATGGCACCTGGAAACCATAACAGTAAAATCTGGCGCTCCTTCCCTTCTGAGCTCTGCCATGCACCCAAACAGTGGTTTACCCCCACATATGGGGTATCAGCGTACTCAGGACAAATTGCACAATAACTTTTAGAGTCCAAGTTCTTTTGTTAGCCTTGGGATAATAAAAAATTGGGGGCGAGAAGATAATTTTTGTGAAAAAATTTATTTTTTTTATTTTTACGGCTCTATGTTATAAACTTCTGTGAAGCGCTTGGGGATTCAAAGTGCTCACTAGACATCTAGATAAGTTCTTTAGTGTGTCTAGTTTCCAAAACGGTGTCACTTGTGGGAGTTTCCACTGTTTAGGCACATCAGGGGCTCTCCAAACGCGACATGCCGTCCGATCTTCATTCCAGCCAAATTTGCGTTGAAATAGTAAAATGGTTCTCCTTCCCTTCCAAGCTCTGACCCGAAAACATTGGTTTACCCCCACATATGGGGTATCAACATATTTAGGACAAATTGCACAACTTTTGGGTCCAATTTATCCTGTTACCCTTGGGAAAATAAAAAATTGGAGGCAAAAAGATCACTTTTGTAGAAAAGCTATGATTTTTATTTTTACGGCTCTGCGTTATAAACTTCTGTGAAGCACTTAGAGGTTCCAAGTGCTCACCACACATCTAGATAAGTTCCTTGGGGGTCTAGTTTCCAAAATGGTGTCACTTGTGAGGGGTTTCCACTGTCTAGGCACATCAGGGGCTCTCCAAACGCGACAATTTTGCATTGAAAAGTCAAATGGCGCTCCTTCCCTCCGAGCTCTGCCATGCGCCCAAAAAGTAGTTTACTTGCACATGTTGGATATCAGCGTACTCATGACAAATTGCACAACTTTTGTGGTCCAGTTTCTCCTGTTACCCTTGGTGAAATTAAAAAATTTTGGACTGAATTAATTTTATTGTGAAAAAAAGTTAAATGTTCATTTTTTTTTTAAAACATTCCAAAGATTCCTGTGAAGCACCTGAAGGGTTAATAAACATTTGTTTTTTTAGCACCTTGAGGGGTGCCGTTTTTAGAATGGTGTCAGTTTTGGCTATTTTCTATCATATAGACCCATCAAAGTGACTTCAAATGTGAGGTAGTCCCTAAAAAAAATGGTGTTGTAAAAATGAGAAATTGCTGTTTAACTTTTAACCCTTATAACTTCCAAAAAAAAAAAACAAAAACATTTTATTCCAAAATTGTGCTGATTTAAAGTAGACATGTGGGAAATGTTACTTATTAAGTATTTTGTGTGATATATCTCTGTGATTTAAGGGCATGAAAATTCAAAGTTGGAAAATTGCAAAATTTTCTAAATTTTTGGCAAGTTTCTGTTTTTTTTCCCCACAAATAATCACAAGTAATATCGAGGAAAATTTACTACTAACATGAAGTACAATATGTCATGAAAATACAATGTCAGAATCACCGGGATCCGTGGAAGCTCCAGAGTTATTACCTCATAAAGGGACAGTGGTCAGAATTGTAAAAAATTGGCCCGGTCACTAACGTGCAAACCACCCTTGGGGGTAAAAGGGTTAAAGGGGATGTTCCACCAGACTGAGCATGTTAAACTGCTCACATAGTGGCTGCGGAGCTTAATAAAATGTATTTTTTTTTAGATTTTAGTTCTCTTCTACCTTGTGGATTTATTGGATTGTTAAATTTAGGTTAAACTTTATGATAAGCGCAGCTGAGTGTTATCGGAGATTTGTATCTAGGGGTGTGCACTCTTCCTCTGCATTATCTTGAGCAGTCATGATCAGGCAGCAAAACACTGGAAAAAAAAGAAAACGCTCCACAAAATAATGACCTGACAGTATGTTCTCCTCAATGATCTCTGCAGAACTGTGTGTGATTACAAAGTACCATCAGTAGAGCAGAGATGAGTGTGATTGCTCTTCAGCTTTCATTTCATGGCCGTCAGTGTGGTGGAGGGGTCCTAAAAGCAAACCCGAGAAGTCTCATTACAAATACTTTTGCAGCCCTCTTCCCACAGTGCTGTGAGCCCTGCTTTATCCCCTCCCCCAAAAACACATTTACTACCTTGAGATTAAAACTAATGTAGTTTTAGTAATCACTTAGTTCAGCTCTACTCCAAGCATTTATAGCAGACTGTTATTATGTGTCTCACATAGGAGAAAGCCTGCTCTAATCTGTTGTGGCAGCGTGTTCTTTTTTTCCCTGTATGTTTGTGCCTGCTTGTGATTGGTCAACGTCATACAAGGGAAGAAGTACATGTCCTCCAATAAGAAATTATCTGATATCGCCACATTATCATAAATTATAACCTAAACTTTACAAGCTGATATCTCCACATTGGAGGGGAAGAATTAATAGAAAAAAAGAAAAACTATATTTTCTTCAGCTGTGCAGACATTATTCCAGGGTGTGGCAGTTTAGCATGCTCATACTGGTGAAAGATCCTCTTTAAAGCCATACTAGGGGGTTTCTGCAGAAGGTTTCCAACAGAATTAAGATGAATATAGGAAAATAATGGTAAGGGTTCCGAAAAGAACCTGAGAGTGGACCCTCTGGGTCGTGGCTCTAGAGCCCCCGAGGACGAGCGGAGCAGATGGAACCACCCCCAATACAGGGAGCGTTAGGAGCAGGCCCAAGGGGGATGGAGACACAACTGCTAGAGCCAAAGGGATGACCAAGTCAGAGAGAAGGAGACTGAAGGCAGAACGAAAAGACTCGAACTGGGAAAGCTGGGTATATGATGGAACTTCAGGAGCCGGACAAAGACAGAAATGATGCTGCAAAAAAGGGGACAAAAAGTAATAAAGCCAAGAAGACAAGACTAAACGCTGGACAAGCATATGTAATGACAAAAGGCAAGAAAGACAGATTCAGGGACAGATCTGGTGGAGACACGGAGTAGGTATGTTTGAGACACAGGACTGGAAAGGTGGAGACACGGGTCACTGGCACAGGGCAGGTATGACGGAGATATGGAGCAGGTATGGCAGAGACACTGGACCGGTACGGCAGAAACATGGGCACAAGCACTGGGCAGGTATGGCGGAGACACGGGGTAAAGGTGCGGGGCTGGTATGGCGGAGACATGGAGCACTGGCACAGGGTAGGTAAGGCGGAGACTCTGGGCAAAGACACAGGACAGGGATGGTGGAGACACGGAGCACAGGGCAGGTAAGGCGGAGAGAAAGGGCAAAGGCACAGGACAGGGAAGGCGGAGACACGGAGCACAGGGCAGGTAAGGTGGAGACAGAGGGCAAAGACACAGGGCTGGTGTAGCGGAGACATGGAGGAGCCTGAAAGAGACACAGGAACGCTGACAACAAGGAACAGCAAATAACCTTGGTTCAGGTGTCTTACCTGGGAAGATGCCGGGAAGAAATACCCGATGGGCACTGCCATATTGGGGCGGAGCCATTGGGTCACGACCTCCCAGGGAGCCCTGCAGCTCACGAGGTGCGACTGCGCATGTGCGAAGAAAGGACATGCCGGGAACCAGAAAAGACAGCGGAGGAGCGGCGAGGGATGGGAGATGACAGATAAGTATGCGCAATCGTGACAATAATATTTGGCCTATAAGTTTGGCCGAATGTCTGGGCTACGTCTCCTGATTGACTTTAGTTAGTCGCATATCATGGCTCCACAGGGCCTCATGATTGGACTTTCGAGTTTGACTTATGCCAAGAAGAGGCATAGCTAGGGGTTTGGTTCAGGGAGGCGAAACTTCTGAGTGGTCCCCTAACCTGATTACAACTGGATGGCGCACCCTAATAGTGGATGTAGGAGAACCTCAGCAGATGACCGTGCTGTTACTAATAAACATCTCTATACAAAGACCAACACTGACATTACCGCCATAAGGTGATAGTGGTAGATACCAGTCCTGTAACATATAAGAACACAGTGCAGTTATTGATGGTGACTTACAGATGTCCTTTCTGATGGAATTGTTCACTTTTCCAAGTTTTTTCCCTCTGGTCCAGACCGACATGACAACTTCTCCAATCGCAGAAGTCATAACAAGAATACCTCTGACTTCTCATATTTCCTGCACCGTCCCCATCTATCCCCAACTTGCACAAACTCCCCATTCTGCTGATACCCCAATACTGAGCTGCTGATGCCGTATGTGTCCCTATTACTGCACCTGATACCCCAATACTGAGCTGCTGCTGCCGTATGTGTCCCTATTACTGCACCTGCTGTGTGGTGCTGTGCACCCTCTAATTTTCCTCTGTGAGGCAGTGACTGATGTCACAGGTAGGGGTCACTGTGTGTTCTCCCCAAGATGTGCATGAAGGCGTATGAAGGCCATAGGAGTGCATGGCAGTCACGGGTGTAGCGGTGGATGCAATGCAGGCTAGTAATAATAAAAGTGAGTGCTAGTCTTGCACATGCTAGTGTCCAAGGCAGAAGTAGAGAAAACCTGCTCTGGGATGTTGTGTTGTGAAACAGACTGCAGGATGGTAATTGTACAGTTCGTTTCATTCCAGGCCTGGGTTTTCCATGTGGCTGAAGGCCATAGGTTTCTTTGTTAAAAGCCCTGCAGGAAAGGATTTGGGTGTGTCAGTATTACGTGTTACCACTCAGCACCCAGAATATGTTGTGCAGTTGTATGTATGTATAATAGGTTCCATGTGAGATGCATGTCCCTAATGCATCAGTCCACAGGCTGCGCCCCTGGGCAGAGGGGACACGATATTCCCCTTTTGTCCGCCCCCACCTTTGTAATTCCCACAGTAAATATCGGCAGGCTCCGGCCACCTGCGGCTATTGTAAAGTATGTCTGGCCTGCCCTCTGTATCTGTGTGATATATTCTGTGTCCTGTGAGTAAAGTGTTGTCAGACTGGAAATATGTGGAGAAGCAGTGATCTTTTATTTGCGCCCATGTAACCAAGCAATTCCAGCCAGTATCCTTCATTCAGACTCCAACCAAAGCAGAGTGGACCTCTTGAAACGCGGGGTGGTACTGAAAGAGGTACCCCAGCTTGGTAGACCCCGTTACACTGGTGGCAGACAGCGGGATATGATACCTTTTCTACAGGAGGAAAGGAATGAATGGAAGACAACTACCTGAAGTTAAAGAAGACTACATTAAAAGATCTGGTGGAAGCCCAAGGGTTGATCGCCAGCAAGAAAACAAAAGCGGATTTGATAGCAGCAATCATGGAACACGACAGTGCAGCGCCCCCCAATGTGAACGTGGAGGAGACTGAATTTCAGAGGGAGGTAAAGAACAGACTGGCGTTTTATGGCCCAAACCCTGCAGTAGAGATCATACGAGAGGTGATGGCTGATGTGCGTACTGATCTGAAGGAAAAGATGGCCGAGCGGACCAGGATAGAGCTAACCAATGGAGATGGCAGAGAGGACCAAAGTTGAGCTGGCCAAGATGGAGATGGCAAAGAGGAGAGTCAGCGAGCAGGGGGAGCTCTGGCCTTCGACCAGGTACCTTCAACAGTAAGCCACAAAAAGATCCAGTATAATGCCTTCCGACAGTTGGGGGAGGCAGAGGAAAACATTGATGGCTTTCTGCAGGACTTTGAGCGGCAGTGTGCCCTTCATCAAGTGAAGCCGGAGGAGCGGGTTCAGATTCTGGCCAGCATGCTGACAGGCCGGGCAGCGGACCCCTATCGCACGGTACCTGATGAGGACTGTATGGACTATGACCGGATCAAAGAAGTGATCTTGGCCCGGTAAGCGCTGCCACCAGAGGTATACCGCCAAAAGTTCCGCGGACTTATAAAACGCGTAACCGATACCCACGCTGAATGTGCCTGTAAATTACGTCGGTAACTGGTACAGTGGGTACAAGGGAGCCAAGCAACCACTAAGGAGGACGTCCTCCAGCTCTTCTTGTTAGAATGATTCTTTAATGGACTAACCCCCGAGACACAGGAATGGCTTCAGGACAGGCGTCCAACGACTCTTGAGGAAGCCGCTCGTCTGGCCGATGAACATCATGATGCCAGGAGGCCTCAGTTGTCCGGATCAAAGATGGTCACTAGGGGTCCGCCCATGGACTTGGAGGGCCCCAAACCACCGAAGATTGTAGGGGGACCAGCTAGAAACCCGGCCTACCACAGTCCCCCTGGGGCGCGATGCCACACCTGCCGTCAGCTGGGCCACCTGCAAAGACAATGTCCCAACCGGACTCAGCATACCCAGTGGCCAAAGGCGGGAACAGCTACCTTCAGCTGGGCCGCTGTACACTGCTACCAAGGCGAAGATGACCCGGCATTGGGGGCTACAACTAACAAAGGGGTGGAAGACATGGAGGAAGTGCTGCATGAAGTAGACCCCGTGCAGGCAGCCCGGGCAGATAATCAACAGCATCGACAGGTCGTGTGGGTTAATGGGAAACGTATGCAGGGACTAAGAGATTCCGGGGCAACTTTGACCCTTGTGAAGCCTCATCTCGTCCGGGACCAAGAGAAGACGGACCGGACAGTGGCAGTCCGTGTAGCAGGGGGAGCCATACATCGACTGCCCACTGCCAGGATTCGCCTGAACTGGGGAGTTGGGGATGGCCTTGTTGAGGTCAGCTTGATGGAGGATTTGCCTGCAGACGTTTTGCTGGGAAATGACATGGGGCCCATGTTGTCTGCCTTCTCGGTTGCCCCTCTGGCTGAGACATATCCTGTGACCACCCGGAGACAAGCTCGAGCTGCAGAGGCGGAATCACACTCAGAGGAGGCCCAGGTAAGACATCCCAGCCCTACACGTATTCCCATAGCCAGACACATTTCTTGGGCCACCCCAGATGAATTTAAGAGGGAGTTACTTGAGGATCCTTCATTGGAGGGATATCGTGGGAAGGCACAGGAGGGGAGAGGGGTACTGGAAGGGGAACAGTTTGTATGGAAGCAGGGACTCCTCTACCGGATCACAGAGCAGCACCACACAGGGACGAGCCCCACTATAAAACGACAGCTGGTAGTTCCCAAGAAGTATAGACAGGAGTTACTGTGAATCTCTCATGACATACCCCTAGCCGGGCACTTCGGCGTCAGTCGCACCAGGCATCATCTGACACAAAACGTCTTTTGGCCGGGGGTAACCTATGATGTTCGTCAATAATGCCAGACCTGAGACAGTTGCCTGCGCATTGGCAAGAGGGGAGATCGATGCACGGCCAAATTACGCCCCCTCCCCATTGTGGAGGAACCATTTAGCCGAGTAGCGGTCGATCTGATAGGGCCATTAGCCAAACCCAGTCCGTCAGGGAAAAGGTATATATTGACAGTGGTAGATTATGCCACACGGTATCCAGAGGCGGTTGCGTTACCTAACATACTGCCAGAGACGGTGGCGGCCGCCCTGCTCCAGGTTTTCTCACGGGTTGGATTTCCCCGGGAGATAATCTTGGACCAGGGTACCCAGTTTACAGCAGAGGTGACCAACCAACTGTGGAAGCTGTGCGGCGTAAAGTCCATTAGAAGCGCCCCGTACCACCCGCAAACCAATGGGTTGTGTGAGCGCTTTAACGGGACGTTAAAACAACTCATTGGGACTTTTACCAGGACCTACAGGGACTGGGAGAAATTCTTGCCTCACCTCCTGTTTGCCTATCGAGAGGTGCCCCAAGAATCCACGGGGTTCTCCCCATTCGAACTGGTATACGGGAGACGGATAAGGGGACCCCTAGACTTAGTGCTAGAACACTGGGAAGGGGAGGGCATCATAGAAGGGGTACCTATTGTACCCTATGTGCTGGAATTCCGGGACCGCCTACAGGAGCTGACCCAGGCTGTAAGTGGGAACATGCAGGTGGCCCAGCGGAGCCAGCGCGTATGGTACGATCGACGGACCAGAGAGCGCACCTTGGAAATAGGGCAGAAGGTCCTGGTGTTAGAGCCCACTAGGCAGAACAAGTTCCAAGCTGCTTGGCAGGGGCCTAGCAGGTAGTGGGGAAAATAACCGACACAACCTATAATGTCGCCGATTGTGACGACCCCAGGGTTATCCGCATGTTTCACGTGAATATGCTGAAGCCCTATCGGGAGCGCCCTGAAGAGGTAGTGGCCATCTGTGCACCTGAAGCAGAGGATTTAGCCAGACTTCCCTTGCCGGATGTCTTAGGGGAGAGGACTCAGTCTAAAACATGGGACCAGGTACACTTGGGTGAAGACCTAGGCCCCCGGGAGAGACAGCAGGTGGAGTTGTTGAGACAGTGACAGAGGATGTTTTTCGGGGAGACCAGGGTACACTTGCCTGGCACAACACAAGGTTGAGACCCAGGATCAGACCCCCCTGCGACAAAACCCCTTCCGCATCCCTGAGTCTGTATGAGAGAGGATGCGACAAGAGATACAAGAGATGTTGCGTTTAGGGGTCATCGAAGAGTCAGATAATCCCTGGGCATCCCCCGTAGTGTTAGTGCCCAAGAAGGATGGGACTACACGGTTTTGTGTAGACTATCGTAAGCTCAATGAGAAAACAGTGACGGATGCATATCCCATGCCGCGTGTAGATGAGTTGTTAGACCGGCTGGTGGGGGCAAATTATTTGACCACTATCGATCTATGCAAAGGCTACTGGCAGATTCCCCTTAGTCCTGATGCTATTCCCAAGTCGGCATTTGTCACCCCGTTTGGCTTATTCCAGTTTCGAGTTATGCCATTCAGGATGAAGACTGCCCCGGCGACCTTCCAGAGGTTGGCTGACCGGCTTCTGGATGGTCTCCAGGACTATGCGTGTGCCTACCTGGATGACATCGCCATCTACAGCGCGACATGGGAAGAGCATCTAAATCACCTAGAGACAGTATTAGACAGGATCCACAAGGCCAGAATCACCCTGAACCCAAACAAGTGTCACGTGGGCAAAGCAGAGGTTCAGTATTTAGGGCATTGGGTGGGAAGTGGGAAACAGAGACCAGAACCAGCCAAGATTGAGGCCATAGCCAAATGGCCCACCCCACGCACTAAAACCCAGGTTATGGCATTTCTAGGGACAGCGGGGTATTACAGGAAATTCGTTCCCAATTGCAGCAGCGTAGCCAAGCCCCTCACTGATCTGACCCGTAAGAACCAACCCCGCCAGGTAACCTGGACCCCAGAGTGTGAGGAAGCCTTCCGCCAGCTAAAGGACGCCCTCACCAATACCCCTGTATTGGCCGCACCTGATCCAACTAAATGTTTCCTTGTTCACACAGACGCTTCTATGTTTGGATTGGGGGCAGTACTGAGCCAAGTCGGGCCGGACGGCCAAGAACACCCGGTAGCTTACCTGAGTCAGAAACTACTGCCCCGTGAAGTAAGCTATGCGGCCATCGAGAAAGAGTGCCTGGCGGTAGTATGGGCACTCAAAAAGTTGCAACCATATTTGTATGGACGACAGTTTTCCCTCCTAACGGACCATAATCCCCTAGTCTGGCTTAATCGGGTCTCCGGAGACAACGCCAGATTGCTGCGGTGGAGTTTAGCCCTACAACCTCTGGACTTCACCATCCACTACAGACACGGCAAACAAAACGGTAACGCTGATGGACTAAGTCGACAAACGGAACTTGTGCCAACCCCATAAACTTCGGTCATCCCCAAACCGATTCGTAAAGGATCAGACTGTGTATGCCGATCGCGTCGCTGAAAAGGGAGCTGTGTTTTGTGTTACGGAACCACTCAGCACCCAGAATACGTTGTGCAGTTATATGTATGTATATTAGGTTCCATGTGAGATCCATGTCCTTAATGCATCAGCCCACAGGCTGCACCCCTTGGGCAGAGGGGACACGATATTCCCCTTTGGTCCGCCCCCACCTTTTTAATTCCCACAGTAAATATCGGCAGGCTCCGGCCACCTGCGGCTATTGTAATGTATGTCTGGCCTGCTGCTTTTCTATTGGCCTGCCCTCTGTATCTGTGTAATATATTCTGTGTTCTGTGAGTAAAGTGTTGTCAGACTGGAAATACGTGGAGAAGCAGTGATCTTTTATATGCGCCCATGTAACCAAGCAATTCCAGCCAGCGTCCTTCATTCCGACTCCAGCCAATGCAGAGTGGACCTCCTGAAACATGGGATGGTACTGAAAGAGGTACCCCAGCTTGGTAGACCCCATTACACCTTGCAACTGGAGAATCCCTTTTGTCACTCCATTTCCAGTTTAGACTTGGGATTTCTACAATATCGGGAATTGTGAAGCACACCTGCCATGCATTGTGGGACTCTTTACATGGCAAATTTATACCATATCCTACAATGGAGAGTTGGCTGAAGATTGCCAAAAAATTCCAACAAATTTGTCAGTTTCCCAATTGCTTGGGTGCTGTGGACGGGAAACATATCCACGTTGAGAAACCTGCTGCATCTGGATCAGAATTTTTTAACTACAAAAAAAATTTTTCCATTGTGCTTATGGCCATCGCTGACGCTGAATACAAATTTATAGTGGTCGATATTGGGGCCTCTAGCCGCTCCAATGATTTCCAAGTCTTTAAAGGGAACCTGTCACCCCTAAAATCGAAGGTGAGCTAAGCCCTCCGGCATCAGGGGCTTATCTACAGCATTCTGTAATGCTGTAGATAAGCCCCCGATGAAAAAGATGTTAGATTATACTCACCCAGGGGCGGTCCGGTTCTGTTCTGGTCCAATGAGTGTCGCATTCCGGTCCTGGGCCTCACATCTTCTTACGATGACGTCCTCTTCTTGTCTTCACGCTGTGGCTCCGGTGCAGGGGTACTTTGTCTGCCCTGTTGAGAGCAGAGCAATGTATTGCAGTGCGCAGGCGCCGGGCCTCTCTGACCTTTAAAGTAACTGCAATGGGGCGTCATCTCTATGGAAACACATTCCAATTTCCACCACCAAGACCGCTGCCTGAAACCTCGGAGCCGCCAATGCCTTTTGTATATGTTGGAGATGAAGCCTTCCAACTCTTGGAACACCTGCTGAAGCCTTACTCAAGTAGTGGATTGACGCCAACTAAAAGAATTTTTAATTACCAACTAACACGAGCACGGAGAATGGTTGTGTCACGCCGTTAGCGGCGATAAAGGGGCAGGACGGCGTACTGGGACCCACACCTATCCCTGCCACTATAATGGGGCCCCGACTTTCCCTTATCTCAGGGGTACCTATGATGGTTAGGAGGCCTGAGCCGCCAGCGTATCCCTGTCTCCAGTGCAGGCTCTATCAATGGCCCCCTCTCCCCCCAAAGGAGGTGGACTGCACCAGTGTATAAATACCACAATTAAACAGGGTATACAGACAAGGTAACTAAAAGTCTCAAACTCACCAAATGCTCACACAACCACAGAGGTAACACATAGAAGGGAAGAGAAGGAAAAAACTAGGAAGGAAAATAGGTTTAACATGCAACCAAAACAGACACCAATCTCTGTAAATAAACCTCCAAGCTCCAAATACTACGCTCCTTCAACCTCCAAGCCAGGCAGCAGAACTGATCACTGACAATAGCTTGTAATCAAGGCTGGGTCTATATAGAGGAGGAGATTACAAAATCCACTTCAGCTGAGAGACCCAGCTCACAGCAACTCAGCAACAAGGTTAACTCCTGCACTGCTGGCACAAAGCAGCCAGGTCAGAATACAGGAGAAGAGCTTCTGTTCACTGTGTGTGAATGAGGCCCAGAGCGCTGCGGTTCTCTGGAACCTGTCGCGGTAGCCCCGTGACAGGTTGAGTGCGCTTTTGGGATTCTAACAGCCAAATGGTGAGTTCTGCTAACCGCTATCAACCTGAAGACTGACACTGTTGACGAGGTGGTTAAAACTTGTGTGATCCTTCACAATTTTGTTATATGCAAGGAACAGATTTCCATTGATGACAACTTAGAAGAAACCACCTTGCATGATTATGAGAACATTACTTATAGAAGTTCTGTGTCAGTTTCCAGAATGAGGGACAAATTTGCTGAATACTTTATTTCACCTCAAGGAAGAGAAGACTGGCAGGATGAGAGAGTGTGAAAAATTTGTCTTGGACCTTCTTTACCCAAAGTATTTGACCTTTTTTACCCAAAGTATTGTACCTGGTTGGGATTTACCCAAAGTTTTTAACATGTTTAACCCAATGTATTGTACTTGTTTGGTTGTATTGTACCTTTTTAACCCAAAGTATTGTACCTGGTTGGGTTTTACCCAAACTATTGTACCTTCTTTTACCCAAAGTATGTAACCTTATACTGTAATAAATGAAAGACAAAACATGTAAAACCAAAAAACTTTTATTTACAAGTTAACAAAAGTTTCATAAATTTAAAAACTGTGGGGTGGAGATAATACTGGAGTGGCAGTCAGTTTGGGACACTTCGACAGTGGGAGTGTGGAGAGATAATTGTGGTGGTGACGGATCAGGAGCAAAAACAAGATGAAGGGGTGGAAAAAGAAAACGTGTGGATATAAAAGCGGGAGTGGTGTTGGGATTTTGGAAGGTTTGAGGGGTGGTGTGCAGGGATTGGGAGGCAGAAGAGGTCGTGGGTGGAGAAGAGGGTTGTGTTAGGGGCATGATGGGTGTGGAAGGAGTCTAGTGGTAGTGGGCATGGAGTAGAGGTTGGGCAGGGAGTGGAGGCGCAGATGATGTGGTTGGGAACTGGTACGGGGCAGGATGCTGGTACGGGGCAGGATGCTGGTATTGTATAGGGGGGGAAGAGTGTTATGAATAGGTAATTCAGAACCACAATGGACCTTGAAGTTCATAGCACACAAGTGACCTGACAAAAACCACAAAACATAGGACGAGCTCTGAGACGTGGAAACTCTGCTGACCGCAATCCCTAAACCTATCAAACCACACTAGAGGCAGCCGTGGATTGCGCCTAACGCTCCCTATGCAACTCAGCACAGCCTGAGAAACTAGCTAGTCCTGAAGATAGAAAAATAAGCCTACCTTGCCTCAGAGAAATTCCCCAAAGGAAAAGGCAGCCCCCCACATATAATGACTGTGAGTAAGATGAAAATACAAACACAGAGATTAAATAGATTAAGCAAAGTGAGGCCCGACTTACTGAATAGACCGAGGATAGGAAAGATAGCTTTGCGGACAACACAAAAACCTACAAACAACCACGCAGAGGGGCAAAAAGACCCTCCGCACCGACTAACGGTACGGAGGTTGCTCCCTCTGCGTCTCAGAGCTTCCAGCAAGCAAGCAGAACCAAAAAAGCAAGCTGGACAGAAAATATAGCAACAAAAGGACACAAGCAGAACTTAGCTTATGCTGAGCAGACAGGCCACAGGAACGATCCAGGAGGAAGCAAGACCAATACTAGAACATTGACTGGAGGCCAGGATCAAAGCACTAGGTGGAGTTAAATAGAGCAGCACCTAACGACTTAACCTCATCACCTGAGGAAGGAAGCCGCAGTACCACTCGTGACCACAGGAGGGAGCTTGATCACAGAATTCACAACAGTACCCCCCCTTGAGGAGGGGTCACCGAACCCTCACCAGAGCCCCCAGGCCGACCAGGATGAGCCATATGAAAGGCACGAACAAGATCGGTAGCATGGACATCAGAGGCAAAGACCCAGGAATTATCTTCCTGACCATAACCCTTCCACTTAACCAGATACTGGAGTTTCCGTCTCGAAACACGAGAATCCAAAATCTTCTCCACTATATACTCCAACTCCCCCTCCACCAAAACTGGGGCAGGAGGATCAACAGATGGAACCACAGGCGCCACGTATCTCCGCAACAATGACCTATGGAATACATTATGGATGGAAAAAGAATCTGGAAGGGTCAAACGAAAAGACACAGGATTAAGAACCTCAGAAATCCTATACGGGCCAATGAAACGAGGCTTAAACTTAGGAGAGGAAACCTTCATAGGAATATAACGAGATGACAACCAAACCAAATCCCCAACACGAAGTCGGGGATCCACACAGCGTCTGCGATTAGCGAAACGTTGAGCCTTCTCCTGGGACAAGGTCAAATTGTCCACTACATGAGTCCAAATCCGCTGCAACCTGTCCACCACAGTATCCACACCAGGACAGTCCGAAGACTCAACCTGCCCTGAAGAGAAACGAGGATGGAACCCAGAATTGCAGAAAAACGGTGAAACCAAGGTAGCCGAGCTGGCCCGATTATTAAGAGCGAACTCAGCCAACGGCAAAAAGGACACCCAATCATCCTGATCAGCAGAAACAAAACATCTCAGATATGTTTCCAAGGTCTAATTGGTTCGTTCAGTCTGGCCATTTGTCTGAGGATGGAAAGCCGAGGAAAAAGACAAATCAATGCCCATCCTAGCACAAAAGGCTCGCCAAAACCTCGAAACAAACTGGGAACCTCTGTCAGAAACGATGTTCTCTGGAATGCCATGTAAACGAACCACATGCTGGAAGAACAATGGCACCAAATCAGAGGAGGAAGGTAATTTAGACAAGGGTACCAAATGGATCATCTTAGAGAAGCGATCACAAACTACCCAAATGACCGACATTTTTTGAGAGACGGGGAGATCCGAAATAAAATCCATAGAGATATGTGTCCAAGGCCTCTTCGGGATCGGCAAGGGCAAAAGCAACCCACTGGCACGAGAACAGCAGGCTTAGCCCGAGCACAAATCCCACAGGACTGCACAAAAGAACGCACATTCCGCGACAGAGACGGCCACCAAAAGGATCTAGCCACCAAATCTCTGGTACCAAAGATTCCAGGATGACCAGCCAACACCGAACAATGAACATCAGAGATAACTTTATTCGTCCACCTATCAGGGACAAACAGTTTCTCTGCTGGGCAATGATCAGGTTTATTAGCCTGAAATTTTTGCAGCACCCGCCGCAAATCAGGGGAGATGGCAGACACAATTACTCCCTCTTTGAGAATACCCGCCGGCTCAGGCAAACCCGGAGAATCGGGCACAAAACTCCTAGACAGGGCATCCGCCTTCACATTTTTAGAGCCCGGAAGGTACGAAACCACAAAGTCAAAACAGGAGAAAAACAGCGACCAACGAGCCTGTCTAGGATTCAACCGTTTGGCAGACTCGAGATAAGTCAAGTTCTTGTGATCAGTCAAGACCACCACGCGATGCTTAGCTCCTTCAAGCCAATGACGCCACTCCTCGAATGCCCACTTCATGGCCAGCAACTCTCGATTGCCAACATCATAATTTCGCTCAGCAGGCGAAAACTTCCTGGAAAAGAAGGCGCATGACTTCATCACCGAGCAATCAGCACCTCTTTGCGACAAAACAGCCCCCGCTCCAATTTCAGAAGCATCAACCTCAACCTGGAACGGAAGTGAAACATCTGGTTGACACAACACAGGGGCAGAAGAAAAACGACGCTTTAACTCTTGAAAAGCTTCCACAGCAGCAGAAGACCAATTGACCACATCAGCACCCTTCTTGGTCAAATCGGTCAATGGTTTAGCAATACTAGAAAAATTACAGATGAAGCGACGATAAAAATTAGCAAAGCCAAGGAACTTTTGCAGACTCTTCAGAGATGTCGGCTGAGTCCAATCATAAATGGCCTGGACCTTAACAGGGTCCATCTCGATGGTAGAAGGGGAAAAAATGAACCCCAAAAATGAAACCTTCTGAACACCAAAGAGACACTTTGATCCTTTCACAAACAAAGAATTAGCACGCAGGACCTGGAACACCATTCTGACCTGCTTCACATGAGACTCCCAATCATCCGAGAAGACCAAAATATCATCCAAGTATACAATCAGGAATTTATCCAGGTACTCTCGGAAGATGTCATGCATAAAGGACTGAAATACTGATGGAGCATTGGCAAGTCCGAATGGCATAACTAGGTACTCAAAATGGCCCTCGGGCGTATTAAATGCAGTTTTCCATTCATCGCCCCGTTTAATACGCACAAGACTATATGCACCACGAAGCTCTATCTTGGTGAACCAACTAGCCCCCTTAATCCGAGCAAACAAATCAGATAGCAGCGGCAAGGGGTACTGAAATTTGACCGTGATTTTATTTAGAAGGCGGTAATCAATACAAGGTCTCAGCGAACCATTCTTCTTGGCCACAAAAAAGAACCCTGCTCCCAATGGCGACGACGACGGCCGAATATGACCCTTCTCCAAGGATTCTTTTACGTAACTCCGCATAGCGGCGTGCTCAGGTACAGATAAATTAAACAGTCGACCCTTAGGAAACTTACTACCAGGAATCAACTCGATAGAACAATCACAATCCCTATGCGGAGGTAGGGCATTGGACTTGGGCTCATCGAATACATCCCGGTAATCAGACAAGAACTCTGGGACCTCAGAAGGGGTGGATGATGAGATAGACAGAAATGGAACATCACCATGTACCCCCTGACAACCCCAGCTGGACACAGACATTGATTTCCAATCTAATACTGGGTTATGGACTTGTAGCCATGGCAACCCCAACACGACAGATTTTGCAACACCAGAAAGCGAATATCCTCCTGGTGCGCAGTAGCCATGCACATGGTCAGCTGGGTCTAATACTGAGGCTTATTCTTGGCCAAAGGCGTAGCATCAATTCCTCTCAATGGAATAAGACACTGCAAGGGCTCCAAGACAAACCCACAGCGCCTAGCAAACTCCAAGTCCATCAAATTCAGGGCAGCGCCCGAATCCACAAATGCCATGACAGAATAGGAAGACAAAGAGCAGATCAAAGTAACGTACAAAAGAAATTTCGACTGTACCGTACCAATGGTGGCATACTTAGCGAACCGCTTAGTGCGCTTAGGACAATCGGAGATAGCATGAGTGGAATCACCACAGTAGAAACACAGCCCATTCTGACGTCTGTGTTCCTGCCTTTCAGCTCTGGTCAAAGTCCTATCGCACTGCATAGGCTCAGGTTTATGCTCAGATAATACCGCCAAATGGTGCACAGATTTACGCTCACGCAAGCGTCGACCGATCTGAATGGCCAAAGACATAGACTCATTCAGACCAGCAGGCATAGGAAATCCCACCATGACATCCTTAAGGGCTTCAGAGAGACCGTTTCTGAAGATTGCTGCCAAAGCACATTCATTCCATTGAGTGAGCACAGACCACTTTCTAAACTTCTGACAATAAATCTCTATCTCATCCTGACCCTGACACAGAGCCAGCAAATTTTTCTCTGCCTGATCCACTGAATTAGGTTCATCGTACAGTAATCCGAGCGCCAGAAAAAACGCATCAATATTACATAATGCAGGATCTCCTGGCGCAAGGGAAAATGCCCAGTCTTGAGGGTCGCCACGTAATAAAGAAATAATAATCTTAACTTGTTGAACTTGCGTCACCAGAGGAGCGAGGTTTCAACGCCAGAAACAGTTTGCAATTATTTTTGAAACTCAGAAATTTAGCTCTATCTCCAGAAAACAAATCAGGAATAGGAATTCTTGGTTCTAACATAGAATTCTGAGCCACAAAGTCTTGAATATTTTGTACTCTTGCAGTGAGAAGATCCACACATGAAGACAGACCTTTAATGTCCATCACTACACCTGTGTCCTGAACCACCCAAATGTCTAGGGGAAAAAAAAGGCAAAACACAGTGCCAAGAAAAAAAAATGGTCTCAGAACTTCTTTTTTCCCTCTATTGAGAAGCATAGTACTTTTGGCCTCCAGTACTGTTATGAATAGGTAATTCAGAACCACAATGGACCTTGAAGTTCAGAGCACACAAGTGACCTGACAAAAACCACAAAACATAGGACGAGCTCTGAGACGTGGAAACTCTGCTGACCGCAATCTCTAAACCTATCAAACCACACTAGAGGCAGCCGTGGATTGCGCCTAACGCTCCCTATGCAACTCGGCACAGCCTGAGAAACTAGCTAGTCCTGAAGATAGAAAAATAAGCCTACCTTGCCTCAGAGAAATTCCCCAAAGGAAAAGGCAGCCCTCACATATAATGACTGTGAGTAAGATGAAAATACAAACACAGAGATGAAATAGATTAAGCAAAGTGAGGCCCGACTTACTGAATAGACCGAGGATAGGAAAGATAGCTTTGCGGACAACACAAAAACCTACAAACAACCACGCAGAGGGGCAAAAAGACCCTCCGCACCGATTAACGGTACGGAGGTGCTCCCTCTGCGTCTCAGAGCTTCCAGCAAGCAAGCAGAACCAAAAAAGCAAGCTGGACAGAAAATATAGCAACAAAACGACACAAGCAGAACTTAGCTTATGCTGAGCAGACAGGCCACAGGAACGATCCAGGAGGAAGCAAGACCAATACTAGAACATTGACTGGAGGCCAGGATCAAAGCACTAGGTGGAGTTAAATAGAGCAGCACCTAACGACTTAACCTCATCACCTGAGGAAGGAAACTCAGAAGCCGCAGTACCACTCGTGACCACAGGAGGGAGCTTGATCACAAAATTCACAACAGAGGAGGGGCAGTGGCTGGAGGGGGGGCAAGTGGTGGAGGAACTAACGGGGCGGGTGGAGGGGCTTGGGAGGTAACATGCAGACTAGAGCAGACTGGCACGATTGCATTACTTGCATCTGCTGGTCAGGAGATAGCTTGTCCATGTGCTCGAGTACTGACTGGAAAAAGGTGTAGTTTGGAGATTTACTTGCATCTGAATGCATCCTATCCTGACGTGTATGCAACTCAAGAATACTGTTGCTGAGCAAAATAAATCCTGCAGTCATTTGCTCAGACAACAGTTTGAGACAGTTCTGGAAGGCTGCATTTAGATGCAAGAACTCAGGCGCATAGCTAGGTACCTGACCCCTCTGGCGCTGCCGCCCAGAACCCACAGGTGTTGCAGAGGTGGCAGCATTAGAAAGGTGGGGTAAAGGAAAAGCTATATCCTCACCAGCAGATTCATGTAACGCAGTCGGCCACGATGCTCCAGCGCTGGTGGATGGGACCGAGGGATTAGATGTGAAGGAAGGCTGGGAAGATGGGGGGTCGGGGTCGGGTCGGTCGAAGTGTCCCTCGGTGGCAGTCTCCTGAGGGATCGCTCCAGAAGGGTTCAAGTCTGCTGGCTCCTGAGCGCTGCAGACGGTGCTGTAGAAAAAAGAAAAAAAAGTAATTAATATATTGATATTGCTTGGCTCTGGCTAAACCCCCCCCCCCCCCAAAAAAAAAAAGTGTTAGACATCTACACATTTTTAATTGAATGGGGTGGGTAATATTTACCTCAGGGGTCCCCAACTCCAGGCTTCGAGGGCCGCCAACAGTGCAGGTTTTCAGGATTTCTTTAGTATTGCATCGGTGGTAATGTGATCATCTGCACAGGTGATGATTCCAACCCCTGTGCAATACTAAGGAAATCCTGAAAACCTGCCCTGTTGGCGGCTCTCGAGGCCTGGAGTTGGGGACCACTGATTTACCTTCTGCTCACCATCTTTGACCGGAGGAACAACAGGGCCCTTCCATATTTGTATTTGCTCCTGCGTCCTCCCGATCCACTCGGGGCCCACATCTCCTTGTTAAACTCCTTCTTGAAGCGATTCCGGATTGACTGCCACCGCTTGACAACTTTTTCGCCTGTAAAGTGAAAGCACAAATTGGTTAGTATACAACACTTTACATCCAGCAACATAACTGAACTGTGAATACTTACGCGCTTGATTCTGGGCCAGAGCATCGAGGTCCTCCAAGTTGTTCCACAAGTTGTTGGCATACTTGCTCCCAGAGCCGACGGGTAACACCAAGATCTGCGTGGCGGCAGTCCCCCATATTCCACAGCCTGGCTCTGGTGGCAGGTTCAGCTCTGGTGGCAGGTTCAGCTCTGGCTCTGGTGGCAGGTTCAGCTCTGGTGGCAGGTTCAGCTCTGGCTCTGGTGGCAGGTTCAGCTCTGGCTCTGGTGGCAGGTTCAGCTCTGGTGGCAGGTTCAGCTCTGGCTCTGGTGGCAGGTTCAGCTCTGGCTCTGGTGGCAGGTTCAGCTCTGGCTCTAGTGGCAGGTTCAGCTCTGGTGGCAGGTTCAGCTCTGGCTCTGGTGGCAGGTTCAGCTCTGGATCTGGTGGCAGGTTCAGCTCTGGATCTGGTGGCAGGTTCAGCTCTGGCTCTGGTGGCAGGATCCGCTCTGGCTCTGGTGGCCGGTTCAGCTCTGGCTCCGGTGGCTGGTCCAGCTCTGGCTCCGGTGGCAGGTTCCGCTCTGGCTCCGGTGGCAGGTTCAGCTCTGGCTCTGGTGGCAGGTTCAGCTCTGGCTCTGGTGGCAGGTTCAGCTCTGGCTCTGGTGGCAGGTTCAGCTCTGGCTCCGGTGGCAGGTTCAGCTCTGGTGGCAGGTTCCGCTCTGGCTCCGGTGGCAGGTTCAGTTCTGGCTCCGGTGGCAGGTTCAGCTCTGGCTCCGGTGGCAGGTTCAGCTCTGGTGGCAGGTTCAGCTCTGGCTCTGGTGGCAGGTTCAGCTCTGGTGGCAGGTTCAGCTCTGGCTCTGGTGGCAGGTTCAGCTCTGGCTCTGGTGGCAGGTTCAGCTCTGGCTCTGGTGGCAGGTTCAGCTCTGGCTCTGGTGGCAGGTTCAGCTCTGGCTCCGGTGGCAGGTTCAGCTCTGGTGGCAGGTTCAGCTCTGGCTCTGGTGGCAGGTTCAGCTCTGGTGGCAGGTTCAGCTCTGGCTCTGGTGGTAGGTTCAGCTCTGGCTCTGGTGGTAGGTTCAGCTCTGGCTCCGGTGGCAGGTTCAGCTCTGGTTCTGGTGGCAGGTTCAGCTCTGGCTCTGGTGGTAGGTTCAGCTCTGGCTCTGGTGGTAGGTTCAGCTCTGGCTCTGGAGGCAGGTTCAGCTCTGGCTCTGGTGGCAGGTTCAGCTCTGGCTCTGGTGGAAGGTTCAGCTCTGGCTCTGGTGGCGGGTTCAGCTCTGGCTCTGGTGGCGGGTTCAGCTCTGGCTCTGGTGGCAGGTTCAGCTCTGGCTCTGATGGCGGGTTCAGCTCTGGCTCTGATGGCAGGTTCAGCTCTGGCTCTGATGGCAGGTTCAGCTCTGGCTCCAGTGGCAGGTTCAGCTCTGGCTCCAGTGGCAGGTTCAGCTCTGGTTCTGGTGGCAGGTTCAGCTCTGGCGGCAGGTTCAGCTCTGGCTCTGGTGGCAGGTTCAGCTCTGGCTCTGGTGGTAGGTTCAGCTCTGGCTCTGGTGGCAGGTTCAGCTCTGGCTCCGGTGGCCGGTTCAGCTCTGGCGGCAGGTTCAGCTCTGGCTCTGGTGGCGGGTTCAGCTCTGGCTCTGGTGGCGGGTTCAGCTCTGGCTCTGGTGGCGGGTTCAGCTCTGGCTCTGGTGGCGGGTTCAGCTCTGGCTCTGAAGGCGGGTTCAGCTCTGGCTCTGATGGCAGGTTCAGCTCTGGCTCTGATGGCAGGTTCAGCTCTGGCTCTGGTGGCAGGTTCAGCTCTGGCTCCGGTGGCAGGTTCAGCTCTGGTTCCGGTGGCAGGTTCAGCTCTGGCTCTGGTGGCAGGTTCAGCTCTGGCTCTGGTGGCAGGTTCAGCTCTGGTGGCAGGTTCAGCTCTGGCTCTGGTGGCAGGTTCAGCTCTGGCTCTGGTGGCAGGTTCAGCTCTGGTGGCAGGTTCAGCTCTGGCTCTGGTGGCAGGTTCAGCTCTGGCTCTGGTGGCAGGTTCAGCTCTGGTTCTGGTGGAAGGTTCAGCTCTGGCTCTGGTGGCAGGTTCAGCTCTGGTTCTGGTGGCAGGTTCAGCTCTGGCTCTGGTGGCAGGTTCAGCTCTGGTGGCAGGTTCAGCTCTGGCTCTGGTGGCAGGTTCAGCTCTGGTTCTGGTGGAAGGTTCAGCTCTGGCTCTGGTGGCAGGTTCAGCTCTGGTTCTGGTGGCAGGTTCAGCTCTTGAGGCAGGTGTTCGCTATCGTCTTGCTGGCTGCAGATGGATGAGTGAGGGCCTACTTGTCTGGCTTTATATCTGTTTCCAAATTGGGGGCTGGCTAATTGTATCAGAGCATGCTCAGTAAAAAAAAACGGAATCCGACGCCCATAGGCTTCCATTGTAGTAAAAAGCTGGAAGCGTCGAATCCGGAGCTGTCCGGTTTTTCACCACAGACAAAAAAATGTAACTTTGTACGTTTTTTTCCAGATGCCGGAAAACCAATTTTTGCCGGATCCGGCGAAAGACGGACGAAACATGAGGCCATCCAGCGCTAATGCAAGTCTATGAGAAAAAAATGGATCCAGCGACAGCTTTCGCCGGACCTTTTTTTTAAAAAAAAAATAACCAGATTTAGTCTGATGGCGAAAACCTGATGTGTGAAAGAGGCCTAAGAATCCAGACACCGCACTACTGACAGCCACCACAGGTCCGTCACCTCATCACTATACTGTCCTGAGCCCCGCCCCCTAATCACATGACAGTGACGTCACCACAGGTCCTTCACCACTTCTGTCTGGAGCTTTGCCTCCTGACCACATGACATTTACATCACCATAGGCAGTCACTTCTCTCCTGAGCCCCGCCCCCTGATCACATGACGGTGACGTCACCACAGGTCCTTCCGCTCTCAGTGCAGCAGCTCCATCCTGGTTGTGTGCAGCTCGTGTTCTCTGGTGTCAGCCAGCAGCAGATTTCCCGCCATTCCGGTGAGATTACAGGAGGATTTGTGGTAAATCTGTGAGAGGAGAGTGTGGGGTGAGATCAGAGCTGTTCCTGTGGAGGCTCCTGCTCCCTGTGACTGCGGCTCCTCACTGTTGTGTGGGGGATGTAGAGCTGCACAGATGTGGAGACGTGCTGTAGATTCTCAGGCATCTTGGATATGAAATGAACATGAATTATGTGGAGATAATAGAGGAAATGACCACAGATCCCAGATCCTCTATATTCCATGTTCCTTCTCAGCTATATAATATAATATACACCGGATTATCTGGGATCTCTGCTCATTTCCTAATTATCTACATATATTTAATATAGTAACATAGTAACATAGTAACATAGTTAGTAAGGCCGAAAAAGACATTTGTCCATCCAGTTCAGCCTATATTCCATCATAATAAATACCCAGATCTACGTCCTTCTACAGAACCTAATAATTGTATGATACAATATTGCTCTGCTCCAGGAAGACATCCAGGCCTCTCTTGAACCCCTCGACTGAGTTCGCCATCACCACCTCCTCAGGCAAGCAATTCCAGATTCTCACTGCCCTAACAGTAAAGAATCCTCTTCTATGTTGGTGGAAAAACCTTCTCTCCTCCAGACGCAAAGAATGCCCCCTTGTGCCCGTCACCTTCCTTGGTATAAACAGATCCTCAGCGAGATATTTGTATTGTCCCCTTATATACTTATACATGGTTATTAGATCGCCCCTCAGTCGTCTTTTTTCTAGACTAAATAATCCTAATTTCGCTAATCTATCTGGGTATTGTAGTTCTCCCATCCCCTTTATTAATTTTGTTGCCCTCCTTTGTACTCTCTCTAGTTCCATTATATCCTTCCTGAGCACCGGTGCCCAAAACTGGACACAGTACTCCATGTGCGGTCTAACTAGGGATTTGTACAGAGGCAGTATAATGCTCTCATCATGTGTATCCAGACCTCTTTTAATGCACCCCATGATCCTGTTTGCCTTGGCAGCTGCTGCCTGGCACTGGCTGCTCCAGGTAAGTTTATCATTAACTAGGATCCCCAAGTCCTTCTCCCTGTCAGATTTACCCAGTGGTTTCCCGTTCAGTGTGTAATGGTGATATTGATTCCCTCTTCCCATGTGTATAACCTTACATTTATCATTGTTAAACCTCATCTGCCACCTTTCAGCCCAAGTTTCCAACTTATCCAGATCCATCTGTAGCAGAATACTATCTTCTCTTGTATTAACTGCTTTACATAGTTTTGTATCATCTGCAAATATCGATATTTTACTGTGTAAACCTTCTACCAGATCATTAATGAATATGTTGAAGAGAACAGGTCCCAATACTGACCCCTGCGGTACCCCACTGGTCACAGCGACCCAGTTAGAGACTATACCATTTATAACCACCCTCTGCTTTCTATCACTAAGCCAGTTACTAACCCATTTACACACATTTTCCCCCAGACCAAGCATTCTCATTTTGTGTACCAACCTCTTGTGCGGCACGGTATCAAACGCTTTGGAAAAATCGAGATATACCACGTCCAATGACTCACCGTGGTCCAGTCTATAGCTTACCTCTTCATAAAAACTGATTAGATTGGTTTGACAGGAGCGATTTCTCATAAACCCATGCTGATATGGAGTTAAACAGTTATTCTCATTGAGATAATCCAGAATAACATCCCTCAGAAACCCTTCAAATATTTTACCAACAATAGAGGTTAGACTTACTGGCCTATAATTTCCAGGTTCACTTTTAGAGCCCTTTTTGAATATTGGCACCACATTTGCTATGCGCCAGTCCTGCGGAACAGACCCTGTCGCTATAGAGTCACTAAAAATAAGAAATAATGGTTTATCTATTACATTACTTAGTTCTCTTAGTACTCGTGGGTGTATGCCATCCGGACCCGGAGATTTATCTATTTTAATCTTATTTAGCCGGTTTCGCACCTCTTCTTGGGTTAGATTGGTGACCCTTAATATAGGGTTTTCATTGTTTCTTGGGATTTCACCTAGCATTTCATTTTCCACCGTGAATACCGTGGAGAAGAAGGTGTTTAATATGTTAGCTTTTTCCTCGTCATCTACAACCATTCTTTCCTCACTATTTTTTAAGGGGCCTACATTTTCAGTTTTTATTCTTTTACTATTGATATAGTTGAAGAACAGTTTGGGATTAGTTTTACTAATGTTTACTAATGTTCATTTCATATCCAAGATGCCTGAGAATCTATAACACCTCCACATCTGTGCAGCTCTACATTATTATGTCCATTCTTTTTAGTGCGTCCCATGTGCAGCGTCTGCTCCTCATCTCACGACCCCCGCTGGGAGTGTAGTTACCACGGTGACCGTCCTCTGCTGGGAGTGTAGTTACCACGGTGACCGACCTCTGCTGGGAGTGTAGTTACCACGGTGACCGTCCTCTGCTGGGAGTGTAGCTACTACAGTAACCGTCCTCTGCTGGTGGTGTAGTTACCATGGTGACCGTCCTACTGGCGGTGTAGTTACCACGGTGACCGTCCTGGCAATGTAGTTACCACGATGACCGACCTCTGCTGGCGGTGTAGTTACCATGGTGACCGTCCTCCGCTGGAGGTGTAGTTACCATGGTGACCGTCCTCTCCTGGTGGTGTAGTTACCATGGTGACCGTCCTCCTCCTACGAGGCTGATAATGAGCGGTCAGATCGGCGGAGGAGGCCGCGGTGGAGTTTTGTGGCTTTTCCTCCAGATTCCTCCTGATAAATGTTGATATTTGGCAGAATTTAGTGATTGTCGTTCTGTCGTCCCCGGTGATTTCCATCTTCTCCTTCATCATGAAGACGCCGGCAGGACGAGATCCCTCCAGCTGATCCAGTGCTCATCCCTCCTCCTCCTGAATGACCCCGAGGATGGACGAGGACAGGGATGAGACCACCAGAAGATTATTCCACTTCGCCCTGGAGATCGTCTCCCTGCTGAGCGGAGAGGTAACTCCTCTACATTTCTATCAGCTTTATTGTGTTCTGTGACAAGTCCGACATCCAGAATAGAGAGAAGGATTCTTTACTGTAAGAGCAGTGATTGTGTGGAGCTCTCTGCCCGGAGGAGTTGTCATGGGGATTCCCTATAAGAGCAGTAGAGGGGCCGGGATGTCTGTCCGGGGGGGAATAATATTCCCGGTTATGGCCCCAGATTACTGGAGACGGTTATTGATCCCGGGATTTCTACTGATTGTCAGATCTGGAGTCGGGAAGGAATCTTCTCCCTAAGTGTCTCTCTCCATACACAGGATTACACAATAGTGAGGAAGACACCGGGGGACGGTGTGACTCCCATCATCCATCTCCAGGAGTCAGGAGGGCGGAGCCCGGGCCCCATCACAGAGCCTCCCCCGCCCTCCCTGCTACATGAGAGGAACAAGAAGATCCTGGAGCTCAGCAACAAGATGATTGAGCTGCTGAGCGGAGAGGTGACTGCTGGGAGATTATACAGGACTGGAGGATTCTGGGTGATGAGCGGAGAGGTGACTGCTGGGAGATTATACAGGACTGGAGGATTCTGGGTGATGAGCGGAGAGGTGACTGCTGGGAGATTATACAGGACTGGAGGATTCTGGGTGATGAGCGGAGAGGTGACTGCTGGGACATTATACAGGACTGGAGGATTCTGGGTGATGAGCGGAGAGGTGACTGCTGGGACATTATACAGGACTGGAGGATTCTGGGTGATGAGCGGAGAGGTGACTGCTGGGACATTATACAGGACTGGAGGATTCTGGGTGATGACCGGAGAGGTGACTGCTGGGACATTATACAGGACTGGAGGATTCTGGGTGATGACCGGAGAGGTGACTGCTGGGACATTATACAGCACTGGAGGATTCTGGGGGATGAGCGGTGAGGTGACTGCTGGGACATTATACAGCACTGGAGGATTCTGGGTGATGAGCGGAGAGGTGACTGCTGGGACATTATACAGCACTGGAGGATTCTGGGTGTTGAGCGGAGAGGTGACTGCTGGGACATTATACAGCACTGGAGAATTCTGGGTGATGAGCGGAGAGGTGACTGCTGGGACATTATACAGCACTGGAGGATTCTGGGTGATGAGCGGAGAGGTGACTGCTGGGACATTATACAGGACTGGAGGATTCTGGGTGATGAGCGGAGAGGTGACTGCTGGGACATTATACAGCACTGGAGGATTCTGGGTGATGAGCGGAGAGGTGACTGCTGGGAGATTATACAGCACTGGAGGATTCTGGGTGATGAGTGGAGAGGTGACTGCTGGGACATTATACAGCACTGGAGGATTCTGGGTAATGAGCGGAGAGGAGACTGCTGGGACATTATGCAGGACTGGAGGATTCTGGGTGATGAGCGGAGAGGTGACTGCTGGGACATTATACAGGACTGGAGGATTCTGGGTGATGAGCGGAGAGGTGACTGCTGGGACATTATACAGCACTGGAGGATTCTGGGTGATGACCGGAGAGGTGACTGCTGGGACATTATACAGCACTGGAGGATTCTGGATGATGACTGGAGAGGTGACTGCTGGGACATTATACAGCACTGGAGGATTCTGGGTGATGAGCGGAGAGGTGACTGCTGGGACATTATACAGCACTGGAGGATTCTGGGTGATGAGCGGAGAGGTGACTGCTGGGACATTATACAGCACTGGAGGATTCTGGGTGATGAGCGGAGAGGTGACTGCTGGGACATTATAGAGGACTGGAGGATTCTGGGTGATGAGCGGAGAGGTGACTGCTGGGACATTATACAGCACTGGAGGATTCTGGGTGATGAGTGGAGAGGTGACTGCTGGGACATTATACTGCACTGGAGGATTCTGGGTGATGAGCGGAGAGGTGACTGCTGGGACATTATACAGCACTGGAGGATTCTGGGTGATGAGCGTAGAGGTGACTGCTGGGACATTATACAGCTCTGGAGGATTCTGGGTGATGAGCGGAGAGGTGACTGCTGGGACACTATACAGCACTGGAGGATTCTGGGTGATGAGTGGAGAGGTGGCTGCTGGGAGATTATACAGCTCTGGAGGATTCTGGGTGATGAGCGGAGTGGTGTCTGCTGGGACATTATACAGTACTGGAGGATTCTGGGTGATGAGGGGAGAGGTGACTGCTGGGACATTATAGAGGACTGGAGGATTCTGGGTGATGAGCGGAGAGGTGACTGCTGGGACATTATACGGCACTGGGGGATTCTGGGTGATGAGCGGAGAGGTGACTGCTGGGACATTATACAGCACTGGAGGATTCTGGGTGATGAGTGGAGAGGTGACTGCTGGGACATTATACAGCACTGGAGGATTCTGGGTGATGAGCGGAGAGGTGACTGCTGGGACATTATACTGCACTGGAGGATTCTGGGTGATGAGCGGAGAGGTGACTGCTGGGACATTATACAGCACTGGAGGATTCTGGGTGATGAGCGGAGAGGTGACTGCTGGGACATTATACAGCACTGGAGGATTCTGAGTGATGACGGTGTGGCTGTTGTCAGGTTCCTATAAGGTGTCAGGACGTCGCTGTCTATCTCTCCATGGAGGAGTGGGAGTATCTAGAAGGACACCAGGATCGGTACCAGGACGTGATGATGGAGGAGCTCCGGCCTCTTACACCACGAGGTGAGAGGCTCCTTGTTGGCTCCGGTGGATGTGATGACTTGAGATGAGTGAATATTCCAATGTTTAGTTCGGATTACGATCCCAAATTTACAGAATTCACCGAACATAACCGAACGCCATTACAGTCAATGGGAGGCAAAAACAGACTCATGCACAGCATCTTATAACGGCCCCAAATTCTGCCAAAACACATTAAATTATGGGGAGAAACCAAGTGGCCTCAATTCACCCACAGTACAGATTGTAGCATGGCAGTGCGGCAATCAGCCAGGAATGAGGTATCGGGGTCGGGGACAAAATTTACAGCTTTCAATTGAACATCACAGTAAGACGAGGTGGGTGAGGGATCGGTGTAGGCCTCCTGTCCTGGGAGCCGTGATACCACATGCAACACCTCACAAATAAACGCAGGTAATATCAAATACATTTTACCACTAACATGAAGTACAATATGTCACGAGAAAACAATGTCAGAAATATCAGGATCTGTTGAAGCGTTCCAGAGTTATAACCTCATAAAGGGACAGTGGTCAGAATTGTAAAAATTGGCCCGGACATTAACATGCAAACCACCCTTGGGGGATAAGGGGTTAAGTATAAGTAAAGGGGAGGTGTCAGCCTCTAAGTGATGTCATCACAGGGGGAGTGCCTGGGTTTTGGGCTAGAATAACTTAGTGAGACAGGATTCTTGCAGTGTCTTTCTGTCGGGGTCCAGCTGCTCTATAGATGTGACATGCATCTTGATGTAACTCCTGAGGACATGGGCAAACGGGAGATGAAGAGATCTGAACGCTATGTTTCTTCAATCTTAATCCTTCTTTTATTTGTAATTGTAATGTACACCTGATCTTGTCTTCTTTATAATATCTTTTTAATACTTTGTAAACACTGCCTACCTTTTTTGGAGTAAAATATATCTAATTTGCTAGCTTGTCTCTCTCTGCTCTATAAACGAACTGTGTGTCTTCTGAGGTGAATTACGCTACTGATTTGGGTTGGCTTCGGACCCGTTAATCGGAGCTGGTGGCAGCATACCTTGTCCTGTGCAATCGGGCATCTCTGCAGCGACCAGCTACATTGATAATTATTGTTCCCACCTGTGTGGGAGTAGTTATATCGCCCTAGCTGTAGCGTGCCCAATAGCCAGTACATAGCAGGCAGCCTTTCTGGCGACTAATTACCCTAGGTGCAGTACCCTGACTGACCGGAGGGTAAGGGGGGGCACCAGAGAGCTGCAAGTTCCAAACCGGAACTGGGAAGTGGGATATAGATAAATCCCCTTCAGAAGGAACCAGGGGCATCCAAACAACCCCGGTTCGTGACAAATTGGCGTGAGTGGTGGGGACGATCAAGATATCCTCCCCGGGATCTCCGACATATTGTTGGGATCCGTGACATAGTGTTGGCAGCATGGTGTGAACCGTGACAGGCTCTCAGAAAACAATCACTGGCATATGGTAACCGTCCTTCCCCCAATCTGCATAACAGCGAATTAGGAGAGAAGAAAGCGCTGGATAGAAATATGGAGCTTTCTCCAGCTCCTCTGTAGTTCCATCTCTGGTGGAGGGAACTAGGAGAAGTTGTGTTTATTAGTGCGGCTCCTCCATCTTACTGACGAGGGTCTTCTCTGTCCCTCTCCTCAGGGTCCTCATCCTCCGAGTGCAGAGTATTAGGCTTTGGCCTCGCTGATTATCACTTCATACTTGGGGGCCACAATGTGCTGGGACCTCGGTACCGGTGGTGACGACCACAACAATGTAACTTAGTCCCTGATACATAAACCTAGAATTACCGGTTCTGAGAGACGTGTCTCATATATAGACAGATACACGGCAGGTGATGTATTCAGTCTGTGTCTCCACAGATGAATCCAGGAGGAGGAATCCACCAGAGAGATGTCCCCGTCCTCTGTATCCCCAGGACTGTCCGGAGGAGAATCACAACATCCCGGAGGATCATCAGGTAGATTGCACTGAAGCCTCCACAACATCTGACCGTAAAGGGAGCTCTTCTTATATTTTTCTTTTTAGGGTGAAGATCTGATTGATATTAAGGTTGCAATTATACATGGAGCACAAGAGGCGATCGCAATATGGGCCAGTCAGCAGGGTGAGGAGTGGAGACTGTCATGTCTGTGTCATGTGATGATCAGTTGATGGGCGTAGTAGTAGGTGACCACAGAACAATCTGTTCCATCACTGTGTCTCTCCAACAGATGGATTTGTGGAAATGAATCCACTGGAGAGATGTCCCCGTCCTCTGTATTCCCAGGACTGTCCGGAGGAGAATCACAACATCCCGGAGGATCATCAGGTAGACGGTGCTGAGCCCTGTACCGGATCTGTATATGGGGAGACATTTCTGATCGAGGTCATAGATTTTGGTGGTTTCTTGTATTGTGCTGATTGTTACATCTGATCTATCAGGAGGAAGATCCGACTAAGAATAAAGTGAAGGATGAGACTGAAGAAGAAGTGATGACGAGGGGGGATCAGCCGTGTGTGAGTGACGGGAAGGAGGAGATTCCGGGAGATGTTTCCACAGGTATGTGATATTGACCGGTGTGTGATGATGATGATGACCGGCATGTGATATCGTGTGGAGTCTCCGGTGCAGTGAAGCTTTATCCGCTGTCCACATCACAACAGAAGCGTCCGGTGATGGTGCGGCTGCTCCTGTAGAGGTCCGGCAGTGTAGGATGCTAGCAGGTGCGAAGGATGTAGTGACACACAGAAGGCAGAGCAAGGGATAACAGGTTCTTTATATCAAACAATAATAGTACAAGCAGGGGGGTAAAAGATAAGAACTTGCGGAAGTGAAAAGTCAATTGCAGCAGGTAATAGCAGATTAACTTATCAGTCTTTGGGCACTGGAGGAAGGTGGCTGTTAGATACCTCGGCGGCACCGCAGGCGGCACGATATGTCTCCGATCCGGTCCCGCAGAAGGGCGATGCACTGTCTCCTTGCTATGACGAATCCTCCGGGTCCTTTGGCACGTGACCTCCTGATATGGGCACATGGTGGGGTAGAGATTATAGTCGGCGGCACAGTGGAAGAAGCAGAAAGTTCAGTAGACAAGACCGCAGTAGAAGCACACAGTCCAGCGGACACCGCCATGGGCCAGTCCTTAGCAGGCACCGCAAGGATGGGACTAAACGGTGCCTCTGCGGTGGTGAGCGGAGCCACGGTATGCACTGTATTCTGGTCACTACCCGGTGCGGATATCTCTCTGGGCTGAGGGTTGAATGTGTCGGCAGTCTTACTAGCCAGGGATATAGGCAAAGCTAGCTGGCTTGGGTCTGTCGAGAGTCAACCGTCTCACTGCTCACAAGCTCGTTCCACACCAAGAGTTCCATCTTCCCGCTCAGACTGCTATTTATGTTGGACCCGCCCCAATCAGTCAGGTGTCCTGAACTGCTCTGGTCAGAAACCTCTTCCCCCTGAAACAATGGTGTCAGCCCTGACAGTTCCGACCCAGACACGCAAGAGAGAACGTTAGCTTGGCTCCCTCCCTACACTCCCCCACTCTTTTATCTCGCCATTCCACGGGCGAGACTCTTAGAGGAGTGTGTAACCGTCTTCTCTTCTCTTTTTGTGTGCGGATTGTTGCCAGATGAAATTTTCTTGGTCATAGCGATTGGGGGGCTTACCAGCTGTTGTTCGTTTGACGCATCTCAGATCAGGAATAGTAGTGGAGCTCTCTGGTGGGGCCGAATCCGCCTGTGGGGGAAGATCCATGGGTGAGCTTGTATCCTCTGGTTCCAACCTCTCGGAGTTTAATCGTTCTCCCCCTTCTTCGTCCTCTGCTTCTACCGGTGTATGGACAATCTCAGGAGCCTCGGGCTCTTCTGCTCGAGCAGGGTTCTTAGACAGGCAGGGTCGGAGCATATTCCGGTGAAGAGTTCGAGTGGGGGCATCTTCTTTTCCTTCAGGCTGGACTTCATAGACAGGTCCCTCTGGACTAACTCTTCTCTTCACCTGATACGAGTCATTCTCCCAACGATTTTCCAGCTTGTCTCGAGGGCGCTTCTCCCGCACTAAGACACAGTCTCCAACTCAAAACTCTGTTGCTCTGGATGGGGTCTTCTCTGCATGTTCTAGCTCCTGTAATTTGGTCTGGACCAACCGGTTTAAGGTCTGCAGGCGGTGTCGATGTTCCTGCACCCACGAGGACACCCCCGTCCGTGGGTAGTCCTCTTCTGGGTCCAATGCCAAATCGGTGATCCCCTTTCCTTCTCGGCCGAACAGAAGAGAGTAAGGTGTATATCCAGTGGTTCGATGTACGCGATTATTGTATTACCCACACCAGTTCAGAAACGTACTCTGGCCACCGGGCCTTCCGATCTTCCTCTAAGGTTCTTAGTATCTGAATCAGTGTATGGTTAAATCGTTCACAGGCACCATTATCTTGAGGATGGTACGGTGTGGTGCGGGACTTGTCAATCCGGTACAGATGGTGCAATTCATCCGTTACTCTACCCAAGAAACATGCTCCCTAATCAGAGTGAATTCTCTTTGGACACCCATAGGGTTGGATGGAGTTCTTACATACTGCGTACGCAGCGGATTCTGCAGTCTGATCCCGGGTCAGAGTCACCACAGCAAATTTTGTGAAGTGATCCACCATCATCAGGCAATATTCATAGCCCTGATGGGGTGGGCCAATGGCCAGATACTCCATTGTCAAGATTTCGAGAGGAGCTGAGGTTACAATGGACTGTACAGGAGCTTTCTGCTCTGGTGGCTTAGCCAGTTCACATGTCCGGCACTTCCTACAGGCCTCGTCCACTTTCGCCTTCAACTGGGGGGTGGAAGATGAACCGTTGTAGCCATTGGAAGGTTTTTTCTGAACCAAAGTGGGCTCCTTGCTCGTGTGCATCGACAGCAATTTCAGACAATGATGTTGTTGGAACAAGGACTTGCCAGGTCACATTCAGCTCAGTCCGCAGTTGTGTTTTCCGATATAGTAAGCCGTTCTTCAGCCATAGTTGTTCCCATTGCCGTAGGATCCTTAAAAGTACCTCTTTCTGTCGAGCTGGGGAGTCTCTGAGAAGCCACACACTGTCTCAACAAAGCCAGTTCCCTATCTTCCTGTTGAAGCTGAACCCACTCATCTCGAGTCTGTCCCAGTATACCGTCTTGGACTGAGGAATGTATCTGTCCTGCGTAGCCACCACCATCCTGGTGGACCTCCAGAAATCTAGGGACCTCATCATCTTCTAGCTCTTCGTCTCTGTCCAGCTCGGGTCTTTTACTCTTCCTCCTGGACAGGGCATCGGCGTGGGTATTTTCTGCCCTCCTTCTGTAGGCAATCTTATAGCGGAATTTACCATTCTGGCTACCGATCGCTGTTCCAGGGCCCCCAGTCTCGCATTCTCCAGGTGCACAAGCAGGTTGTTATCATTACGCACAAACACTTCGGAGCCAGACAAATATTCTGCGAATCTCTCCGTCATATCCCACACCAACGCCAGTAGCTCAAACTTGAAAGAGCTGCAGTTGGCTGGATTGCGTTCGAAAACGTGAAGGGAACGATTTTCATAAGCGATCACCCTCTCTCTTCCGTCCTGCATGTGTGACAACACAGTCCCAAGTCCCAGCAGACTCCCGTCAGTGTGGAGAATGAACGGTTGGGAGAAATCCGCGTAAGCCAGGATAGGGGCTTCGGTGAGTGCCTTTTTGAGATCTTGAAAGGCCTCTTCTTGGTACTCCTTCCAGCAGATCTTCCAGTTCTTGGCACCCGAGGGTACCTTTTTTAACAGTTCCTGTAAGGGCTTTGCTCGTCGAGCAAAGTTCTTCGCAAACCGCCTGTAATATCCAGTCAGTCCCAGGAACGCCCGCACATCCTTCATGGTGTCTGGAGTGGGCCAGTCTTGAATCACGGTGACCTTCTCTCTGGAGGGTTCTACCCCTTCAGGAGAAAGGACATGGCCCAAGTATTCAATTTGCATACTAAACAAATGGCACTTCTGGGGCTTCACTTTTAGTCCGTGTCCCTGAAGGCGGGCCAACACTTGTTCTAGGCATTGCAGATGTTCCTCGAATGAAGCCGCAAAGACTGTCGTCCAGGTAGATGAGCGTAGATTCAAAGTTCAAATCCCCCCCCAAAGTGCAAATCCACCTCTCCATGAGACGCTGAAAAGTTCTGGTTACATTGGCTAAGCCGAAAGGCATACGGTTGAACTCGTACAGGCCCAATGAAGGCAGTCTTTGCTCGATCTTGTTCAGACGTGGGGGCTTGCAACTAGCTGCTGGCGAGGTCCAGTGTAGAGAAGAACCTAGCTTTCCCCAGAGCAGACAGGGACTCTTCAATCTGAGGTAATGGGTACGAGTCCCTCACAGTACAGGCGTAGGGTTTTCGGTAATCCACACAAAAATGCAAGATGCCGTCTTTCTTCCGTACTAACACAATTGGAGCAGCCCCCGGACTCTGGCTCTCCCTAATCATGTCGGCCTGCAACATCTGATTCAACATGCTCTTCACTTCCTGATATAACTGTGGGGGAATTTGCCGGTGTCACGAAAAGGGGGTGACCTTTGATCAGCCCACGGCTATCACATGTGCAGGGGGCTTATCTTAGTTATCCCACCACTGCTACAATGTGATAAAAACACAAACCAGGCTATTGACCTATCAATTTACCGCAGCGGCTTATTTTAGTTATCCCACTGCTGCTACAATATGTCACAAACTGCAGGGATTTATGTATATCCCGCTTTCCAGTTCCACTTCCGAACTTGCAGCTCTCCGGTGCCCCTTACTCTCAGGTCAGTCAGGGAACTACACCTCGGATAATTAGTCGCCGGATGGGCCGCTTCACTGTGGACTGGCTAGCAGGCACGCTGCAGTGAGGGAATTATAAATGCTCAGGCCACAGCCAGACAATAGCTTATAAAACCTCGTTCCGTCGCTGCCAGCTGTAATAACCTAGCCCAGAACACACTTCGCTGCCACAAGCTCAGATTTCTCAACAGAGGGGTTCAAGCCAACCCAATTAAGTAGCGTAATTAACTTCAGGCACGTGAAAATTTGCATAGAACATGGAGAAGACAAAACTAATAAATTTTATATTTTACTCCGAAAAGGTAGGCAGCGTTTACAAAAGGTATATAAAGATTTTACAATATGAGACAATTGGGGTATGTGCAATTATTAAAAAAAACACGGATTAAAGAAGATGAACACTGACATGTTGCTTAGATTATCCTAGCTAACCATGCTGGTGGGAGGAGCCAGATATCCCAATTCATCAGGGGGTCTTGGTGCAGTAAGGTCCCAGGCAAAAATGAAGGCTGGGCTGACTGGCAGGGGCTGGTTTACCTGCACCCTCCCCTAGCTGCCCAGGTACACATTTTGGTACGAAAACTTATAATACTCCTAAATGTGCTTGCGAACCTAGCAGAATAACGGCACACACATTACTCATCTTATATTGAAATTAGCTTTCTAGCTATTCCCCACGGTTCAGGAGAAATCCATTTCTCTTGTTCTTTTGGAGCTAGGGTTTAGCAAAAGGCCCCGTTGCAAAGCTCAATCAAAACACGTTCCGAAAATGTATCTGTCATATTCCTATCATACACTGGCGGCGCAGTATGGATTCTTTAAATATCTCCCCCACACACAGCAAACCTCATGTGTTTGAAGACAAAGAAATTCCTACGGGAGGGGGGAAGGAGCAGTGAGGAGTTTCAAGACCCCACGCTAGAGTTTCAAGTTACACAGGGTTTGTGCCTAGGCCAGCGAAGTCAGTGGGAAGGGGAAGACGGGAGGTCAGAGCTCGCAGTGTGGACTTCCACTACTCTTCCTCACCTTTTCTGGCTCCGGGCAGCGAGACGTCACTCTTCCCCGGTGGGTGCACCCCCGTGTCCGCTCTCTCCGCAGTTGTAACAAGTGATGAGCCTCGGCCGACTAAACACTCAGGAGTCACGGCGGGGTTCCGGGCCTTCCCTGCTCTCTGAAGAATTACTGATAGCCTCTGTTTTCTTCCTTATGTCAGCCAGCTCTACTTTCACACTCTCACAAGTTCTCTCCTCATTTCTTCCACCTATTGGGGTTCAGCAATGGCGTTTACAGACACCCCACGCTCTGGACCTCCCCACCGGGACTGTCACCCCCTGCTCACAAGCTCGTTGTCCGCCAAGTGTCCCGTCTTCCCGCTCAGACTGCCATTTATGTCGGACCCACCCCCATCAGTCAGGTGTCCTGAACTGCTCCGGTCAGAAACCTTTTTCCCCTGAAACGATGGTGACAGCCCCGACAGTTCCAGCCCAGACACGCAAGAGAGACCGTTAGCTTGGCTCTCCTCCCTACAACAGTACATGACAAATGTTTAGTCCCTCCTCTGTGCCGGGGTGGAGAATTGCTTTATCATAAGGGATTACGAGCTTTTATCTACAAACAGCTGCAATGGCCACATTTAGAGTTCCCGTTATCTGACAATCATGTTGGTTTTTGAGACCTAGTTCAAATAACGTATAAACATGGAGACAAGATATTGCCCAGAGCAGGCGCCCCTTAACATACATGTATTATATCACTAGTCAGCATGTCATTTATGGTGTTGGGCTACCCGCATTAATCATTGCATTCTGGATTCTCTTTCAGGCCTTATTTTTCCCCCGTGTATAACATCCAGCCCTATTGGCCCCCAGTGTATAACATCCAGTCCTGTTGCACCACGGTATATAACATCCAGCCCTGTTGCACCTTGGTGTATAACATTCAGTGCTTTTGCCCCCTGGTGTAAAACATCCTGCCCCGTTGCCTCCCAGTGTATAGCATCCAGCCCTGTTGCACCTTGGTGTATAACATCCAGCCCTTTTGCCCCCTTGTATATAACATTCAGCCCTTTTGCCCCCTGGTGTATAACATCCTGCCCCGTTGCCCCCCAGTGTATAACATCCAGCCCTGTTGCACCTTGGTGTATAACATCCAGCCCTTTTGCCCCCTTGTATATAACATTCAGCCCTTTTGCCCCCTGGTGTATAACATCCTGCCCCGTTGCCCCCCAGTGTATAACATCCAGCCCTGTTGCACCTTGGTGTATAACATCCAGCCCTTTTGCCCCCTTGTATATAACATTCAGCCCTTTTGCCCCCTGGTGTATAACATCCTGCCCCGTTGCCCCCCCAGTGTATAACATCTAGCCCTGTTGCACCCCCGGTATATAACATCCAGCCCTGTTGCACCTTGGTATATAACATTGAGCCGTTTTGTCCCCTGGTGTATAACATCCTGCCCCATTGCCTCCCAGTGTATAACATCCATCCCTGTTGCACTCTGGTATATAACATGTGGCTCCTCACGTTTTGTTTTTGTTTTTTCAAAAAAGTAGGATGAAATTATTTTCTGACAAGAATTGTTACCAAAGAAAAACTCCTGCTCAGATCCACTGTGGATGCTCCTAGATTTCTGAATAACATAACAGGGTGTTACCATTCTCCATGCATGCGTCCCCACACTTTTTGACACTCAGCACTGATTGGACAATGTAGGGGAACGCCCTTTTGATAAAGGGAATGGTAACACCCAGTTGTCAGTATTTTCTTGCATTTATAGGTTGAATAGCAGAAGAACTGCACAGCTTAGTGAAAAATAACATTATTAGTCTGGAAATGTGAGGATGGAAAACTAAGAAAAAATAATTTAAAAATGTATCTGTAAGGCCTATAATGGGGGGAATGTTTTTCAAAAAAATCAACTCTAGTTGTACATGAAAGAAGTCACACCAGAGAGAAGCCGTACTCCTGTTCAGAATATGGAAGGGGCTCTTCACATAAATCAATCTTACAAGGCATAAAAACATTCACACAGGAGAGAAGCCAAATTCATGTTCACAACATGGGAAATGCTTTATAAACAAATTGCATCATATTAACCTCTTAAAGGGGTGTAACACTAGTGGGTGTGGACCCACTGTGCCACAGGCCAGTCTGGAATGGCGTGACGAAATGTCAAACACAAACAGAAGCAATGAAACCAGGTGCAGAATAGACACGTAACTGGTGACGCCCCGCAGACTGCGGGAGCCTAATAGGATGTGGCACTGCCCCATAGGTCACTTCACAGGAAAGGCAGGGAGGGTGGGGTAGACTTATTACTGCACTGGCCATCCTGGAAGCGGAGAGGGACCACTGATCTGAGCTGAGGGGGCAGCCGGGAGCACAGGACACCATAGAGGACTGTAAAAGGGAAATGTGTAGTGTTTGTTCAGTCCCGGGGTGGAGGGTCAGTGTAACTGTGGGCAATACAATAAATTGAGGCCAATACCAAATATATTTAGATTAGTTTTTCTTTTATGACTTTTCTACAGTAAATAAAAAAAAAAAAATTCAAATATTTTTGTGTTCCCAAACATATATTGTTACATGGTACAAGTATTTCTCATTGGTACCATATGGTATACACAACTTTTTGATCAGTCTTATTACATAATAATAAGTGTGATACAGTTCATGAATTGTTTGAATAGAAGACATGAAAATAGGAAACTTTATAGCATGTGTCACCAAAGAAATCTTCGCATTTCTTATTTTGTCTCAGAATTCTCAATTGCTGGGTAAAATCTACAGAAATTGAGTTAAATACCTTGTGCCTAGCCCTGTACTCTCCTGATTCTTCCGCTGCTGCTAATCAAAGCTCGGCATCTGATCTAGCCATCTGAGGCTGCCAAGCTGTGATTATCAGCATCTGGACAGGCTGGAGAAAGTGCATCTCACCAGAGACGACCAGAGATTTCACATAGTGCGCTCCAGGAGGAACAAATGTGAATATCTCAGCAATTGAGCGACACAGAGCACAACAGACAATCAAGAAGAATCAAGGAAGCAGAGGGCTTTTTACAAGGCTTTTAACTTAATTTTTGGAGATTTTTATCCAGGAATTGAGAATTCTGAGACAGAATAAGATAAACACAGAATCATCAGAGCTCAGGGACTTTTACAAGGTATTTAACTTACGGTAATTTTTTCTTTTCCAGCAGGTGACCGGTACTCTTTAAAGTGCACATTTAATTAGGATTTACCCCCTTAATGTATCTCCAGAGCTATTTCTGTCTTCTAACGTTTCCTATCATGCCCTTAGGTATACTGAGTAAATTATTACGGTGGCTGGAGCTCGACTGCTCCTGGATGTAGAGCCACCTTTGTGACTGTAAATAAGATTGACTATAGGGCAGTACGGTGGCTCGGTGGTTGGCACTGTAGCCTTGCAGCGCTGGAGTCCTAGGTTCAAATCCCACCAAGGACAACATCTGCAAGGAGTTTGTATGTTCTCCCCGTGTTTGCGTGGCTTTCCTCCGGGTTCTCCGGTTTCCTCCCACACTCCAAAGACATACTGATAGGGAACTTAGATTGTGAGCCCCATCAGGGACGGCGATCATAATGTGTGCAAACCGTAAAGCGCTGTGGAATATGTTAGCGCTATATAAAAATAAAGATTATTATTATATGGTAATAAAATATTAATTTTAAATTGTGTGGACTCTTTTCTACACTAAGGGCATGATATGAAGCTTGAGAGAGAAATGGCGCTGGTGGTATATTAAGGAGGTAAATCTTGATTACAGGTTCCCTTTAAGAAGTGTCTTTCTATTTGCTGTCTAATCTCTGCCACCTCTGACTTATGCCAATGTCACCAGTTTATAAGTGTTATTCATTTTACCCGTGGTTGTGTTAGTTATGGCATGTAGTTGTCTTCCTTATTACTGGTCTTTTCACTGACTGTGATCTTCATTGTGCGCTCCATAAAATAAATATAGAAATCCTTTTTGTGTTGTTGAAAAAATTAACATCCATTTTATCTTTCATCCTTATAGGAAATCCTTGTGAGAATAACGGTTTATTACTAAATTGTAAAAAAGAAGATATCAGGAAGCACTCTAATGGAGAAAACCTCTTTACCCTTCATGGACCTCCTGGACTTCCCAGCACTTCACTTTCTTATAATCCTCCTAATCATGAGGAACCCTCTCCTGAGCAAACTCACATTGTTACCACAATTCCAGGAGCCAAAGTGGATACAAGATTTCAGTGTGACAAGCAACTTACTAGAAGCTCAGATGTTTTAACACAAAGAAAGCGCACAGGAGAGAAGCCATACTCCTGTTCAGAATGTGGGAAATGCTTTACAAAGAAATCAAAATTTGTTATACATGAGAGAAGTCACACAGGAGAAAAGCCATTTTCATGTTCAGAATGTGGCAAATCTTACACAGATAAAGGGAGTCTTAATAGACATCAGAGAATTCATACAGGAGATAAGCCTTATTCATGTTCAGAATGTGGGGAACGTTTTGGAAATAAATCACATCTTATTAAACATCATAGAATTCACACAGGAGAGAAGCCGTATTCATGTTCACAGTGTGAGAAATGCTTTACAGATAAATCAAGTCTTGTGACACACGAGAGAAGTCACATAGGAAAGAAATATTCATGTTCAGAATGTGCAAAATCTTTTATGCATAAATCACGTCTTGCTACACATCAGAGAATTCACACTGCAGAGAAGCCGTATTCATGTTCACACTGTGAGAAATGCTTTACAGATAAATCAAGTCTTGTGACACATGAGAGAAGTCACATAGGAAAGAAATATTCATGTTCAGAATGTGCAAAATCTTTTATGCATAAATCAAGTCTTGCTACACATCAGAGAATTCACACTGGAGAGAAGTTGCATTCATGTTCAGAATGTGGAAAATCTTTTTTATATAAATCAAGCCTTGCTATGCATGAGAGAATTCACACTGGAGAGAAGCCGTATTCATGTTCAGAATGTGGGAAATGTTTTATACAAAAAGGAAGTTTTGTTCTTCATCAGACAATTCACACTGGAGAGAAGCCGTATTCATGTTCAGAATGTGGGAAAGGTTTTACAAAAAAATCTCGTTTTGTTAAACATCAAACTACTCACACCGGGGAGAAACTGTTTTCATGTTTACCATGTGGAAGGTGCTTTTCACATAAATCACAGCTTCTTAACCATCAGAGAATTCACACAAAAGGAAAACCGTATTCATGTTCCAAATGTGGGAACTCTTTTACATGTAAATCAAAGCTTGCTATACATGAGAAAATTCACACTGGAGAGAAGCCGTATTCATGTCCACTGTGTGAGAGACGTTTTATACAAAAATATAATCTTGTTCTACATAAGAGAACTCATGAAGGAATGAAACTGTAGTTATGTTCACTGTTTTTAGTACATTTTAATAAACTGTGGAAGACCTGAGAGTGTCATACATGTATTTTCAGGGCTTTTAAAAGCATTGAAACATTTTAATATTTTGCTGATTCAATTTGGGTCCAAATCAGCTTTTATGGGCAAATTGAATCCAAAACAAATTTGTTGACAAAAAAAAGAAATTAAAAACGAAAAAAATAAAATTATCTGGTTGTTTAAAGGGGACCTTACACCAGCTTCAGCATGTTAAACTGGTCACATCATGGAATACTGGCTGCGGAGCTGAATAAAATGTCTGTTTTTTTAGATTTTAATTCTCATGAATAGCTGGTTTTTGGTCATTCTGCCTCACAAAAATCAGAATAAAAAGCGATCAAAAACTGTCACGTGTCCAAAAATGTTACCAATAAAAACGTCAACTCGTCCCGCAAAAAACAAGACCTCACATGACTCTGTGGACCAAAATATGGAAAAATTATAGCTCTCAAAATGTGGTAACGCAAAAATATTTTTTGCAATAAAAAGCGTCTTTTAGTGTGAGATGGCTGCCAATCATAAAAATCCGCTGAAAAACCCGCTATAAAAGTAAATCAAATACCCCTTCATCACCCCCTTAGTTAGGGAAAAATTAAAAAATTTAAAAAATGTATTTATTTCCATTCTTCCATTAGGGTTAGGGCTAGGGTTAGGGTTGGGGCTAAAGTTAGGGTTTGGATTACATATACGGTTGGGAATAGGGTTGGGATTAGGGTTAGGGGTGTGTCTGGGTTAGACGTGTGGTTAGGGTTACTGTTAGGATTAGGGTTAGGGGTATGTTTGGGGGGTTTCCACTGTTTAGGCACATCAGGGGCTCTCCAAACGCGACATGGCGTCCGATCTCAATTCCAGCCAATTCTGCGTTGAAAAAGTAAAACAGTGCTCCTTCTCTTCCGAGCTCTCCCGTGTGCCCAAACGGGTTTATCCCAACATATGGGGTATCAGCGTACTCAGGACAAATTGGACAACAACTTTTGGGGTCCAATTTCTCCTGTTACCCTTGGGAAAATACAAAACTGGGGGCTAAAAAATAATTTTTGTGGGAAAAAAAAAGGATTTTTTTATTTTCACGGCTCTGCGATATAAACTGTAGTTAAACACTTGGGGGTTCAAAGTTCTCACAACACATCTAGATAAGTTCCTTGGGGGGGTCTAGTTTCCAATATGGGGTCACTTGGGGGTTTCTACTGTTTAGGTACATATGGGGCTCTGCAAACGCAATGTGACACCTGCAGACCAATCCATCTAAGTCTGCATTCCAAATGATGCTCCTTCCCTTCCGAGCTCTGCCATGCGCTCAAACGGTGGTTCCCCCCCACATATCAGGTATCAGCGTACTCAGGACAAATTGGACAACAATATTTAGGGTCCAATTTCTCCTGTTACCCTTGGGAAAATACAAAACTGGAGGCTAAAAAATAATTTTTGTGGGAAAAAAAAAGGATTTTTTATTTTCACGGCTCTGCGATATAAACTGTAGTTAAACACTTGGGGGTTCAAAGTTCTCACAACACATCTAGATGAGTTCCTTAGGGGGTCTACTTTCCAAAATGCTGTCACTTGTGGGTTTCTACTGTTTAGGTACATTAGGGGCTCTGCAAACGCAGTGTGACGCCTGCAGACCATTCCATCTAAGTCTGCATTCCAAGTGGCGCTCCTTCCCTTCCGAGCCCTCCCATGTGCCCAAACGGTGGTTCCCCCCCCCCCCCACATATGGGGAATCAGCACACTCAGGACAAATTGGACAACTTTTGGGGTCCAATTTCTCCTGTTACCCTCGGGAAAATACAAAACTGGGGCCTAAAAAATAATTTTTGTGGGAAAAAATGTTTGTTTTATTTTTACGGCTCTGCATTATAAACTTCTGTGAAGCCCTTGGTGGGTCAAAGTGCTCACCACACATCTAGATAAGTTCCTTAGTGGGTCTACTTTCCAAAATGGTGTCACTTGTGGGGGGTTTCAATGTTTAGGCACATCAGGGGCTCTCCAAACGCAACATGGCGTCCCATCTCAATTCCTGTCAATTTTGTATTGAAAAGTCAAATGGTGCTCCTTCCCTTCCGAGCTCTGCCATGCACCCAAACAGTGGTTTACCCCCACATATGGGGTATCAGCGTACTCAGGACAAATTGTACAACAACGTTTGGGGTCCATTTTCTCCTGATACCCTTGGAAAATAAAACAAGTTGGAGCTGAAGTAAATTTTTTGTGAAAAAAAGTTAAATGTTCATTTTTATTTAAACATTCTAAAAATTCCTGTGAAACACCTGAAGGGTTAATAAACTTCTTGAATGTGGTTTTGAGCACCTTAAGGGGTGCAGTTTTTAGAATGGTGTCACACTTGGGTATTTTCTATCATATAGACCCCACAAAATGACTTCAAATGAGATGTGGTCCCTAAAAAAAAATGGTGTTGTAGAAATGAGAAATTGCTGGTCAACTTTTAACCCTTATAACTCCCTAACAAAAAAAATTTTTGGTTCCAAAATTGTGTTGATGTAAAGTAGACATGTGGGAAATGTTACTTATTAAGTATTTTGTGTGACATATCTCTGTGATTTAATTGCATGAAAATTCAAAGTTGGAAAATTGCAAAATTTTCCAAATTTTCGCCAATTTTCCGTTTTTTTCACAAATAAACGCAGGTAATATCAAAGAAATTTTACCACTATAATGAAGTACAATATGTCTCGAGAAAACAATGTCAGAATCACCGGGATCTGTTGAAGCGTTCCAGAGTTATAACCTCATAAAGGGACAGTGGTCAGAATTGTAAAAATTGGGCCGGTCCATAACGTGCAAACCACCCTTGGGGGTAAAGGGGTTAAAAGGGTGTAACACTAGTGGGTGTGGACCCACTGCGCCACGGGCCAGTCTGGAATGGCGTGACGAAATGTCAAAGACAAACAGAAGCAATGAAACCAGGTACAGAATAGACACGTAACTGGTGACGCCCAGCAGACTGCGGGAGCCTAATAGGATGTGGCACTGCCCTATAGGTCACTTCACAGGAAAGGCAGGGAGGGTGGGGTAGACTTATTACTGCACTGGCCATCCTGGAAGCGGAGAGGGACCACTGATCTGAGCTGAGGGGGCAGCCGGGAGCACAGGACACCATAGAGGACTGTAATAGGGAAATGTGTAGTGTTTGTTCAGTCCCGGGGTGGAGGGTCGCTGTAACTGTGGGCAATACAATAAATTGAGGCCAATACCAAATATATTTAGATTAGTTTTTCTTTTATGACTTTTCTACAATTAATATTTTTTTTTGTTTTCAAACAATATTTTTGTGTTCCCAAACATATATTATATTGTTACATGGTACCAGTATTTCTCATTGGTACCATATGGTATACACAACTTTTTGATCAGTCTTATTACATAATAATAAGTGTGATACAATTCATGAATTGTATGAATAGAAGACATGAAAATAGGAAACTTTATAGCATATGTCACCACAGAAATCTGCGGATTTCTTTTGTCTCAGAATTCTCAATTCCTGGGTAAAATCTCCAGAAATTGAGTTACGGTAAATACCTTGTGCCTAGCCCTGTGCTCTCCTAAATCTTCCGCTGCTGCTAATCAAAGCTCGGCATCTGATCTAGCCATCTGAGGCTGCCAAGCTGTGATTATCAGCATCTGGACAGGCTGGAGAAAGTGCATCTCACCAGAGACGACCAGAGATTTCACATAGTGCGCTCCAGGAGGAACAAATGTGAATATCTCAGCAATTGAGCGACACAGAGCACAACAGACAATCAAGAAGAATCAAGGAAGCAGAGGGCTTTTTACAAGGCATTTAACTTAATTTTTGGAGATTTTTATCCAGGAATTGAGAATTCTGAGACGGAATAAGATAAACACAGAATCATCAGAGCTCAGGGACTTTTACAAGGTATTTAACTTATGGTAATTTTTTCTTTTCCAGCAGGTGACCGGTACTCTTTAAAGTGCGCATTTAATTAGGATTTACCCCCTTAATGTATCTCCAGAGCTATTTCTGTCTTCTAACGTTTCCTATCATGCCCTTATGTATAAGGAGTAAATGATTACGGTGGCTGGAGCTCGACTGCTCCTGGATGTAGAGCCACTTTTGTGACTAGTCAATCTTATTTACATAGGGCAGTACGGTCGCTCGGTGGTTAGCACTGCAGCCTTGCAGCGCTGGAGTCCTAGGTTCAAATCCCACCAAGGACAACATCTGCAAAGAGTTTGTATGTTCTCCCCATGTTTGCGTGGTTTTCCTCTGGGTTCTCCGGTTTCCTCCCACACTCCAAAGACATACTGATAGGGAACTTAGATTGTGAGCCCCATCGGGGACAGCGATCATAATGTTTTCAAACCGTAAAGCGCTGTGGAATATGTTAGCGCTATATAAAAATAAAGATTATTATTATATGGTAATTAAATATTAATTTTAAATTGTGTGGACTCTTTTCTACACTAAGGGCATGATATGAAGCTTGAGAGAGAAATGGCGCTGGTGGTATATTAAGGAGGTAAATCTTGATTACAGGTTCCCTTTAAGAAGTGTCTTTCTATTTGCTGTCTAATCTCTGCCACCTCTGACTTATGCCAATGTCACCAGTTTATAAGTGTTATTCATTTTACCCGTGGTTGTGTTAATGTTATGGCATGTAGTTGTCTTCCTTATTACCGGTCTTTTCACTGACTGTGATCTTCATTGTGCGCTCCATAAAATAAATATAGAAATCCTTTTTGTGTTGTTGAAAAAATTAACATCCATTTTATCTTTCATCCTTATAGGAAATCCTTGTGAGAATAACGGTTTATTACTAAATTGTAAAAAAGAAGATATCAGGAAGCACTCTAATGGAGAAAACCTCTTTACCCTTCATGGACCTCCTGGACTTCCCAGCACTTCACTTTCTTATAATCCTCCTAATCATGAGGAACCCTCTCCTGAGCAAACTCACATTGTTACCACAATTCCAGGAGCCAAAGTGGATACAAGATTTCAGTGTGACAAGCAACTTACTAGAAGCTCAGATGTTTTAACACAAAGAAAGCGCACAGGAGAGAAGCCATACTCCTGTTCAGAATGTGGGAAATGCTTTACAAAGAAATCAAAATTTGTTATACATGAGAGAAGTCACACAGGAGAAAAGCCATTTTCATGTTCAGAATGTGGCAAATCTTACACAGATAAAGGGAGTCTTAATAGACATCAGAGAATTCATACAGGAGATAAGCCTTATTCATGTTCAGAATGTGGGGAACGTTTTGGAAATAAATCACATCTTATTAAACATCATAGAATTCACACAGGAGAGAAGCCGTATTCATGTTCACAGTGTGAGAAATGCTTTACAGATAAATCAAGTCTTGTGACACACGAGAGAAGTCACATAGGAAAGAAATATTCATGTTCAGAATCTTTTTTATATAAATCAAGCCTTGCTATGCATGAGAGAATTCACACTGGAGAGAAGCCATATTCATGTTCAGAATGTGGGAAATGTTTTATACAAAAAGGAAGTTTTGTTTTTCATCAGACAATTCACACTGGAGAGAAGCCATATTCATGTTCAGAATGTGGGAAAGGTTTTACAAAAAAATCTCGTTTTGTTAAACATCAAACTACTCACACCGGGGAGAAACTGTTTTCATGTTTACCATGTTTCCATTGTAATTTATCTTTTAGAATAATATTTTTATCCAAAATGAGCTGGATTGTAATAGGAGGAGACTAAAATGTTTTTATTTCTGTTTTGGGGTTTTTAAGCTTATGGGAAGTTTTAACTTCAATGAAGTTACTTGCTGTGAAAGACTGTATATTGGAATTCCAAATTTTAAGAGATGGTATGGAATCTTTTCACATAAATCACAGCTTCTTAACCATCAGAGAATTCACACAAAAGGAAAACCGTATTCATGTTCCAAATGTGGGAACTCTTTTACATGTAAATCAAAGCTTGCTATACATGAGAAAATTCACACTGGAGAGAAGCCGTATTCATGTCCACTGTGTTTTATACAAAAATATAATCTTGTTCTACATAAGAGAACTCATGAAGGAATGAAACTGTAGTTATGTTCACTGTTTTTAGTACATTTTAATAAACTGTGGAAGACCTGAGAGTGTCATACATGTATTTTCAGGGCTTTTAAAAGCATTGAAACATTTTAATATTTTGCTGATTCAATTTGGTTCCAAATCAGCTTTTGTGGGCAAATTGAATCCAAAACAAATTTGTTGACAAAAAAAGAAATTAAAAACGAAAAAAAAATAAAATTATCTGGTTGTTTAAAGGGGACCTTCCACCAGCTTCAGCATGTTAAACTGGTCACATCATGGAATACTGGCTGCGGAGCTGAATAAAATGTCTGTTTTTTTAGATTTTAATTCTCTGCTCTGTTGTGGGTGTAATAGCTCGTAAAGTTTAGGATAAACTTTGTGATAAGAACAACCAGGGGCGCACCTATGGGTATCGTCACACTAAGCGACGCTGCAGCGATACCGACAACGATGTCGATCGCTGCAGCATCGCTGTTTGGTCGCTGGAGAGCTGTCACACAGACAGCTCTCCAGCGACCAACGATCCCGAGGTCCCTGGTAACCAGGGTAAACATCGGGTTACTAAGCGCAGGGCCGCGCTTAGTAACCCGATGTTTACCCTGGTTACCAGCGTAAACGTTAAAAAAACAAACACTACATACTTACCTTCAGCTGTCTGTCCCCGGCGCTCTGCTTCTCTGCACTCCTCCTGCATCCTGTGTCAGCGCCGGTTAGCCGGAAAGCAGAGCGGTGACGTCACTGGAGGGAGGAGGCTGCGTAGTTACACTTTCAATACAGCAGCAATTGACTCTGCATCCGCCCTCTGCAGCCAGGGAGTGTGAATGATTGGTCCATCCGTGAGTCATTCTACCTCTCTGCATCAAGTGACTGTGTCTGTGTTCATCAGACTCCAGGTGCTGTATATGGGGGGTGCTGTGCTGTAAATGGGGGTGCTGTGCTGTATATGGAGGGTGCTTTATTGTATATAGGTGTGCTGTGCTGTATATGGCGGTGGTGTGCTGTTTTGTATATGGGGGTGCTGTGCTGTATATGGCAGTGCTGTATATAGGGTGCTGTGCTGTAAGTGGGGAGTGCTGTATATGAGGGGTGCTGTGCTATATATGGGGGTGCTGTATATGGCGTTGCTGTGCTGTATATGAGGGGTGTCGTGCTTTATATGAGGGGCGCTGTGCTGTATATAGGGGTTCTATGCTGTATATTGGAGGTGCTGTATTGTATATAGGGGTGCTGTGCTGTATATGGGGGTGTTGTGCTGTATATGGGGGTGATATCCCCTGTAGACTGTGAGCCCTCGCGGGCAGGGTCCTCTCTCCTCCTGTACTTGTGTGTGCCTTGTTTTACTTATGTTTATTGTACTTGTCTATATTTGCCCCATTCACATGTAAAGCGCCATGGAATAAATGGCGCTATAAAAATGAATAATAATAATAATAATAATAATATTTGATGGCGGTGCTGTGCTGTATATGGCGGTGCTATATTGTATATGGGAGTACTCTGCTGTATATGGGGGTGCTGTGCTGTATGTGGGGGTGCTGTGCTTTATATGTGGGGTGCTGTATTGAATATAGGGGTGCAGTATATGGGGATGCTGTGCTGTATGTGGGGGTGCTGTGCTGTATATGGGGATGCTGTGCTGTATATGTGGGGTGCTGTATTGAATATAGGGGTGCAGTATATGGGGATGCTGTGCTGTATGTGGGGGTGCTGTGTTGTATATGTAGGGTGCTGTATTGAATATAGGGGTGCTGTATGTGGGGGTGCTGTGCTGTATATGGGGATGCTGTGCTGTATATGTGGGGTGCTGTATTGAATATAGGGGTGCAGTATATGGGGATGCTGTGCTGTATGTGGGGGTGCTGTGCTGTATATGGGGATGCTGTGCTGTATATGTAGGGTGCTGTATTGAATATAGGGGTGCAGTATATGGGGATGCTGTTCTGTATATAGGGGTGATGTGCTGTAGATGGGGATGCTGTGCTTTATATGTGGGGTGCTGTATTGAATATAGGGGTGCAGTATATGGGGATGCTGTTCTGTATATAGGGGTGATGTGCTGTAGATGGAGGTGCTGTGCTGTATTGTATATAGGGATGCTGTGCTGTATATGGGGGTGGTGCTGTATAGTATATGGAGGGCTATGGGGATGCATTATAGTATTTGGAGGGCTATAGATGGTGCATTATAATATATGGAGGACTCTGGGGTTGCCTTATATATGGAGTATTATGGGGTGCTTTATACTATATCGAGGGCTATGGGGGTACATTATAATGTATGGAGAATTATAGGATGCATTTTCTATGGGGGTGAATTATACTATATGGAGGGCTATGGGGGTGCATTATAATATATGGAGCCATGAGTTCCATGAGTAGAACAGAGATGAGTGAGATTACTGTTGAGATTACTGTTCTTCAGGTTTCATTTCTTGGCTGTCAGTATCCATGAGGGGCCAAAAAGCAAACCTGAGATTTGTCCATTACAAACATCTCTGCAGCTCTCTTCCCACCGTGCTATCAGCTCTGCTGTATCCCCTCCCCCCACACTAACTGCCTTGAGATTAAAGCTGACTAAGGGTACCGTCACACTATAACATTTCGATCGCTACGACGGTACGATTCGTGACGTTCCAGTGATATCGTTACGATATCGCTGTGTCTGACACGCAGCAGCGATCAGGGATCCTGCTGAGAATCGTACGTCGTAGCAGATCGTTTAGAACTTTCTTTCATCGCTGGATCTCCCGCTGTCATCGCTAGATCGGTGTGTGTGACACCGATCTAGCGATCTAGCGATGCGATCCAGCGATGCGTTCGCTTGTAACCAGGGTAAACATCGGGTAACTAAGCGCAGGACCGCGCTTAGTTACCCGATGTTTACCCTGGTTACAAGCGTTAAACTAAAAAAAAACAAACAGCACATACTTACATCTGGTGTCCGTCAGGTCCCTTGCAGTCTCTGCTTCCCGCACTGTGACTGCCGGCCGTAAAGTGAAAGCAGAGCACAGCGGCTGTGCTTTCACTTTCACTTTACGGCCGGCAGTCACTGAGCTGAGTGCGGGAACCAGACTGCAAGGGACCTGACGGACACCAGAATGTAAGTATGTGCTGTTTGTTTTTTTTTAGTTTAACGCTTGTAACCAGGGTAAACATCGGTTAACTAAGCGCGGTCCTGCGCTTAGTTACCCGATGTTTACCCTGGTTACCCAGGGACCTCGGCATCGTTGGTCGCTGGAGAGCTGTCTGTGTGACAGCTCCCCAGCGAACACACTACGATTTACCTACGATCACGGCCAGGTCATATCGCTGGTCGTGATCGTAGGTAAATCGTATAGTGTGACGGTACCCTAAGTGTTAATAATTACACCTTGTTCAGCTCTACTACATGTATTTATCATCACTGTGCAGTGAGACCTGTCAGGAGAGCAGACTGTCTGTCATGACATGTCTCACATAGACCTGCTCTAAGTAGTGATGACCGAAAGTGCTCTTTACTCGAATTTGCAACGGGTGCTTGGGTACGCACCAAATATCGCAGGTGCTCAAGCTACATGCCCGTCCCATTAGACAGCCTAAAAGCATGCGGGATTGACCGTGTATAGAAGGCAATTCCCACATGTTTTTTTCTGGCTACCAGTCTCGAAACATGCGGGGCGGCGACTCGAGCATGTAGCTCCAGCACCCGCGGTACTTGTTGCGTACCCATCCACCAATGCAAACTCGAGTAACGAGCACTTTCGCGCATCGCTTTCTCTTTTAGTTGTTGTGGCAGTGTGTTGTTTTTGTTTTTTTTCCCCTGTATGTTGGTGCCTGTTTATGATTGGTCAACATCATGCAAGGGAAGAAGTACACATCCTCCAAGCAACATTTCTCTGCTAACGCCACATTATCATAAACTATAACCTAAACTTTACAAGCTGATGTCTCCACATCAGAGAGGAGGAATTAAAAAAAAAAAATAGAAACTATAATTTATTCAGAAAGACCTATGAAGAAAGAAGGTCCTCCAAACAGCAGCATGCAATATCAATATCCAATTTTATAGACAAAAAAAAAAATACAAAACAGTTAAAAAGGCCATATAAGCAAAAAAAAACCATACTAACACTGACCAAACGTGTATCAACATGATTTCTCTCTCTCTCTATATATATAGTCTGAAATTTTACACTGCGAGGAAAAATGACTGTAGAATTACAGATGAAGTGTTTGTCAAAAAATCAATGAATACACAAATGGAATAACATCGTGAGAAATTCATTCTCAGTAAAGTGCGAAGTGCACACAAACAGCCCATGGGCTGTGTATTCAAACAGAGAAAATGAGGCTGCAAGGTGCTGGGGCTTATATCTGCTGTCTCCTGCGGAGGTGTGTGATCAACCATCAATAATAGGTAATACCATGATCAAAAAATTAACATTAATAGCATATAGTACACTGTATACAATCAGACAAATAGATTGTATCATACAGAAAATGAGGAGACCGCTAGACCGGCCTTGTAATCCTTGCTGACCGATAGGTGTTCAGGCCTAATTACCAGAGCTCAAGTGCGGCAGTTCTTCTTCAGAAGAGGTGCGGTTCTGAGGAAGAACTGCCGAAACTCCCGTTAAGGGGATACACTTAAGCACTGGAAACTTGATAATTATGCCCAGTCTTTTCTTTTTCTTGTATGGTCTGTTAACATCTCCATAATTTTAATTGTTTTGCATTCCTTGTGTCAATAAAATTGGATATTTCTATTATATACTGCTGCTGTTTGGAGGCCCTTCTTTCTTCATAGGTTTTTCCGTAGTCCTGATCCTCCGTGTTATTATGGAGGGCACCATAGCCTCCTACTGTATGTTTTCTTCAGCTTTCAGCCATTATTCCAGGGTGTGGCAGTTTAGCATGCTCATACTGAGGAAAGATCCTCTTCAAAGCCGTACTGGGGGGATTCCTGCAGATGGTTTCCAACAGAATTAGGATGAATATGGGAAATTAATGTTTGTCCTATAAGTGACTCGTAATGGGTTAAAAGATAAAATATATCAAATAACCAGTTCTAGGGAATAACCTGGTAAATAAGAAGTGGAGATTAAAGGCTGTATAAAACGTAACAATTTTATTGAATCACATATTCCAGTCCATCCCTCCGGACAGGACAACATGAGGTAGCCCTTCCTTTCTTCCATACTCCCCACCCACCTCCACCCTCCAGAGTTTTTCCTGTCCTCACAGGGAATTGCCGCATGAGAGGTTGCTCCTAGAGGGAAGGTATCTTCTCCTTTGGAGCTCCAGAGTACGGACTCGGAAGGATCGAGGGGTTTCAGCCTTCGCTTTTCCCGTGAAGCACTCCGGGGCTCAACACCTCTCTGGGTAGAGGTCACTTAGCCATCAGTTGCTGTATCAGAATACAGATTCAAGGGGATCTGGGGGTCTCAGCCTTCCCTTCTCATTGTCACAGAGTCCAGGCCGACACCTCTCTGGGTAGAGGTCCTTAGCCAACAGCCAGTCTCTGCACCATCTGCAATAATGTAGCATTCCTGGATGTGACACCGTTTTCCATGGTGGGCTCTCATGGTGCCTTATAGTACCTCTGTATCTCATAGTGCCTCTGGTTCTCGTAGTGCCTTTATAGCACCTCTGTGCCTTATTGTGCCTATGGTCCTCAGTGACTCATTGCACTTCTGCATCTTATGGTGCATCATAGTGCCTTGATAGTGCCTCTGTGCCTTTTGGTCCTCAGTGTCTTGTGCTGCCTCATTGTACTTTTGAGCCTCCTAGTGCATCTGTGCCTCATGGTGCCACTGTGCACCTCGTGGCTTTGTGCCTTGCAGCTTTGGGCCTCTGGCTTCATGCCTTGTGCCTCTGGCTTAGTGCCTTGTGCCTCTTGCTTCGTGCCTTTAGCTTCGTGCCTTGTGCCTCTTGCTTCGTGCCTTTAGCATCGTGCCTGGTGCTTCTGACTTCGGGTCTCGTACCTTGTACCTCGTGTCTCTCGACCTAGATGCAGCTTCCTTTTCTTCATTCTTTGCAACTTCGCTTAGCCAAAGCAGCAGCTCTGCTCGGATTGGCCCGAGAATTTCTATGTTTCGGAACAGAAGACTCATTTCAGCTACTGTCCCTGCTTTGTCTGGTCAGAAGTTTTCAGATTTCGCCCTTTAGTGCTAAAGTCAGGACTGTTTCATAGTTCTAGATGAAGGGAGACATAAATCTATTGAGTGCGTCCTATAACACTACACACTACTGACCGGGAGTAAGGAATTAAATCCCAGGAGGTAGATGATAATTTCCTCATGTTGGGGGGAAAGGATCCTTCCCATCTCCGCAATCGAACTAGTTTCTTTGATCAACATCCTGTCAGCAGATTCCAGATTCCTAATTGTGAAGACGCCTAGTGCGGCTACCGAATATATACTGTACCTGGAAAACTGGAACAATCAAATGAACGCCAGGGGCGGCCTATTGGTGATGCCGCACAGCGGGTCTTATCATGCACCAGTTGCGATGAGCAAACACCTTCTACCAAACATTGCGGATACATTTAAAAACTTCTATTCCTTCCTGTACTTTGTGGAATTGAGTGATCCAGTAACACAAACTGCGGACATCAGGCTTTGCATCTAAGGCTAAGTGCACACGTTGCAGAATTGTCGCAGAAATTTCCGCGGCAATTCCGCAACTCCTGCCGTGGGTATATCGCATGCGCAATTGGCATGCGTATTCCCGCTAAACACTAGCGTTTTACAAGCGTAATTAGCTTGCAGAATGCTAGCGTTTTCCAAGCGATCTGTAGCATCGCTTGGAAAACTGATTGACAGGTTGGTCACACTTGTCAAACATAGTGTTTGACAAGTGTGACCAACTTTTTACTATTGATGCGGCCTATGCAGTATCAATAGTAAAAAGATCTAATGTTAAAAATAATTTTAAAAAATGGCTATTCTCACCTTCCGGCGGCCCCCGATCTCCTCAGCGGTGCACGCGGCAGCTTCCGTTCTCATGGATGCTGGGTGCGAAGGACCTAAGATGATGTCACGGTTATGGTTAATAAGGAAAAAACCTTATTAAAATCTAACCTTTAATGCGTATAATAAAATAGAAACACAAAATCTAGATACCCCCTCAATAGAAATGTCTCAATACAATGGGCTGAAAAATGCTAGAGAGAAACAACCATACACCTACTCTAGTCTCTTTATTTCGCTAGTATAATGTAAATCTAGCTAATAACCACCTCTGCTTATAAGATAAATGCAGGGATGAGCCCATTCTTATACCTCACAATAAAGAAAAATAGCACCAAAATCAGTTACTCTAAAATGGACAAAAAGTGATAAAATTGTGCTTACATATAGCAACAGTCTCACTCAACCGGTGGATAGAAATGAGTGATCTGCCCCTAGATACCAATCTGCCTGGATGTCTACCTAGGTGCGGAGTTTGGCATCCTAAGAAAAGTGAGAATGGCGCCCCCACTCGTCCGACAGCTGTCCCTTATCTCCTAATTCACCAGCCATAACTATGTCATCATCCCCAAACCATCCTAACAGACAGGGATTATATGGCGCTAACATAGGACAACAAGCTCTCACAATAATAAGTAGATATTTCAACAGATATAATTGCACGCCAGGACACCACATACAGTGCCTTGCGAAAGTATTCGGCCCCCTGGAACTTTTCAACCTTTTCCCACATATCATACTTCAAACATAAAGATACCAAATGTAAATTTTTGGTGAAGAATCAACAACACGTGGAACACAATTGTGAAGTTGAACGAAATTTATTGGTTATTTTACATTTTTGGGAAAATTCAAAACCTGAAAAGTGGGGCGTGCAATATTATTCGGCCCCTTTACTTTCAGTGCAGAAGTTCATTGTGGATCTCTGAATGATCCAATGTCGTCCTAAATGCCTAATGATGATAAATATAATCCACCTGTGTGTGATCAAGTCTCCGTATAAATGCACCTGCTCTGTGATAGTCTCAGGGTTCTGTTTGGAGCACAGAGATCATCATGAAGACCAAGGAACACAACAGGCAGGTCCGTGATACTGTTGTGGAGAAGTTTAAAGCCGGATTTGGATACAAAATGAATTCCAAAACTTTAAACATCCCAAGGAGCACTGTGCAAGCGATCATATTGAAATGGAAGGAGTATCATACCACTGCGAATCTACCAAGACCCGGCCGTCCCTCTAAACTTTCATCTCAAACAAGGAGAAGACTGATCAGAGATGCAGCCAAGAGGCCCATGATCTCTCTGGATGAACTGCAGAGATCTACAGCTGAGGTGGGACAGTCTGTCCATAGGACAGGAATCAGTCGTACACTGCACAAATCTGCCCTTTATGGAAGAGTGGCAAGAAGAAAGCCATTTCTCAAAGATATCAATAATAAGTGTCGTTTAAAGTTTGCAACAAGCCACCTGGGCACCACTAAACAATTCAACATGGGTTCTCCATAAGCATGTAACTTACACTAGAACAACCAAGGAAAAAAGGCCATGCCCACAAGAATATAGCCAATGTGTGTGGTATGCATTGTGCTTGAGAATCTGTATGATTGTCTTCTTCCGAGCATTTCGAGCCCCATCTATCTGTTGCGCTTGCATAATTTGATATTTTCGGGCTTGCGTCTTAGACGATTCCGGCTCTGCAGAGCCAGTGCGCATGCAAGCCTGACTTTTTTTGGACATGCGCTTTAAGGGGTACTAACGCCATCCAGCGATTACGCACGTGCGATTCTATATGTTGGGCGCATGCGCAGACTGACTCTCAACTGACTTTATCGACTGGTCATCACAGACGTACAATAACAAGATGGCGGCAACCACGTGCGCTCCTTCGTCCCCGAGCTGGCCGGCTTGCTTACCTTTCAGGTGATCGGTTTTAACTAATCTTGTTTACTGTATATATATATTCCACGCTTATAGGACACAGGACATCACTTTCCCTGAGGAAGCCACATTTATTGTGGCTATATGCGTGGGTTTCATCCCACATTATTTTCCTCTTAGCATTCATTTCTCCATTTAGGACTTGAGGACTCTTGCAACTCTCGGTTTGGGCTATTGGGCCCTCGCACTTTGTTTCTCCTCTATTTCAAGAAAAAAATCGGGTAACTTTTCAAAATTTGTGCCATATAGAATATGTTATTCTGAGCTTGATTTGGTACCTCAACAAGTTATTTGGCTTGTCACCCCGTCCATGTATCTATATTTGTATATTTGTCTATACATGCTAGGTTCTCGGGCCTTCATGGTTGCCATTTGGCTCATATACATGAGTATGATCCCAGACACATTCATCTAACTATGCTGTGTACTTCGACAATCATATGGTTGTTATTGAATTTATTTGTTTTTGAGCCATACTGAATTCACTTCTTATGCTTTGTCCATTATTGTGTGGGCAGCCATTGCCTCTATATTAATGCATGGCTAGGCAAAGCACTATTTGCAGTTTTTAATTGTTTTTATCTGTTGTTGTGTCCGGTATAAGGCTGTGTGCACACGATGCAGATTTGGTGCAGAAAAATCTGCTGCAGTTCTGCACTAAATCTGCATCTCCTGGCAGAATCCGCAGGTGCGTTTTTTTATGCGTTTTTGGTGCGTTTTTGATGCGTTTTTGATGCGTTTTTTGTGCACAAATCTGCACAAAAAAACGCATAAAAATGCATAAAAAACGCACCAAAAACGCATAAAAAACGCACCTGCAGATTTCTATTATGGAGGGGTGCAGAAACGCTGCAGAACGGCACAAAAGAAGTGACATGCACTTCTTTGAAATCTGCAGCGTTTCTGCGCAGATTTTTCTGCACCATGTGCACAGCTTTTTTTTTTTCACATTGATTTACATTGTACTGTAAATCACAGTGCAGTTCTGCAGCGTTTCTGCTGCAGAAAAATCTGCTGCAGTTCTGCACTAAATCTGCATCGTGTGCACATACCCTTAAGGTACCGTCACACTAAGCGACGCTGCAGCGATACCGACAACGATGTCGATCGCTGCAGCGTCGCTGTTTGGTCGCTGGAGAGCTGTCACACAGACGGCTCTCCAGCGACCAACGATCCCGAAGTCCCCTGGTAACCAGGGTAAACATCGGGTTACTAAGCGCAGGGCAGCGCCTAGTAACCCGATGTTTACCCTGGTTACCAGCGTAAACGTAAAAAAAACAAACACTACATACTTACCTTCCGCTGTCTGTCCCCGGCGCTGTGCTTTCCTGCACTGACTGTGAGCACAGCGGCCGGAAAGCAGAGCAGTGATGTCACCGCTCTGCTTTCCGGCTGGCCGGCGCTCACAGCCAGTGCAGAGAAGGGCCGCGCTTAGTAACCCGATGTTTACCCTGGTTACCAGTGAAGACATCGCTGGATCGGTGTCACACACGCCGATCCAGCGATGTCAGCGGAAGATCCAGCGACAAAATAAAGTTCTGGACTTTCCTCAGCGACCAACGATCTCCCAGCAGGGGCCTGATCGTTGGTCGCTGTCACACTGAACGATTTCCTTAACGATATCGTTACTACGTCACAAAAAGCAACGATATCGTTAACGATATTGTTATGTGTGACGGTACCTTAAGTGTCATCTTTTTTAAAATAAATCATATGTAATTTATAACATGTGGGTGTTCCCAGTCTTGTGGGCATGGCCTTTTTTCCTTCTTGGTTGTTCTAGTGTAAACATACTGACCATTTGGACATTAAACCAAATGAAATCAAGAAGTGTCTTTTATTTTTTAATTAAAAAAAAAACAACCTTTATTTACATATGTTAAAATACACACAACAATGAAATAGTGCCTCTAAGCCAGTGACTAATAACTCTTAAAGGTCAGCTGAAACATGTGCATGCAAATATCAAAAAACACGATTTGGGAAGAAAAAATTCTTTGCTGCTCATATAATCATTATATACTGCTTGCTAACAATATAAAGGACATTTATGTTTCACCTAGTATTAAACATAGGTTGTTTATGGAAAGATCTATTGTCCTAAGAATAACTACTTGAAATAAACTGTCTATTCAGACATACTAAGGAGGAGCACAAGGAGAAACAATAATGAAAAGCGTATATACGGATTATGACTATCTGCAAAAGTCTCTATAACAATGCCCCGCAGAGGATTATCAAGGATGGCTGAGGCTAATTCAACAACACCAAGAGACCGAGAGGGCCAAGCGGCAGGCCCAAGCCCAGCGAGAGGCTGAGAGAGCCGAGCGAGAGGCCCAAGTTCGGAGAGCCCATGAGCTGCATATGGCCCAACTCAGGATAGCACAATCTACCCCACAGAACTATGAGTCCAATAGTTCAACAACCTTCTTTAAACCCCGGCCAGAGCACTTTCCAGTGATGGAAAAGTATGGGGACCTGGACATATTTCTCCGGGGCTTTGAAAAAGCCTGCAGACAGTACCAGCTGCCTGAGGACCAATGGGCCCGATATTTAACTCCAGGGCTCAGAGGAAAAGCTCTGAAGGCATTTGCTTCTCTCCCGCGAAACCAAGATGGAGACTATGAGGCCATCATGCAGGCCCTTATAAAAAGTAACAGCTGACTTCTGAGGTCTACCGTAAAAAGTTCCGGAACCTCCAATGTGGACCACACGACAGCTACAGGACTGTCAGTGACCACCTTTGAGCAGCTAAAAGACCTGATGGTGAAAGACCAGTTCCTACATGTTTGTCCAGCTGAGGTGCGACAGTTCATTATGGACCGGAAGCCAAAAGAGGCAAATAAAGCAGCGTACATTGCCGACACATACGAGGCCAATTGTAAACTGGAGGTGCAGAATCCGGTCATCGCCAGCTGGAAAGAGGGTACTCCATCGATCACCATCCCTGCCCCTGCCAGCTGACCCTCCAGAGGCATTGTCCCCTTTTCCAACGCCAGGCCTACATCTGATCCCCGCAAGTGTTATTTCTGCAGTCGGACTGGACACCTCAGCGCCACTTGTCCAGAGAAGCAGAAGAAGAACCATCCATCCAAGGCCCCCAGTTCTTTTTGTGGATTGGTCGGTTGGGTTGACCTGTGAAAATTTGGAGTCTGTCACTGTGGAGGGCACTGTCTCTGTAGCAGCAATAGCGGTTGGATACTAATAAAACTTAGCTTTTATTCAATACTAGAATGTAAAAAATGGGCTAATACAAATGATAAACAAAAGGGACCAGGGACCAGTGATAAGTAGTGCCCTTCACCAAAACACAGAAGGGGAGAAACAAATAAACGTGGACATACAATAATTAAAAATTGACTGTACTGATAGTCACCATATAGTCAATGGAGACTTAGACAAAGGTAGCTAATGATACAAAAAAGTAGGGATGCAAATGCTAGGCGTAGCTCTCAGTAAACTAATCCTATGAAAACGTGGTGTCCCACATAGTCATTTGGGACCATGTCTACGTATAGAAATACCACAGGCGACACCATGGACAGAGAGTCTAGCCTTTATGGACCTCTATTGTGGAGCAAGTATAGCTACAAAGCGCACAAAAACGCCATCACCCGTTACTGAAACCAATGTATACCGGGTGCTAGTACAAGTCAATGAACCAGCAGCACGTCACTGATGCCTCAAAGAAAGATGTAAATACATGGAACACTTGACCACATAAAAAACGGAACCATGCAACCTCACAGTATACTAATGAGCGTTCCAAAAATGGCCTATGTATTCCTTATGCCTTATTGTGTGTGAGCGGCATCCTCTCTGGGTGCTCCCTTAGTTGCAAAATACATGCAAAATGCACAACCAGGTGCCGCCTACTACTACAGGCAAAGTACACCACACGTACAGCCCACTGTTGTGGGTAGATCTCACCAGAGTCTGACGGTATGCTCTATCATGGCGGAGACATACCCTGCTACTCCCCTGATGATTCCGGTAGGATGAAACACGTCGGGAGACGCTGCTTCACGTCACGGCCTCACCAGTACCCCACCACACTGAATGTCTCTGCCATGATAGAGCATACCGTCAGACTCTGGTGAGATCTACCCACAACAGTGGGCTGTACGTGTGGTGTACTTTGCCTGTAGTAGTAGGCGGCACCTGGTTGTGCATTTTGCATGTATTTTGCAACTAAGGGAGCACCCAGAGAGGATGCCGCTCACACACAATAAGGCATAAGGAATACATAGGCCATTTTTGGAACGCTCATTAGTATACTGTGAGGTTGCATGGTTCCGTTTTTTATGTGGTCAAGTGTTCCATGTATTTACATCTTTCTTTGAGGCATCAGTGACGTGCTGCTGGTTCATTGACTTGTACTAGCACCCGGTATACATTGGTTTCAGTAACGGGTGATGGCGTTTTTGTGCGCTTTGTAGCTATACTTGCTCCACAATAGAGGTCCATAAAGGCTAGACTCTCTGTCCATGGTGTCGCCTGTGGTATTTCTATACGTGGACATGGTCCCCAATGACTATGTGGGACACCACGTTTTCACAGGATTAGTTTACTGAGAGCTACGCCTATCATTTGCATCCCTACTTTTTTGTATCATTAGCTACCTTTGTCTAAGTCTCCATTGACTATATGGTGACTATCAGTACAGTCAATTTTTAATTATTGTATGTCCACGTTTATTTGTTTCTCCCCTTCTGTGTTTTGGTGAAGGGCACTACTTATCACTGGTCCCTGGTCCCTTTTGTTTATCATTTGTATTAGCCCATTTTTTACATTCTAGTATTGAATAAAAGCTAAGTTTTATTAGTATCCAACCGCTATTGCTGCTGCATATTCTATTTTGGACTACTACCCAGCTAATTTATATTTATACACTGTCTCTGTAGGCCTCAAGGATGCTGGGACAGAACGAACCCTCATCTGACCTAAACTGGTATTCCCTGAAGGAATAAACCCAGGGAAAACCCTGAATGTCACCGGGATTGGGGGCGTCTGCTGTCCCCTGCCAATGGCCCGGGTTTTTATACATTAGGGTGCAAGGAGTGGGGTGAAGGAACTGGGAGTGTCCAAAAACGTACCCACAAATGTTTTGTTGGGGACTGATTTGGGGAGGATGCTTGCTTATTATGTCCCCGACACCCCTCCCCGATCTGATACTGATGGTAATGTTAAGGGTACCGTCACACTATACGATTTACCTACGATCACGACCAGCGATATGACCTGGCCGTGATCGTAGGTAAATCGTAGTGTGGTCGCTGGGGAGCTGTCACACAGACAGCTCTCCAGCGACCAAGATGCCGAGGTCCCTGGGTAACCAGGGTAAACATCGGGTAACTAAGCGCAGGACCGCGCTTAGTTACCCGATGTTTACCCTGGTTACAAGCGTTAAACTAAAAAAAAAAAAACAGCACATACTTACATTCTGGTGTCCGTCAGGTCCCTTGCCGTCTGCTTCCCGCACTCAGTGACTGCCGGCCGTAAAGTGAAAGTGAAAGCACAGCCGCTGTGCTCTGCTTTCACTTTACGGCCGGCAGTCACAGTGCGGGAAGCAGACTGCAAGGGACCTGACGGACACCAGAATGTAAGTATGTGCTGTTTGTTTTTTTTTAGTTTAACGCTTGTAACCAGGGTAAACATCGGGTAACTAAGCGCGGTCCTGCGCTTAGTTACCCGATGTTTACCCTGGTTACAAGCGAACGCATCGCTGGATCGCATCGCTAGATCGCTAGATCGGTGTCACACACACCGATCTAGCGATGACAGCGGGAGATCCAGCGATGAAAGAAAGTTCTAAACGATCTGCTACGACGTACGATTCTCAGCAGGATCCCTGATCGCTGCTGCGTGTCAGACACAGCGATATCGTAACGATATCGCTGGAACGTCACGAATCGTACCGTCGTAGCGATCGAAATGTTATAGTGTGACGGTACCCTAATTCTAATGATGTAAATGCTTTACCTGATAAGGATGTATCTGGAGGTACAGGAGGGCTCAGCCATGTCATGCAGCGGGGTGATATTGCTGAGGATCCCCTAACAGGAGCAAGCACCAGTGCTAAGGGGGATGGGGAGAGGCACGGGAACCATGAAGCAGGTGATGCCGTGCAGCAGACCATGGTCATAACAGAAGGTGACCTGGCTGATGGTACTTAGCACTGCTCCTGAGGTAATACAGGAGGATGGGGAGGTAGTACCCATAGCCAAGCAGGTTGATGGAACTGTTATTCCTCAGGGAGACAGCCTATATAGCTATATAGCCGCTGTCACCCGCAGAGTGGCCAGAACGCAAGTATCACCCTGCCTTCTGGACCCTCCTCAGCCAGAGGAATAACTGAACCAGTTACGGACCCAGAGCAGGACTCAGAGGGTCCCCACGAGGACAGGACCTTAACGTCACTTCTGGCTGCCCCCAGCCAGGAGATCCAGGCAGCTGTGCACTCAGATGCTAGCCTGGAGATGTTGAGGAACCTCACTGAAAAGCCCACCTCCGAGACTGATAAGGAGAGGGTATTCTGGAAGCAAGGGAGGTTGTACCAGGAGACAGTTGCTCGTGAACACCAACAGAAATGGTTGAGGGAGAGACAGCTGGTCGTACCCTACCAGTTTAGGGATGAGTTGTTATGGATCGCCAATAAGATACCACTCGCTGGACACTTGGGGGTCAGCAAAATGAAGGCCCGGCTGTCTCAACACTTCTATTGGCCCAAAATGGGGACAGATGTGACAAACTACTGTCGCTCCTGTATCACATGTCAAAGATTGGGAGAGTTAGGGCCTGCTCCCAAAGCTCGCTGCCAGTGATAGAGGAGCCTTTCCAGAGGATTGCTGTGGACATTGTGGGACCACTGGCCATACCCTAACAGTCATATTTAACAGACCGAACATTCAGTGTCTCTCTCTCCCACACCACCTCCTCACGGTACCCCCGGTGTGTCGGTGTTCCCCAAGGCTCAGTCCTAGGGCCCCTGCTCTACTCCATCTACACCTTCGGCATTGGACAGCTCATAGAATTCCATGGTTTTCAGTATCATCTCTACGCCGATTACACACAGATCTACCTATCTGGACCCGACCTCACCTTCTTACTGACCAAAATCCCACAATGTCTATTATGTCTATTATAATATTATGTCTATGTGCTATTTCAGGTTTCTTTTCTGCTCGCTTTCTAAAACTGAACATGGACAAAACAGAATTCATCATCTTTCCCCATCTTACTCTACCCCTCCACGAGACCCATCCATCAATGTCAATGGCTGCTCACTTTCCCCAGTCCCACACGCTCAGTGCCTGTTGTGAATTCTGTTGTAAAGCTCCCTCCTGTGGTCATGAATGGTACTTCGGCTGGTTCTGTCCATGGGCTTCCTCTGGTGGTTGTGAGTGGGGCTGCGGCTTCTGAGTTTCCTTCCACAGGTGACGAGGTTAATTCGTTAGCTGGCTGCTCTATTTAACTCCACTTAGATCATTGCTCCATGCCACCTGTCAATGTTCTAGTATTGGTCTAGTTCGCTCCTGGATCGTTCCGGTGACCTGTTTTCTCCAGCAGAAGCTAAGTTTCCTGCTTGTTTTTCTTTTGTTTGCTATTTTTCTGTCCAGCTTGCCATTTTGATTTTTGTCTTGCCTGCTGGAAGCTCTGGGAGGCAAAGGGGGCGCCTCCGCACCGTGAGTCGGTGTGGAGGGTCTTTGCGCACTCTGCGTGGTTTTTTGTAGTTTTTGTGCTGACCGCAAAGTTACCTTTCCTATCCTCTGTCTGTTCAGTAAGTCGGGCCTCTCTTTGCTAAAATCTATTTCATCTCTGTGTTTGTGATTTTCATCTTAACTCACAGTCATTATATGTGGGGGGCTGCCTTTTCCTTTGGGGAATTTCTCTGAGGCAAGGTAGGCTTTATATTTCTATCTTTAGGGCTAGCTAGTTCTTAGGCTGTGACGAGTTGCATAGGGAGCGTTAGGAGCAATCCACGGCTATTTCTAGTGTGTGTGATAGGATTAGGGATTGTGGTCAGCAGAGTTCCCACGTCCCAGAGCTTGTCCTGTATTATTGTAACTATCAGGTCTTTCCGTGTGCTCTTAACCACCAGGTCCATTATTGTCCTAACCACCAGGTCATAACAGTGCCTCGGGGTTGATCCTCGACTCTGCCCTCTCTTTCAAGCCACATATCCAAGCCCTTGCCTCCTCCTGCCAACTCAAACTCAAAAATATTCCCCGGATCCATGCATTCCTTGACCATGAAACCACGAAAATGCTAGAGCACCCCCTTATCATCTCCCGCCTCGACTACTTTAACCTCCTACTCTCTGGCCTCCCCTCTAGCACCCTGGCACCACTCCAATCCATCCTACACTCTGCTGCCCAACTAATCCCCCTGTCTCAGCAGGTGATGTCCTTCTTGGGCACTGCAGGGTACTATAGGTGCTTTGTACAACACTATAGTAGCCTTGCGAAGCCCTTGACAGACCTCACCAAGAGGAAGTCTACTTCTAAAGCAGATAGATGAAGCTGCAACCCATAATGAGGTCCTGGTTATGGGGGACTTTAACTACCCGGATATTAACTGGGAAACAGAAACCTGTGAAACCCATAAAGGCAACAGGTTTCTGCTAATAACCAAGAAAAATTATCTTTCACAATTGGTGCAGAATCCAACCAGAGGAGCAGCACTTTTAGACCTAATACTATCTAATAGACCTGACAGAATAACAAATCTGCAGGTGGTTGGGCATTTAGGAAATAGCGACCACAATATTGTGCAGTTTCACCTGTCTTTCACTAGGGGGACTTGTCAGGGAGTCACAAAAACATTGAACTTTAGGAAGGCAAAGTTTGAACAGCTTAGAGATGCCCTTAATCTGGTAGACTGGGACAATATCCTCAGAAATGAGAATACAGATAATAAATGGGAAATGTTTAAGAACATCCTAAATAGGCAGTGTAAGCGGTTTATACCTTGTGGGAATAAAAGGACTAGAAATAGGAAAAACCCAATGTGGCTAAACAAAGAAGTAAGACAGGCAATTAACAGTAAAAAGAAAGCATTTGCACTACTAAAGCAGGATGGCACCATTGAAGCTCTAAAAAACTATAGGGAGAAAAATACTTTATCTAAAAAACTAATTAAAGCTGCCAAAAAGGAAACAGAGAAGCACATTGCTAAGGAGAGTAAAACTAATCCCAAACTGTTCTTCAACTATATCAATAGTAAAAGAATAAAAACTGAAAATGTAGGCCCCTTAAAAAATAGTGAGGAAAGAATGGTTGTAGATGACGAGGAAAAAGCTAACATATTAAACACCTTCTTCTCCACGGTATTCACGGTGGAAAATGAAATGCTAGGTGAAATCCCAAGAAACAATGAAAACCCTATATTAAGGGTCACCAATCTAACCCAAGAAGAGGTGCGAAACCGGCTAAATAAGATTAAAATAGATAAATCTCCGGGTCCGGATGGCATACACCCACGAGTACTAAGAGAACTAAGTAATGTAATAGATAAACCATTATTTCTTATTTTTAGTGACTCTATAGCGACAGGGTCTGTTCCGCAGGACTGGCGCATAGCAAATGTGGTGCCAATATTCAAAAAGGGCTCTAAAAGTGAACCTGGAAATTATAGGCCAGTAAGTCTAACCTCTATTGTTGGTAAAATATTTGAAGGGTTTCTGAGGGATGTTATTCTGGATTATCTCAATGAGAATAACTGTTTAACTCCATATCAGCATGGGTTTATGAGAAATCGCTCCTGTCAAACCAATCTAATCAGTTTTTATGAAGAGGTAAGCTATAGGCTGGACCACGGTGAGTCATTGGACGTGGTATATCTCGATTTTTCCAAAGCGTTTGATACCGTGCCGCACAAGAGGTTGGTACACAAAATGAGAATGCTTGGTCTGGGGGAAAATGTGTGTAAATGGGTTAGTAACTGGCTTAGTGATAGAAAGCAGAGGGTGGTTATAAATGGTATAGTCTCTAACTGGGTCGCTGTGACCAGTGGGGTACCGCAGGGGTCAGTATTGGGACCTGTTCTCTTCAACATATTCATTAATGATCTGGTAGAAGGTTTACACAGTAAAATATCGATATTTGCAGATGATACAAAACTATGTAAAGCAGTTAATACAAGAGAAGATAGTATTCTGCTACAGATGGATCTGGATAAGTTGGAAACTTGGGCTGAAAGGTGGCAGATGAGGTTTAACAATGATAAATGTAAGGTTATACACATGGGAAGAGGGAATCAATATCACCATTACACACTGAACGGGAAACCACTGGGTAAATCTGACAGGGAGAAGGACTTGGGGATCCTAGTTAATGATAAACTTACCTGGAGCAGCCAGTGCCAGGCAGCAGCTGCCAAGGCAAACAGGATCATGGGGTGCATTAAAAGAGGTCTGGATACACATGATGAGAGCATTATACTGCCTCTGTACAAATCCCTAGTTAGACCGCACATGGAGTACTGTGTCCAGTTTTGGGCACCGGTGCTCAGGAAGGATATAATGGAACTAGAGAGAGTACAAAGGAGGGCAACAAAATTAATAAAGGGGATGGGAGAACTACAATACCCAGATAGATTAGCGAAATTAGGATTATTTAGTCTAGAAAAAAGACGACTGAGGGGCGATCTAATAACCATGTATAAGTATATAAGGGGACAATACAAATATCTCGCTGAGGATCTGTTTATACCAAGGAAGGTGACGGGCACAAGGGGGCATTCTTTGCGTCTGGAGGAGAGAAGGTTTTTCCACCAACATAGAAGAGGATTCTTTACTGTTAGGGCAGTGAGAATCTGGAATTGCTTGCCTGAGGAGGTGGTGATGGCGAACTCAGTCGAGGGGTTCAAGAGAGGCCTGGATGTCTTCCTGGAGCAGAACAATATTGTATCATACAATTATTAGGTTCTGTAGAAGGACGTAGATCTGGGTATTTATTATAATAGAATATAGGCTGAACTGGATGGACAAATGTCTTTTTTCGGCCTTACTAACTATCTTACTAACTTACTAACTATGAAGTTACCCAGTACAGTTGATTGAACAAATGACTGTGAGGTGGCCTTTTGGACTTTGAAGACTTCCCTGAGCACCTCCCCTGTGCTAAGGGCGATCAACTGCAGTCAGCCATTCTTAGTACATACCGACGCCAGTGAATTTGGCCTCGGTGCTGTGCTTAGCCAGGTCGACTCGGGGAACCAAGAGCATCCTGTGTTGTACCGAAGCCGGAAGCTCCAGCTGAGGGAAGTGGACTATTCCACTATAGAAGAGTGCCTGGCCATTGTATAGGGCCTCCAACGCTTGCAGCCAGCGTCGGACTGGAGCACCTTGGGCCCACCAGAGAAAATCATTCTTGGGGCCCACTATGTAGCTACATAGAAATAAATACAAGACCACCAATTGTGCGATAAAACACGCTAATATCAGGGTATAATATAAGGTAGTACCAGGGCCGGCGTCAGCACCCGGCACAGCGGGCAAATGCCGGGGCCCTGGGGAGAGGGGGGGGCCCACGGAGAGCAGAGCAGGAGATAACATGCTCTATCCCCCCACAAAGTCACACTGGCTGCTGCGTTCTCTTAAAGGGAACCTGTCACCCCCGTTTTTTGAGATTGAGCTATAAATACTGTTAAATAGGGCCTGCGCTGTGTGTTCCTATAGTGTATGTAGTGTACCCCGATTCCCCATGTATGCTGAGAAATAACTTACCAAAGTCGCCGTTTTCGCCTGTCAATCAGGCTGGTCAGGTCGGGAGGGCGTGGTGACATCGCTGGTTCTTCCTCAGCTTTACGTTGGTGGCGTAGTGGCGTAGTGGTGAAGACACAGCGCGCGATCTGCGCTGTCATCCCTTTCGTCGGTGGGGGCGGCCATCTTCCTGGGGCTGCGCGTGCGCAGATCGAGTGCTCTGCTGCACGGGGCTTCAGGAAAATGGCCGCGGGATGCCGCGCGTGCGCATTAGAGATCGCGGCGGCCATTTTCCCAAAGCCGAGTTTGCATCTCGGCTTTGGGAAAATGGCCGCCGCGATCTCTAATGCGCACGCGCGGCATCCCGCGGCCATTTTCCTGAAGCCCCGTGCAGCAGAGCACTCGATCTGCGCACGCGCGGCCCCAGGAAGATGGCCGCCCCCACCGACGAAAGGGATGACAGCGCAGATCGCGCGCTGTGTCTTCACCACTACGCCACCAACGTAAAGCTGAGGAAGAACCAGCGATGTCACCACGCCCTCCCGACCTGACCAGCCTGATTGACAGGCGAAAACGGCGACTTTGGTAAGTTATTTCTCAGCATACATGGGGAATCGGGGTACACTACATACACTATAGGAACACACAGCGCAGGCCCTATTTAACAGTATTTATAGCTCAATCTCAAAAAACGGGGTGACAGGTTCCCTTTAACCCCTATGTGCCAGCTCTGACACAAGCATCTTCTCACTCAGTCAGTGCAGCCAGGCAGGCACACATAGGGGTTAACAGAAGGCAGCCAGTGTGACATTGTGGGCGGAGAGAGCACATTCTCTGCTCTCCCCCCTGGGTGGCTGCAGACAGTGCTGAAGTTTATCAGGCAGATTCCGGAGGAGCTCCGTCCTAGCAGTGCTTGAGTGAGTGCTATGGTATCCAGCAGTGGTTGCAGTTGTGGCTCAGTCTGCTGCTGTCTGTCTCTTCTGCCTAAAAATGTGGGTGATGTCTGGAGGAGCAGCTGGTGGGGTGCAGCCTGTAGCCGCCCAGCTCACCCAGAATACATGCATGCTGCACCAAACCTGCACCAGTGGGGTAGGAAGAAGCTTAACCCCTTCCCATCTGTATGAAGGTTATTGCTGAACCTTAAAGATAACAATCCGACCCGCATAAATGGGGTTAACCAGATGCCAGGAGGAAGGGGAGCTGCTGCCATGGATAACACTGAGCTGTGGGCTGTAGGTTGGGGCCCCGTGGCCCCAGGCTGGTGACTGGAGGGACTCTGCCCAGTGCTGGCATGTGGGTGATTTCTGCTCCGGAGTCTCAGCTTCTCTCCTCCAGGTCACACTGTGCAGTCACAGCAACATTGGTTGTGTCTGTCCAGGTCCCAGCAGCTGCCACTGCTCCCACCAAGGACATGGCATCACTTAACCCTTCCCCTGCAGCCACCGGCAACAAATCCACATTATTCCTTGATTAAATCAGGTTCCAACCCAATAGAGGAGCAGACATTTCCTGCTGCCATTAGGGTCCGGGAGGGGGTGACATTGGCTGCCCTGCTACTCTGTAGTGGGGGGTGACAAGTGTAACATGGGGTAACGATGACGGAGAAATGCACAGGATAATAGTGAGAGCGACAGAGGGCAGTGTATGGTATGGAGCAGTCAGGGGGTGGGCTGCAGAATCCCCCCATACTGTACATGACTGCTCAGGACAGGGAGGCGTTTAATGAGCTTCTAATGACGGGGCACTAATTGGGTCATTAGGGTTTGTGGAAAGGATTCAGCATCAGGTCCCTCATTAATGCCCGAGCCGCCTGTTACTTTGTAGCACAGATCTGTTGGGGCCGCAAAACCAAACAAAGTTGTTTATGTAGAAAAGTCTTTGTTTCATAGAAAAACTCAAAACAGAAAAGCACCTCTCCTGTATATATACACTGCACAGCACCTTTCCTCCTGTATATATACACTGCACAGCACCTCTCCTGTATATATACACTGCACAGAGCCTTTCCTCCTGTATATATACACTGCAGAATCTACAATAGCTGTCACTCATGTAAGAAGTGAAATCTGGCATTGTACTATACATTTCTCTGCCGTATCTGGGCATCATAAATCGGGGTATGTGTTAATGGGGGGGGCCCACTGAGACTCTTTCGCCTGGGGCCCTCGAAAACCTGGAGCCGGCCCTGGGTAGTACACATCTTAATTATGTAGCAGGGGTTGGGGTAGCCCCCTCAAACAAAATAAAGTAGCCCCCTCATAGGCTACAATGTATCCCCCTCACAGAATATAATGCAGCCCACTATAGAATGTAATGTACCCCCCCCCCTAGAATATAATGCAACCAGCCTCAGAGTATAATGCAGCCCCCATAGGGTATAATGTACCCCGTTAGAGTATAGTGCAACCCCCCTCATAAGGTATAATGCAGCCCCTTCATGGAATATAATGTAGCCCCCTCACAGGGTATCACGCTGCCCCCTCTCATAGGGTATCATGCAGCTTCCCCCATAGGGCATCATGCAGCTCACTCCCCCCATAGGGCATCATGCAGCTCACCCTCCCCATAGGGTATCAGGCAGCTCACCCACCCCATAGGGTATGAGGCAGCTCACCTTCCCCATAGGGCATCATGCAGCTCACTCCCCCCATAGGGCATTATGCAGCTCACTCCCCCCATAAGGCATCATGCAGTTCATTCCCCCATAGGGCATCATGCAGCTCACTCCCCCCATAGGGCATTATGCAGCTCACTCCCCCCATAGGGCATCATGCCACTCACCCTCCCCATAGGGCATCATGCAGCTCACTCCCCCCATAAGGCATTATGCAGCTCACCCCCCTCCTTGCCCACTGGGAAGGAGCACCCCAATGATTGCCCCCCTGAAGCGTGGTGCCGATGTGGCACTTGGGGGCCTTATAAAGGCTCTCTGCTCTGCCATCTATATACTCCTACTAGGCATTGCCGGAATCTGGGCACACAGAAGTAATGGAGTTTTAGAGAAGAGATCAAAATGATGAAAAAAAAGTTTAAAAAGTTTTATTACATAAAATGGAAATTGCTGCATCCGTTACGTTACGACACAAGAATAATGCATTAAAAGGAGCGTCCCTACAAAAAAAAAAGCCAAAATATCCCAGAGAAAGACTCTAAATGGAATTTTACAGATTCCACCAATTTCGTTCTCACCTATTGGGCTATGCTAGGGGTGAGGAGTGCAGTTTTAGGTCATATCACAGAGTATAAAAGCCTCAGTTTTAGTGGGAATCCGCCATGAAGTGAGGTCAGCGAGTCCAGAGGGGATGCAGGGACAAGGCACTCTGGTGGGGTCTCACAGACAGTAGAGTCGCTAGGGGGGATCCTATGTTTTCCCCCTATAGAAGTGACGATGGCAGTCTTTCCCGGCCATTTCCTGCCGGGTGTCCTCTCCATCCTAATGTCACCCCGTACAGACCTCTCTCACACTACCCCGCTCTCCCAGATCCCCATCCTCTACCTCTGCTCTCATCACCTCCCTCTTCTCCTTTCTTCTGCCAGGCCCGTGGGAAGTGAGTCCTACCGCTCACCCACGTTATGTAGACTCGCCAGCTACTGAAATTATTAAAAATCCTCCCCACCAGGAAATCCCTTAACACTTTAAACGACTTTTCCTCAGAGAGATGAGCAATAAAAATGAGCAAAAAAAATAAAAAATTCTGAACGAAATTCTCCAGCGCTGACGTTACGCCATTTATCCCTATAAAACCCGAAATGCGGATAAACGAACACCATGTAAACTAAACAAACAGCCCGGTCCCACAGAAGAAGAAGTAGGGGTCTCGCTACGGGTCGCCATGGAGATGTGGTTCGCAGTATTCTGAGGCCTAGCGGCTGGAAAGTGCGGCCTATGTTTACATTTTCGTCGCTGTGAACGTGCGCGTACAAACCGCGGGCTAATCCGTCTACTGTTTGTGAATGGGAAGGTATACTGAGGAGGGCGGCCATTTTTTTATTTATTTATGTTTTTTTAAGAGACCCCCTTTTTTTTGGTCCCAGAAGGAATTCTCTCACACATCTCGCTTTCTCTCTTGTCAAACATTCAGGAAGAGATTTATCTCTGGAAATATCTCATGTATAGTGGGGGCCGTGAGAGAGGGGAGGGAAAAAGAAACGAGAACATGGATGTCTGAGGGAATAACACAGGTCGAGCCACGTGAGAGGGACGAAAACAAACTGTGAGAAGAGGAGAATGACATAACTAAAAGAAAAAAAAATGATGTCTCCTCTCAGTTTTTTTATTCAAGGGTTGTCCCACAGAACGTTCTCTGTGCTATAAAATATTATAAAATATATTATATTCCATTTCTCCACTGCAAACAGAGCATGAAGCAATCAACCATAGCAACCAATCAGACTCCAGCTCACATTTTTTCATAGTATATTTGAAAATGATAGAAGCAATCTGATTGGTTGCTACATGAAACTACCCCAATTTCTGCCTGCAGTTGTTTTCGTAGACCAGGGCCTATATGTACACCTTAGTTTTGTATATTTGTCCTCTGCTGAGAGTCCACCACCCCAGACACGTCACACATACAACCAGCCAGGACTGGTCAATAATAAAGAAAACACAAAAAAAAGCACAATACTCACCTCTCCTGCTCGCTCCCACGCTGACTCTAGCAGCGGCTCTGCTCCGATGTCAGGAGCTGCGGCCTCACACACAGCAGGTGCGCGATGAAGTGACGTCATTGCGCACCTGCTGTGTGTCAGCGGCGAGGGGAATCATGGGAGAGGGAGCGTCATCTGACGCTCTCTCCCCATTAATGAGCGCTGGGGGGCGGCGTTGGCACCGGGACCCCTGGCTTACGGCCCCATAGCGGCCGTGTGAGCAGGGGGCCCCTGAGGGAGCAGCGGGGGGGCCCTGGTCTGCGGGCACTAATAGCGAGCAGTGTTTAGTTGCAATTTGCGGCAAACGCTGCCCGCTATTATAGTGAAATGAATTCACTCCTCTCCACGCCCATGGGGGCGTGGGGAAGCGTGAATATTCATTTCACTTTAGCAGCGGGGACAGGCTTAGGATACCTGTCACCCGCTGCTTCTCCGCTGGTACCGGGGACCCCATAGCAGCTGCATGGTGTGCGCTATTAGCGACACCCCACTTGCTGGGGGCCCCTGGAGCAGCGGGGGCCCTAAGCTGCTGCTGGCACTGTATGCCAGCAGGTGTCAGGGCCTGGGCCTACTGGAGAATCCTCCGGTTCTCCGGTGGGCCAGTCTGACCCTCCATGCAGGTAGATCTTCAGAGTCCACAATTAGTCCAACAGAACAGGTTCGGGGGCACCTCCCGATAATCCTTGTGCCAGGTACTAAAGCAATAGTCCACAATTAGTCCAATGGATCCCAAAACAATCTCACGAACGACGAGATATGTCCTCAGCTCAAGTCTCGCCCGTTTGCTTCCGCAGTCCCAGATGGGTGTGGGGTCTTGCCTCAGCTAAGAATCCCCACTCCTTCTCCTTCAAGGATCAACTCACATCTGATCTCAAAATAAGAATGGATTGTCTGAGCTCCTGGGATCCGCCCATGAAGGGGTAGGGGTCACACCTTCTATTCAATGCTTGGGTCCACCAGAAGATTCTAGACTGGTGGGCTCCAGGCAGTCTATGTAATATGTACATTTGACTAGCCACCTGCTGTGAGGAAGAATGGCTATTCTTTCCCTAGTGGTGTGGACAAAGCTTAATTACATTATAGCTCAGGGCTGCAAGTATTGGGGGAATATATATCATTAGAAGAAGGAGTCACGAAACTGTCATGTAATCTGTAAACATTAACAAAATTTATTAAACAATATACCAATAAAATATATACATAAAATCCAAAATTGTAAATCATGATACAGTAACGCTGTGAATGGTGGAACAAGGTAACACCTATATGCCACACTAACACACCAAAGGGTTAACGACCAGAGATCACAGATTCAGGAAGCATAAGTAAATAATTCCAATGTGGAATCCCACTAGGGGCTATCTAGCATGCAAAACCAGAGGATCAGATATATGACTGGATCTCACCCATTGTGGTCGCGGTGTGTGTGTGGCACAGCCAGCCCCTACGTGCGTTTCGCGTGGGCTTCTTCAGGGGGCCGTGCTGTGTGTGTCCAGTGTTGGACACTTTTGTTGCTCTGTTCTGATGATTTAAGTATTGGGGGAAGGAGACATTGTTACAGGTGAACTCCCAGCCAAGAAAATACATAAATTACAGCTAATAGAAACCAGAGAACAGTTACATACATCAAATGGCATATTATTAAAATACAGGACAGGGCAAAAGTACATATCATGACAGGGAGGAGACACAGATTCGATATTAGAAAAAACCTTTTTGACACGGTGATCAATGAGTGGAACAGGCTGCCACGAGAGGTGGTCAGTTCTCCTTCCATGGAAGTCTTCACACAGAGGCCGGACAGACATCTGTCTGGGATGATTTCGTGAATCCTGCTTTGAGCGGGGGGGGCGGTTGGACCAGATGACCCAGGAGGTCCCTACCAACTCTACCATTCTATGCTTCTATGATTCTTGCTCTATGAGCGATCAGCCACGTACTCCGTGCAAATTCACTCTATCAAACGGGTGTCCGATCCACCTATAAGAGGTCTGTGCTGGCAGCATAGTTTTCGCATTTATGTTGTATTGGAGACTTGATGGTGACTGGATCGAGGTACATACAGCTGTGGCAAAAATTAAGAGACCACTGCTAAATTTTCAATGTGTTTGATTTTTCTCTTTATATTTTTGAGTAAAATGTAAATTGTTCTTGTATTCTATAAACTACTGACAACATGTCTTCGAATTTCCAAACAATAAATTTTGAATTTATTTTCAGAAAATGAGAAATTGTAAAAAGAACAAAAAAATGCATTGCTTGCAGACCTCAAATGATGCTAAGAAAATAAGTTCATGATCATTTAGAAACAACAATACTAATGTTTTAACTCAGGAAGAGTTCAGAAATCAATATTTTGGGGAATAACCATGATTTTTGTTCACAGCTTTCATGCGTCTTGGCAGCTTTCCACCAGTCTTTCACTCTGCTTTTGGGTGGCCTTAGGCCACTCCTGGTACAGAAATGTCAGCAGTTCTTCTTTGTTTGATGGCTTGTGACTATCCATCTTTCTCTTGATTACATTCCAGAGGTTTTCAATGAGCTTCAGGTCTGGAAATTGGGCTGGCCATGACAGGGATTTGATGTGGTGGTCCTTCATCCACACCTTGATTTACCTTACCTGTGTGGCATGGCGCATTGTCCTGCTGGAAAAAACAGTCCTCAGAGTTGGGGAACATTGCCCGAGCTGAAGGAATCAACTGTTTTTCCAGGATAACCTTGTATGCGGCTTGATTCGTACGTCCTTCGCAAAGATTAACCTGCCCAATTCCAGCCTTGCTGAAGCATCCGCAGATGATCACTGATCCTCCACCAAATTTCACAGTGGGTGCAAGTCACTGTGGCTTGTACGCCTCTCCAGGTCTCCATCTAACCATTAGATGACCAGGTGTTGGGCAAAGCTGCAAATTAGACTCATCAGAGAAGATTAATAATAATCTTTATTTATATAGCGCCAACATATTCCGCAGCGCTTTACAGTTTAACAGTTTCAAACACAAAAGTCATAAGTAACAACGTTAACAATACAATAATTAAAGCAAAATAAGACGACCCTGCTCGTGAGAGCTTACAATCTACAATGAGGTGGGGGAGATACAAAGTACAGGTGTGTATTTACAATGATGTATTTACAATCATGGTCCAGCCATCTTCAGGGGTTGGGGAATAGATGGGGATAGTGAATGGGCTACACACACACAAACATAACATAACTTTGATTAGTGAACGTGATAGGCCGCTCTGAACAAATGTGTTTTGAGCGAGCGCCTAAAACTATGCAAATTATGGATGGTCCTAATATCTTGGGGTAGAGCATTCCAGAGGATTGGCGCAGCACGGGAGAAGTCTTGGAGTCGGGAGTGGGAGGTACGGATTAGTGCAGAGGTTAGTCGAAAGTCATTTGCAGAGCGCAGTGGTCTGATAGACAGAAATGAGGGAGGAGATGTAAGGGGGTGCCGCACTGTGGAGAGCTTTGTGGGTGAGAACAAGTACTTTGAATTGTATCCTGTAATGAATGGGCAGCCAGTGTAACGACTGGCGAAGAGCGGACGCGTCCGAGTAACGATTAGCCAGATGGACGACCCTGGCTGCTGCATTAAGGATGGACTGGAGAGGGGAAAGTCGAGTGAGGGGGAGGCCAATTAATAGAGCGTTACAGTAGTCCAGGCGGGAGTGGATCAGGGCGACCGTGAGGGTTTTAGCTGTCTCCATGGTGAGAAAAGGGCGGATTCTAGAGATGTTCTTTAGGTGTAAGCGGCACGAGCGGGCAAGAGATTGTATATGGGAGGTGAAGGAGAGATCGGAGTCAAACATAACACCCAGACAGCGCGCCTGCTGCCGGGGTGTTATTATGGTTTACCTTACTCCAGTCCTCTATGGTCCAATCCTTATGGTCTTTGGTAAACTTCAGCCTGGCTCTCCTTTGCTTCTCATTGATGAAAGGCTTTTTTCTAGCTTTACATGACTTGAGTCATGTAGGAGCCTGTAACGAACTGTTCTTGCCGTGCACTTCACCCCACCTGCCATTTGCCATTCCTTTTGTAGGTCACTTGATGTCATCCTGCGGTTGCTGAGTGACATTCAAATAAGATGACGGTCATCCCGTTCAGTGGAGAGACGTTTTCGCCCTCTGGCGGTCTGTAGCTTTGTTGTCCTCAATGTCTGCTGCTTGACCTCGTTGTAATGGACTTACGTCTTAAAAATTTTAAGGATGGAGGCAACATAACTCTCACTGTGTCCCTCTGCTAGTAAAGCCAGAATTGAGCCCTTCTTTTCCTCACTCAAGACTTTTCTTTTCAACTCCTTTGGCATGGTTAAAAGTTATTTTTTCATTCCAATTACATTTGGGCTATTTCTAGCACTTGTTTTGCCATCCAGCTTGTCCTATTGCAGGAGGATTGTGAACACCACAGCAGGGTTTTTTATACTTTCCTTCGTTAAATAAGATTTGGTTCAGGTGATCACCTAATCAGAAGCACATTAAGTAGAATGAGGTGTACTCTGGTTGGAATTCAACTGACCCTGGAATGGAATGGCTATCAGATATGTAGAGAAGCGGATTTTTATAAAACTGTGCAGTGGTCTCTTCATTTTTGCCAGAGCTGTATATATTCATTCCTAACAGGAACCAGTGGTATATATACATCCTGTCACATCATGTGCCGCAATATTCAACATAAATTACAGCAGCTGCGCCCTTTTTCTTTTCCTCTGTCAATACCCTTATAGGCCAGCAGGGTAGAGGGCGCCAGAGAGCTGCAAGCTCATGACTAAAAGTGAAGTTTTGATGACACTTCCCAATTGCAGACACACTTCTCCCATTCCTTCCCAGTGTTCCACTATATCACATGCAGGGACGAGGGCGGCGCCTCTGAGGTTACTGATTCCTAGAGTCACCAGTCCTCAGGACTGCAGTTATCAGAAGAACTGACTTGGCTCACACAGTCCTGACCGCAGAAGACTCCACTCGTCTCCAGTATCAATTTACTCACAAGAGATGGAAAAGGAAGTAACGTCAGGAACCGGCACTGTATACCCGAACTACAACGACACAACCGACAAGTAAGGCTATTTTCACATTTCCGTCTTTCCGCTGCCGTCGCAATACATCGATTTTTGAAAATGCAGAATCCTGCATTTTCCCATAGACTTGTATTAGCGACGTATGTGCTCACGTTTTGTCCGCCGGGCACTGGATCCTGCGAAATGTGACGGCCCGTCTTTTGCAAAAAACTTCAAGGGAACGTTTTTCTGTACATTGTAGCCAGTGCTTATGTCTGCGCATGTCCGGCAGGAAATCTCCTCTCTTTCCTCCCCGGGATTAAAGACGGAAATGTGAAAGAAGCCGAACAACCCAGACACCGCACTACGGACAGTCACCACAGGTCCTGAGCCCCGCCCCCCGATCACATGACGGTGACGTCACCACAGGTCCTTCCGCTCTCAGTGCAGCAGCTCCGTCCTGGTTGTGTGCAGCTCGTGTTCTCTGGTGTCAGCCAGCAGCAGATTTCCCGCCATTCCGGTGAGATTACAGGAGGGTTTGTGGTAAATCTGTGAGAGGAGAGTGTGGGGTGAGATCAGAGCTGTTCCTGTGGAGGCTCCTGCTCCCTGTGACTGCGGCTCCTCACTGTTGGGGACGGGCAGCATTGTATGGGGGATGTGCAGCGTCTGCTCCTCATCTCACGGCCCCCGCTGGAGGTGTAGTTACCACGGTGACCGTCCTCTGCTGGAGGTGTAGTTACCACGGTGACCATCCTCTGCTGGAGGTGTAGTTACCACGGTGACCGTTCTCCTCCTACGAGGCTGATAATGAGCGGTCAGATCGGTGGAGGAGGCCGCGGTGGAGTTTTGTGGCTTTTCCTCCAGATTCCTCCTGATAAATGTTGATATTTGGCAGAATTTAGTGATTGTCGTTCTGTCGTCCCCGGTGATTTCCATCTTCTCCTTCATCATGAAGACGCCGGCAGGACGAGATCCCTCCAGCTGATCCAGTGCTCATCCCTCCTCCTCCTGAATGACCCCGAGGATGGACGAGGACAGGGATGAGACCACCAGAAGATTATTCCACTTCGCCCTGGAGATCATCTCCCTGCTGAGCGGAGAGGTAACTCCTCTACATTTCTATCAGCTTTATTGTGTTCTGTGACAAGTCCGACATCCAGAATAGAGAGAAGGATTCTTTACTGTAAGAGCAGTGATTGTGTGGAGCTCTCTGCCCGGAGGAGTTGTCATGGGGATTCCCTATAAGAGCTGTAGAGGGGCCGGGATGTCTGTCCGGAGGGGAATAATATTCCCGGTTATGGCCCCAGATTACTGGAGACAGTTATTGATCCCGGGATTTCTACTGATTGTCAGATCTGGAGTCGGGAAGGAATCTTCTCCCTAAGTGTCTCTCTCCATACACAGGATTACACCATAGTGAGGAAGACACCGGGGGACGGTGTGACTCCCATCATCCATCTCCAGGAGTCAGGGGGGCGGAGCCCGGGCCCCATCACAGAGCCTCCCCCGCACTCCCTGCTACATGAGAGGAACAAGAAGATCCTGGAGCTCAGCAACAAGATGATTGAGCTGCTGAACGGAGAGGTGACTGCTGGGAGATTATACAGGACTGGAGGATTCTGGGTGATGAGCGGAGAGGTGACTGCTGGGACATTATACAGGACTGGAGGATTCTGGGTGATGAGCGGAGAGGTGACTGCTGGGACATTATACAGCACTGGAGGATTCTGGGTGATGAGCGGAGAGGTGACTGGCTGGGACATTATACAGGACTGGAGGATTCTGGGTGATGAGCGGAGAGGTGACTGCTGGGAGATTATACAGCACTGGAGGATTCTGGGTGATGAGCGGAGAGGTGACTGCTGGGATATTATACAGCACTGGAGGATTCTGGGTGATGAGCGGAGAGGTTACTGCTGGGACATTATACAGGACTGGAGGATTCTGGGTGATGAGCGGAGAGGTGACTGCTGGGACATTATACAGCACTGGAGGATTCTGGGTGATGAGCGGAGAGGTGACTGCTGGGACATTATACAGGACTGGAGGATTCTGGGTGATGAGTGGACAGGTGACTGCTGGGACATTATACAGGACTGGAGGATTCTGGGTGATGAGCGGAGAGGTGACTGCTGGGACATTATACAGGACTGGAGGTTTCTGGGTGATGAGCGGAGAGGTGACTGCTGGGACATTATACAGCACTGGAGGATTCTGGGTGATGAGCAGAGAGGTGACTGCTGGGACATTATACGGGACTGGAGGATTCTGGGTGATGAGCGGAGAGGTGACTGCTGGGACATTATACAGGACTGGAGGTTTCTGGGTGATGAGCGGAGAGGAGACTGCTGGGACATTATACAGCACTGGAGGATTCTGGGTGATGAGCAGAGAGGTGACTGCTGGGACATTATACAGCACTGGAGGATTCTGAGTGATGAGCGGAGAGGTGACTGCTGGGACATTATACAGGACTGGAGGATTCTGGGTGATGAGCGGAGAGGTGACTGCTGGGAGATTATACAGGACTGGAGGATTCTGGGTGATGAGCGGAGAGGTGACTGCTGGGAGATTATACAGGACTGGAGGATTTCTGGGTGATGAGCGGAGAGGTGACTGCTGGGACATTATACAGGACTGGAGGATTCTGGGTGATGAGCGGAGAGGTGACTGCTGGGAGATTATACAGGACTGGAGGATTCTGGGTGATGAGCGGAGAGGTGACTGCTGGGAGATTATACAGGACTGGAGGATTTCTGGGTGATGAGCGGAGAGGTGACTGCTGGGACATTATACAGGACTGGAGGATTCTGGGTGATGAGCGGAGAGGTGACTGCTGGGAGATTATACAGGACTGGAGGATTCTGGGTGATGAGCGGAGAGGTGACTGCTGGGATATTATACAGGACTGGAGGATTCTGGGTGATGAGCGGAGAGGTGACTGCTGGGACATTATACAGCACTGGAGGATTCTGGGTGATGAGCGGAGAGGTGACTGCTGGGAGATTATACAGGACTGGAGGATTCTGGGTGATGAGCGGAGAGGTGACTGCTGGGAGATTATACAGGACTGGAGGATTCTGGGTGATGAGCGGAGAGGTGACTGCTGGGAGATTATACAGGACTGGAGGATTCTGGGTGATGAGCGGAGAGGTGACTGCTGGGACATTATACAGCACTGGAGGATTCTGGGTGATGAGCGGAGAGGTGACTGCTGGGAGATTATACAGGACTGGAGGATTCTGGGTGATGAGCGGAGAGGTGACTGCTGGGAGATTATACAGGACTGGAGGATTTCTGGGTGATGAGCGGAGAGGTGACTGCTGGGACATTATACAGGACTGGAGGATTCTGGGTGATGAGCGGAGAGGTGACTGCTGGGAGATTATACAGGACTGGAGGATTCTGGGTGATGAGCGGAGAGGTGACTGCTGGGATATTATACAGGACTGGAGGATTCTGGGTGATGAGCGGAGAGGTGACTGCTGGGACATTATACAGCACTGGAGGATTCTGGGTGATGAGCGGAGAGGTGACTGCTGGGACATTATACAGGACTGGAGGATTTCTGGGTGATGAGCGGAGAGGTGACTGCTGGGACATTATACAGCTCTGGAGGATTCTGGGTGATGAGCGGAGAGGTGACTGCTGGGACATTATACAGCACTGGAGGATTCTGAGTGATGAGCGGAGAGGTGACTGCTGGGACATTATACAGCACTGGAGGATTCTGGGTGATGAGCGGAGAGGTGACTGCTGGGACATACAGCACTGGAGGATTCTGGGTGATGAGCGGAGAGGTGACTGCTGGGACATTATACAGGACTGGAGGATTCTGGGTGATGAGTGGACAGGTGACTGCTGGGACATTATACAGGACTGGAGGATTCTGGGTGATGAGCGGAGAGGTGACTGCTGGGACATTATACAGCACTGGAGGATTCTGGGTGATGAGCGGAGAGGTGACTGCTGGGACATTATACAGGACTGGAGGTTTCTGGGTGATGAGCGGAGAGGTGACTGCTGGGACATTATACAGCACTGGAGGATTCTGGGTGATGAGCGGAGAGGTGACTGCTGGGACATTATACAGGACTGGAGGTTTCTGGGTGATGAGCGGAGAGGAGACTGCTGGGACATTATACAGCACTGGAGGATTCTGGGTGATGAGCGGAGAGGTGACTGCTGGGACATTATACAGGACTGGAGGATTCTGGGTGATGAGCGGAGAGGTGACTGCTGGGAGATTATACAGGACTGGAGGATTCTGGGTGATGAGCGGAGAGGTGACTGCTGGGAGATTATACAGGACTGGAGGATTTCTGGGTGATGAGCGGAGAGGTGACTGCTGGGACATTATACAGGACTGGAGGATTCTGGGTGATGAGCGGAGAGGTGACTGCTGGGAGATTATACAGGACTGGAGGATTCTGGGTGATGAGCGGAGAGGTGACTGCTGGGAGATTATACAGGACTGGAGGATTTCTGGGTGATGAGCGGAGAGGTGACTGCTGGGACATTATACAGGACTGGAGGATTCTGGGTGATGAGCGGAGAGGTGACTGCTGGGAGATTATACAGGACTGGAGGATTCTGGGTGATGAGCGGAGAGGTGACTGCTGGGATATTATACAGGACTGGAGGATTCTGGGTGATGAGCGGAGAGGTGACTGCTGGGATATTATACAGGACTGGAGGATTCTGGGTGATGAGCGGAGAGGTGACTGCTGGGACATTATACAGCACTGGAGGATTCTGGGTGATGAGCGGAGAGGTGACTGCTGGGAGATTATACAGGACTGGAGGATTCTGGGTGATGAGCGGAGAGGTGACTGCTGGGAGATTATACAGGACTGGAGGATTCTGGGTGATGAGCGGAGAGGTGACTGCTGGGACATTATACAGCACTGGAGGATTCTGGGTGATGAGCGGAGAGGTGACTGCTGGGAGATTATACAGGACTGGAGGATTCTGGGTGATGAGCGGAGAGGTGACTGCTGGGAGATTATACAGGACTGGAGGATTCTGGGTGATGAGCGGAGAGGTGACTGCTGGGATATTATACAGGACTGGAGGATTCTGGGTGATGAGCGGAGAGGTGACTGCTGGGACATTATACAGCACTGGAGGATTCTGGGTGATGAGCGGAGAGGTGACTGCTGGGACATTATACAGGACTGGAGGATTTCTGGGTGATGAGCGGAGAGGTGACTGCTGGGACATTATACAGCACTGGAGGATTCTGGGTGATGAGCGGAGAGGTGACTGCTGGGACATTATACAGCACTGGAGGATTCTGAGTGATGAGCGGAGAGGTGACTGCTGGGACATTATACAGCACTGGAGGATTCTGGGTGATGAGCGGAGAGGTGACTGCTGGGACATACAGCACTGGAGGATTCTGGGTGATGAGCGGAGAGGTGACTGCTGGGACATTATACAGCACTGGAGGATTCTGAGTGATGAGCGGAGAGGTGACTGCTGGGACATTATACAGGACTGGAGGATTCTGGGTGATGAGCGGAGAGGTGACTGCTGGGACATTATACAGCACTGGAGGATTCTGGGTGATGAGCGGAGAGGTGACTGCTGGGAGATTATACAGCACTGGAGGATTCTGGGTGATGAGCGGAGAGGTGACTGCTGGGACATTATACAGGAGTGGAGGATTCTGGGTGATGAGCGGAGAGGTGACTGCTGGGACATTATACAGGAGTGGAGGATTCTGGGTGATGAGCGGAGAGGTGACTGCTGGGAGATTATACAGGACTGGAGGATTCTGGGTGATGAGCGGAGAGGTGACTGCTGGGACATTATACAGCACTGGAGGATTCTGGGTGATGAGCGGAGAGGTGACTGCTGGGAGATTATACAGCACTGGAGGATTCTGGGTGATGAGTGGAGAGGTGACTGCTGGGAGATTATACAGGACTGGAGGATTCTGGGTGATGAGCGGAGAGGTGACTGCTGGGACATTGTACAGCACTGGAGGATTCTGGGTGATGAGCGGAGAGGTGACTGCTGGGACATTATACAGGACCGCACTGGAGGATTCTGGGTGATGAGCGGAGAGGTGACTGCTGGGACATTATACAGCACTGGAGGATTCTGGGTGATGAGCGGAGAGGTGACTGCTGGGACATTATACAGCACTGGAGGATTCTGGGTGATGAGCGGAGAGGTGACTGCTGGGACATTATACAGCACTGGAGGATTCTGGGTGATGAGTGGAGAGGTGACTGCTGGGACATTATAAAGGACTGGAGGATTCTGGGTGATGAGCGGAGAGGTGACTGCTGGGACATTATACAGGACTGGAGGATTCTGGGTGATGAGCGGAGAGGTGACTGCTGGGACATTATACAGCACTGGAGGATTCTGGGTGATGAGCGGAGAGGTGACTGCTGGGACATTATACAGGACTGGAGGATTCTGGGTGATGAGCGGACAGGTGACTGCTGGGACATTATACAGGACTGGAGGATTCTGGGTGATGAGCGGAGAGGTGACTGCTGGGACATTATACAGCACTGGAGGATTCTGGGTGATGAGCGGAGAGGTGACTGCTGGGACATTATACAGGACTGGAGGTTTCTGGGTGATGAGCGGAGAGGTGACTGCTGGGACATTATACAGCACTGGAGGATTCTGGGTGATGAGCGGAGAGGTGACTGCTGGGACATTATACAGGACTGGAGGTTTCTGGGTGATGAGCGGAGAGGAGACTGCTGGGACATTATACAGCACTGGAGGATTCTGGGTGATGAGCGGAGAGGTGACTGCTGGGACATTATACAGCACTGGAGGATTCTGGGTGATGAGCGGAGAGGTGACTGCTGGGACATTATACAGGACTGGAGGATTCTGGGTGATGAGCGGAGAGGTGACTGCTGGGACATTATACAGCACTGGAGGATTCTGGGTGATGAGCGGAGAGGTGACTGCTGGGAGATTATACAGGACTGGAGGATTCTGGGTGATGAGCGGAGAGGTGACTGCTGGGAGATTATACAGGACTGGAGGATTTCTGGGTGATGAGCGGAGAGGTGACTGCTGGGACATTATACAGGACTGGAGGATTCTGGGTGATGAGCGGAGAGGTGACTGCTGGGACATTATACAGCACTGGAGGATTCTGGGTGATGAGCGGAGAGGTGACTGCTGGGACATTATACAGCACTGGAGGATTCTGAGTGATGAGCGGAGAGGTGACTGCTGGGACATTATACAGGACTGGAGGATTCTGGGTGATGAGCGGAGAGGTGACTGCTGGGACATTATACAGCACTGGAGGATTCTGGGTGATGAGCGGAGAGGTGACTGCTGGGACATTTTACAGCACTGGAGGATTCTGGGTGATGAGCGGAGAGGTGACTGCTGGGACATTATACAGGACTGGAGGATTCTGGGTGATGAGCGGAGAGGTGACTGCTGGGACATTTTACAGCACTGGAGGATTCTGGGTGATGAGCGGAGAGGTGACTGCTGGGACATTATACAGGACTGGAGGATTCTGGGTGATGAGCGGAGAGGTGACTGCTGGGACATTATACAGCACTGGAGGATTCTGGGTGATGAGCGGAGAGGTGACTGCTGGGAGATTATACAGCACTGGAGGATTCTGGGTGATGAGCGGAGAGGTGACTGCTGGGACATTATACAGCACTGGAGGATTCTGAGTGATGAGCGGAGAGGTGACTGCTGGGACATTATACAGCACTGGAGGATTCTGGGTGATGAGCGGAGAGGTGACTGCTGGGACATACAGCACTGGAGGATTCTGGGTGATGAGCGGAGAGGTGACTGCTGGGACATTATACAGCACTGGAGGATTCTGAGTGATGAGCGGAGAGGTGACTGCTGGGACATTATACAGGACTGGAGGATTCTGGGTGATGAGCGGAGAGGTGACTGCTGGGACATTATACAGCACTGGAGGATTCTGGGTGATGAGCGGAGAGGTGACTGCTGGGACATTATACAGGAGTGGAGGATTCTGGGTGATGAGCGGAGAGGTGACTGCTGGGACATTATACAGGAGTGGAGGATTCTGGGTGATGAGCGGAGAGGTGACTGCTGGGACATTATACAGGAGTGGAGGATTCTGGGTGATGAGCGGAGAGGTGACTGCTGGGAGATTATACAGGACTGGAGGATTCTGGGTGATGAGCGGAGAGGTGACTGCTGGGACATTATACAGCACTGGAGGATTCTGGGTGATGAGCGGAGAGGTGACTGCTGGGACATTATACAGCACTGGAGGATTCTGGGTGATGAGCGGAGAGGTGACTGCTGGGACATTATACAGCACAGGAGGATTCTGGGTGATGAGCGGAGAGGTGACTGCTGGGACATTATACAGCACTGGAGGATTCTGGGTGATGAGCGGAGAGGTGACTGCTGGGAGATTATACAGGACTGGAGGATTCTGGGTGATGAGCGGAGAGGTGACTGCTGGGAGATTATACAGGACTGGAGGATTCTGGGTGATGAGCGGAGAGGTGACTGCTGGGACATTGTACAGCACTGGAGGATTCTGGGTGATGAGCGGAGAGGTGACTGCTGGGACATTATACAGGACCGCACTGGAGGATTCTGGGTGATGAGCGGAGAGGTGACTGCTGGGACATTATACAGCACTGGAGGATTCTGGGTGATGAGCGGAGAGGTGACTGCTGGGACATTATACAGCACTGGAGGATTCTGGGTGATGAGCGGAGAGGTGACTGCTGGGACATTATACAGCACTGGAGGATTCTGGGTGATGAGTGGAGAGGTGACTGCTGGGACATTATAAAGGACTGGAGGATTCTGGGTGATGACGGTGTGGCTGTTGTCAGGTTCCTATACGGTGTCAGGACGTCGCTGTCTATCTCTCCATGGAGGAGTGGGAGTATCTAGAAGGACACCAGGATCGGTACCAGGACGTGATGATGGAGGAGCTCCGGCCTCTTACACCACGAGGTGAGAGGCTCCTTGTTGGCTTCGGTGGATGTGATGACTTGAGATGAGTGAATATTTCAATGTTTAGTTCGGATTACGATCGCCAATTTACAGAATTCACCGAACATAACCGAACGCCATAACAGTCAATGGGAGGCAAAAACAAACGCATGCACAACACTTTATAACGACCCCAAATTCTGCCAAAACACATTAAATTATGGGGAGAAACCAAGTGGCCTCAATTCACCCACAGTACAGATTGTAGCATGGCAGTGCGGCAATCAGCCAGGAATGAGGTATCGGGGTCGGGGACAAAATTTACAGTTTTCAGTTGAACATCACAGTACGATGAGGTGGGTGATGGATCGGTGTAGGCCTCCTGTCCTGGGAGCTCTGATATAACATGTAACACCTCTACCTGCTTCCATGCTGAGCCACACTCAGGGGGCACAAATGTGATATAAATTTCGTAGACTAACATCGTCATAAAAAGGTAAGGATAGTAACACGGGTAGTTGATTGCAAGGAAGTGGAGACGTGACGGTCTCGGAGGCCTACAGCTACAGGCAACACGCAGGGCCGGTTTTAGGCAAAATGGGGCCCCAAATGCTAACATATTGCACAACACACAGAAACATTTTGGTTGTACTTACATGCGCTGAGTCAGGCTGCTAAACGGGTGTGATCAACAATGTTGAAGTCATTCGCCGCTTGTTTCCCAGCCTCTTTCCACCGGCTGAGGAGTAATGATGAGGACAGAATGATTACTAGTAGATCAATCTGTCCATACGCAGTATCATCTTAGCAGCATATTTGCAGTTTTCACCGGGTGATGTGCTGATGAGAACAATGGTTTTTGTACCGGCATAACCAATCCAATCACTTGACGAATATCCTGCATTTTGCACTCCCCCTAGTCCTCCATACAGTATATTATACACCCCCTAGTCCTCCATATAGTATAATACACCCCCTAGTCCTCCATAGAGTATAATACACTTCCCATAGTCCTCCAAAGAGTATGATACACTCTCCATAGTCCTCCAAAGAGTATGATACACTCAATACACTCCCCATAGTCCTCCATATAGTATAATACACTCTCCATAGTCCCCCATATAGTATAATATACCCACCTAGTCCTCCATATAGTATAATACACCCCCATAGTTCTCCATATAGTATAATACACCCCCATAGTTCTCCATATAGTATAATATACTCCTCCTAGTACTCCATATAGTATAATAAACTCACCATAGTCCTCCAACTAGTATACTAGACTCTCCATAGTCCTCCATCTAGTATAATAGACTCCCCCTAGTCCTCTATATAGTATAATACACTCTCCATAGTCCTCCATATAGTATAATATACCCCCATAGTCCTCCATATAGTATAATATACTCCCCCTAGTCCTCCATAGAGTATAATACACTCTCCATAGTCCTCCATAGAGTATAATGCATAATTCTGACCTCATATAGTATAATGCAACCCCCACATAGAATATAATGCAGTCGCCCATAGAATATAATGCAGTCCTACAGTATTATGGCCACCACGTGCTCACTTGCTCACTGATATATACCGTATTCATGGGCGTGGAAAGCAGTGAAGATTCATTCCCTTTAGTAAAGGGCACATGTGATTGCCCAGCAGCAGAAAGCCTGCATCTGCGGCTACTGTGCCCGCTCTTAAGGTACCTTCACACATAACGATATCGTTAACGATATCGTTGCTTTTTGTGACGTAGCAACGATATCGTTAAGGAAATCGTTCTGTGTGACAGCGACCAACGATCAGGCCCCTGCTGGGAGATCGTTGGTCGCTGAGGAAAGTCCAGAACTTTATTTCGTCGCTGGACTCCCTGCAGACATCGCTGGATCGGCGTGTGTGACACCGATCCAGCGATGTCTTCACTGGTAACCAGGGTAAACATCGGGTTACTAAGCGCAGGGCCGCGCTTAGTAACCCGATGTTTACCCTGGTTACCAGCGTAACAGTTAAAAAAACAAACACTACATACTTACATTCCACTGTCTGTCCCCGGCGCTCTGCTTCTCTGCACTCCTCCTTCACTGGCTGTGAGCGTTGGTCAGCCGGAAAGCAGAGCTGTGACGTCACCACTCTGCTTTCCGGCCGCTGTGCTCACATTCAGTGCAGGAGGAGTGCAGAGAAGCTGAGCGCCGGGGACAGACAGCGGAATGTAAGTATGTAGTGTTTGTTTTTTTAACTTTTACGCTGGTAACCAGGGTAAACATCGGGTTACTAAGCGCAGCCCTGCGCTTAGTAACCCGATGTTTACCCTGGTTACCCGGGGACCTTGGGATCGTTGGTCGCTGGAGAGCTGTCTGTGTGACAGCTCTCCAGCGACCAAACAGCGACGCTGCAGCGATCGACATCGTTGTCGGTATCGCTGCAGCGTCGCTGAGTGTGAAGGTACCTTTAAAGTGAAATTCATATTCACTGCTCTCCACTCCCATAGTCCCTCTCATCTCTCGGCACCAGCTTCAGTGCATAGCGGTGGGAGGGACTATGGGCATGGGGAGCAGTAAATATGAATTTCTCTTTAACAGTGGGCACAGGCTTTAGCCACAGCAGTCGGCTCTTGCCTCCTGTCACCCGCTGCTCTGCTGCTTCACTGGCACCGGGCGGGCCCCTGACTCACAGGCCCCATAGCAGCTGCATGGTGTGCCGCTATTAGCGACATGCCACTGGCTGGGGGCAGGGGCGGACACTAATAGCTTGGGGCCATTGTTCAAGAAATGTGTTTGGGCTCCCCCTCCCTGCCCGGTACGCTGCTTATGAAGATGGCAATCTGGCAATGGGACCCTGCAGTCAGATTGCCCTCATTATTACTTCCCTGCAAGCAGGGGCCTACATAGCAATCACAGGGCCCCCACAGCTCTAAAAAATATATATATTATATTTTTTCACTGAGATGGAGACGTGATCAGCCCATGTGATAGGTACCTCGCCTGTGGGTGTGGTTATAGTCTGTGTAATGGATTTTTTTTTTTTTGGCACGTGTTCTGTGTGAGGAGCTAGGCTGCAGTGAGCCTGAATTGGTTTTGTCGGTTTACATATACTACCAAGACTGATAGCAACCCTGGGAATGGCACCTGGCGGACGCCGCTGACCAGGCAGCCACTTAGTTAAGCCCGTCCCATGCAAGGGTGAGTCTGAGACCAGTGGTTCTCCAAGCTGAAATATGTTTGTGTTTTTCTCTTACTTTCTGCCATTGACTGTTTAAAGTGTTAATAAACCACTGAAGTTTGGACCGAAAGCCTGTGTGTTGCCTCATTACTGCGGCCCTGCCACTGTCTACAAGACCAAATTCCTACATTTTGGTGGCTTGAACGCGGGCATACGCAGTAAGGCCAGGAAGTTTTTGCTTATTTTTACTCTGGACTCCAGCTTATGTCCTGGGTGAAAGGAGTGGAGCAGAAATGGAGGCCACAATAAAAGTGCTTATGGAGGCCATGCGACAGCAGCAGCAGCAGCAGGCTACTCAGCTGTAGCAGGATGCCATGCGACAGCAGCAGCAGGCTACGCAGCAGCAGCAGGATGCCATGCGACAGCAGCAGCAGGCTACTCAGCTGCAGCAGGATGCCATGCGACAGCAGCAGCAGGCTACTCAGCTGCAGCAGGATGCCATGCGACAGCAGCATCAGGCTACGCAGCAGCAGCAGGATGTCATGCAACAGCAGCATCAGGCTACGCAGCAGCAGCAGGATGCCATGTGACAGCAGCAGCAAGAGGTTATGCAGTAGCAGCGGATATTTAATCAACAGCAGCTGGAAACCAGCCAGCTGTTGATACAGCACATCACGGCGTCACAGACAACAGGAGCTTCACGGGGGAATCCATGATGTCCGGAAAGCGGTTCGTACAGCGATCCCCAAAATGGAGAAATCTGATGATGTTGAGACGTACCTGGAGATGTTCGAGGGAGTGTCTGAGAGGGAGAGACTACCCTGGGACCAGTGGGCAGAAGTCATTGCTCCGTTTCTGGCCCCAGGACCTATGAAAGCCTATCAATACCTACCTCTTGAGCAGAGGGAGGACTACACGATCGTCACGGGTAAGATACTGGCACGTCTTGGGGTAAATGTGTTAGTCTGGGCCCAGCGGGTACACCAGTGGGAGTTTAACCCTTCCAAGCCGGCACGGTCCCAGTATTATGACCTGTTGCACTTATTCCAAAACTTGGTTGCAGCCTGAGGTACTGTCTCACACGGCTGTGCTGGACCGCATAGTGACATAGTGATAGTAAATTTTGGAGGGCTTTGCCCCACTCCCTGCAATCATGGGTCGGGCAAGCATCCCCTCCTAATGCGCTCCAGATGATGGACCTGATAGAACGATATGGGGCTACCAAAGAGCTCCAGGGAGGGACTCCCCGGAAGGTGACCGAAAGGATCCCTAAGTCTCCACCCTTGGCTCGGTGAGCAGAGCCCATGAAGGCCGCTGAAGACTTGTCTGGGGGAGAAAGGGGCCCCATAGTCTGCTGGCGGTGCCAGGAGCCTGGCCATATGAGAACTGATTGCCCCCACAGGCTGAGTCCATGGACACAAACTTTGGGTATCGCCAATCCCATTATGCCGAACTGATTTGCGCATGCGGCACCCCAAAGGGATCCAATATGGGACATTTGTGTAAAGTTGATGTGGAGGGCATCTCAGCTGTGGCCCTACTGGACTCAGGGAGTCTCGTGACCCTGGTACGAGCCAGCCTGGTGCAAATCAGTGAATATACTTGTCGGAAAATTGGAGTGTTGTGTATACAATGGGGACTTAAAAGACTATCCTACCGCACTAGTGGTGATAAACATGCCAGCGGGGAGGTGGTGCCATGAGGTGGGGGTTGTGATTAACTTACATTATAAATTGATTTTCCTTTATTTTCTGTACTTTGGCCAACAGTTGCCTCACCCACTGGACAACTGCTGACACCGGTGGCAACCAGGTTACATTCTCCAGAAGTGGAACATGAACCTGGTGGCCCAGAGGAAGAAGTATTGGCTCCCCTTTGGTGGAGGAGGGGGAAATTCTCCCATAGAAGTGATGGCCAGGGATGAGGAAGACTTGCCGCAAGGACCTGAATTGTCAGACTTAAATGAATTGGGCGATAATTTTGGTACAGTGCAACTCCAAGACCCTACTTTGACTCGAGCCAGGGAAAATGTACTGTTTATTAACGGGGAACCCCAGCAACCTGGGGCAGCCACAGTGTTGCCATGCTTTGAGCTAAACTGAGACCTGTTGTATCGAGTTAAGAAAATATGTGGGGAAATGGTAGAGCAGTTAATGGTACCCCAGATATAACATAGGCTGGTAATGGACCTAGCGCATGCGCATGTACTCGGTGGGCATTTGGGCCAAAAGAAAACCCTAGACCAAATTTTGCAGAGGATTTACTGGCTAGAGGTCCATGAAGAAGTTAAACGGTATTGTAATTCCTGTGCAGTGTGCCAGGTAACCATTCCCCAGCCACACTTTCGAAGTCCTTTGATGCCTCTACTTATTATAGATGTACCTTTCGAAAGAGTGGCAATGGATCTGGTCAGTCCTGTCAATAAGTCCGCAAGGGGGCACCAACACATCCTAGTTGATCTAGATTATGCCACCCGGTATTCTGAGGCCGTTCCGCTTCGCTACACATCAGCTAAGCTCATAGCAAAAGAACTCATGGGTATGTTTTCCCAGGTGGGGATTCCGCAAGAGATTTTATCAGACCAAGGAACCTCTTTATGTCAAAAATTATGACAGAACTCTGCCGCATGTTAAATGTCAAACAGTTGCGCACATCAGTTTATCATCCCCAAACAGATGGTCTGGTAGAAAGATTCAATAAGACGCTAAATAGCATGCTAAAAAAGCCGTTTCTAAGGATGGGAAGGATTGGGATCTCTTACTACCATATTTGTTGTTTGTAGTGCGGGAGGTGCCCCAGGCATCTATTGTAGGGAGATTAGAATAGAGGGGGCATCATAGAGGTAAGGAATAGAATAGGATAGGAGTGATAGTAAGGTGCAGGCAGCATGGGGTTACTCAGTGAGGAAGGGGGGGTAGAGCAGGGCAGAGCATCAGGGATATAGGAGAAGTACTTCCTGATTAGGCAGCAGAGCCAAAGCAGCCTTGCCCAGGGCGAGGTGTGAGAGCAGTGAAGCAGAAAGTTCACAGACCATGGGGATAAAGCTGCTACAGCAGGTAGGGGCCCCAGGCAAGCCAGGAAGTCAGTAACAGTCAGGAGCAGATAAGCCAAAAGACAGAAGCAAGTCAAAACCAGGGAGTCAACACACTGAACGGAAACACTGAGTCAAGACGGGAATAGGGGAAAACAGGGACACAGGTTCAGACAGCAAACGCAGCAGGACAAATCAGAGCAATCAGTGTCAGCTACAGCAGCACTAGGCAAAAACTATAACTGACATCGCCTGCAGGAAGCAGCAGCGATAAATAGCCAAGCTGAGACCAGACTGAGGCTGAGAAAGGTTAACTCTTGACATGACCAGACCGGGAAAAAGGGAAAACAGGACTCAAAACGCGGTCTGGATCATGACACCTGTGCTGCCAGTGTGTTGAATGCCCTGCTGAATAGTAAAGTTAAACTGTTGGAAAAGAACTGTGACTCTGAGATGTTTTGTGGAGCTTGGGAACGAGGAACACGAGTGACAGAACCTGAGAGGAACCTGGCCGTGACTGTAAGTGTACTGCTGTGCACGCTGCACATGCAGCCGAAGGGACACTGTATTATATCTGTGGGGCGCCAGGGTGTGGGAACAGAACAGCCAGCTACCACAATTACCACCCTGGCTGCCTTACATATACACGGCCTTCCCTTTATGCAGGTTCAGCTGAGACAGCCATTGATCAAACTCAGCCTGGAGAGCTGTTGAAAACTCATCAGCTGTTTGACTGCGATCTCCAAGGCATATCAATTTTAACACTGCCTGATTGTGGTGAGCACTGGCTGCACAGTACGAAGGTGGTGGGGATTCGCTCTGCACTGTTGGAACACGTGTCTCAATAAAGCAGAAGTTTAGGGTGCAGGTGGAGGCCCTAGAGGAGGAGGCAGAAGCAGTGGAGGAAGTGTAAGTGTAAGGAAGTGTAGAGGTTTGTCCTGCAAGCCTTGGGGATTCCAAGACTTGTGGAGCAGCGTCTACCCCCACAGCCACCAGAGTAACCCAGTGCCCAGTCAGCGAGATGTAACGCCCTTGGCCATGCTTACTTGTCCAAGTGTCTGTGGCATAATGCACCCTGGTAGACAGAGATTTAGTCAAGAAACAGGTGATGTTGTCTGCGACATGCTGGTGTAGCGCAGGCACAGCTTTCTTCAAAAAATAATGGCGACTGGGTAATTGGTACTGGGGGACGTGATGGCCATCAGCTTTTGGAAACTGTCTGTACCAGGCGGAAAGGCAGTATTTCCGTGGCCAACACATTAGAGATAGTAGGAGGAAACAATCTTTTACGTGACCACAACTGCGGTACCATGGGCTGGCTGCAGTGCTGAGAGAGGGATGATTACGGGGAACCGGACAAACTGATGGACCGTGAGAGAGTTGCAGGAGGAGATATTACAGGGGATTGCAAAAGATGTGGTGTGCTCGTTCTCTGAGATGGGCCTAAAACAGCAGGCACGTCCGCATCCGTTACAGCTAATGGTAGGCTTTCAGTCAACGTGACTGGATCGGGGAAAAAACCTGAGGTTCTGAGGTTGAAGACCTGCGTCCCAATAGTTGGCATGGTAACAGAGGAGGAGGAAGGAGCAGCAGATGCGATTGATGGGGCCGGCTAATGGTTGTTGAGGTCCGCTGGTCCGCATTGTTGCGCAGTGGGTTTCCCAGAGTAATGCATGTTGATTGCTTATCTGAAGGTTCATACATGTAGTAGTCACATTATTGCACTTTTTAACTCTAAAAAAACACCAGTACACAGGCAAAGGTGCTTACGTGTCCAGGCCTCTAAACAAATGCACTATCAAGGTGCAGCGGACCCAAGTTAAGATGGCGACTACACAGGTGCAGTAATACCATTGAGGCAGCCAGCCTACAATTAGGGATTGGTACAACAGTGCAAACAAATAATCTGTATGTGCCGATGTTCACACAGAAATGCAGAGCATATGGCTCAAAGCCTATTAATGACGCCATATGGTGGGCTAACCAGTGCTGACTATAATGCATCCCGTGTGAACAGAGGCCACAGTTTACAGAACCATCTGGGCCCAGCTGCACCCTGAAAAATATATAAAGTGCACAAAAACATAACAATGTATGTAAGGTATTGGTTGATATTATGGCCACAACACTTAAACTGGCAACCCACGTCAAGGGTCCTTACATTTGCCAGTCCTAGTCTAACAACAAAAAACACCATAAGAGGAAAAACCTCCGCTAAACACGATTTGGCTACGTGCCTCAGTTAAGTAGTAATCCACTACTTTGATTCTGCTGGTACGGGAAATTAGGAAACGCATTGGTGTGGAGCTCTATTGTTGCACATCTCAAATATGTAACTTTCACACCTATACCACTACTTGGGGGTCGAGTTATTCCATCTTGAATAACTCTCATACACAAATGGAAGCACATGGCTGCAAACAAAGAACTGGTTTCTGCTAGCCAACACATTCTTGAGGGAGGGGGGATGAGTGATTTAGAATTACACAGAGTGAGAAGGGGATCCAAGAAGTATCGTTTCTCCTTGCGGAGAGTGACATGATAAGCATGTCGAGGTGAGGAGACTTAAAGCTGCAATGCTCCTCTGGGAATTATGCAAATTGTCTCTTCAGACAGGAAGAGGACTAGAACTCTAGTGCCACCTATTGGAAGTACCAATCCTAACAGTCAATGTTGACCCTTTAACGAGCTTTGTCACATGACTTAGGATAATAGCTAAACCAGAATCTCCATTTGCAGACACTGTGTTTCGGGGTACTGCCCCTCATCAGTGCAAAGTGGAGATCTGGTTTGGCTGATTGAGAGGCGTCTGACCGGGATCCAAGAAGTATCGTTTCTCCTTGCGGAGAGTGACATGATAAGCATGTCGAGGTGAGGAGACTTAAAGCCGCAATGCTCCTCTGGGAAATATACAAATTGTCTCTTCAGAGAGGAAGAGGACTAGAACTCTAGTGCCACCTATTGGAAGTAGCAATCCTAACAGTCAATGTCAACACTTTAATGAGCCTTGTCACATGACTTAGGATAATAGCCAAACCAGAATCTCAATTTGCAGACACTGTGTTTCGGGGTACTGCCCCTCGTCAGTGCAAAGTGCCTGCAAATTGAGATTCTGGTTTGGCTATTATCCTAAGTCATGTGACAAGGCTCGTTAATTTGGGAAACAATCAAATATAATGGGGACTTGAACCTACGATCCTATAAATACTGGGCTTCATAGGAAAACCTTGGTGGCAAGGACAGGGGTCTTCGACAGGCCCCCGGCAGCCATTGCAACCCATTTTCAAGTGACTGATTGGCAGCACCCAACCGCTTACCTGGTACTGTCAGGGTGTCAGCGCCAGTGAAATGGTTATACGGCAGCCATCAGAGCTCGCCCCACAGACCCGCATCTGACCTCCTCCATGCATGACACCAGATATCAGGAAGGGGTTAAAGAGCCTTATCACATGACGTCAGAATGCACGGGGTGGGGAGTCCTTGCCTCAATGAACACAAAATGTCAGGAGCTCCGCTCTTCCTCTTCATGGGGTCTGATCACAACGATATAATTGGGATGGTGATGTAGGTGTTGGCCCTGCAGAGACATCGGGCAGCACAAGCTGGGGGGGAGGAGGACTAATAATAAGTTTTTCACTCTCCCTTAACCCCATCACGACATGGGCTGTACATGTGTCGGCCACCACGCTGAATCGCACGGTGACCAGTTAAAGATGAAAGGTTGTTTCTTTTTTAATAAAAAACCTGTACATGTTTGGTATCTGTGTACTCATACTGGCCTGGAGAATCCTATTGCCAGGTCAGCTTCACTGTATAGTGAACATGATAAATAAAAAAACCTCAAAAAAACAATTGTGAAATTGCACTTTTCTTGCAACTGTCCTGTAAAAAGCAAGCCCTCGTACTGCTATGGGGATGAAAAATAAACTGCTATGGCTATATCGAAGCAGATGTTGAAATGTATCTCTATTAAAAGAGAAATAAATATGCAGTAACTCGTCTATTAATAGGAGGACGGCAGGTTCTCTCTTCTTAGAGATCACTGGTAAATGGTAACCGTCCTTCCCCCCAATCTCCATAACGGTGAATTAGGAGAGAAGAGACTGCTGGATAGAAATGTGGAGCTTTCTCCAGCTCCTCTGTGGTTCCATTCCTGGTGGAGGGAAACTTGGAGAAGTTGTGTTTCTTAGTGCGGCTCCTCCATCTGACTGACGAGGGTCTTCTCTGTCCCTCTCCTCAGGGTCCTCATCCTCCGAGTGCAGAGCAGAGAGCATTAGGCTTTGACCTCGCTGATTATCACTTCATACTTGGGGTCCACAATGTGCTGGGACCTCGGTACCGGTGGAGAGGAACACAAAAATGTAATTTAGTCCCTGATACATAAACCTAGAATTACCGGTTCTGAGACGTGTCTCATATATAGACAGATACACGGCCAGTGATGTATTCAGTCTGTGTCTCCACAGGTGGATCCAGGAGGAGAAATCCACCAGAGAGATGTCCCCGTCCTCTGTGTCCCCAGGACTGTCCGGAGGAGAATCACAACATCCCGGAGGATCATCAGGTAGATGACACTGAAGCCCCCACAACATCTGACCATGAAGTGATGGGACCTGAGCTCATCTTACATTTTTCTTTTTAGGGTGAAGATCTGATTGGTATTAAGGTTGAGGTTATACATGGAGCACAAGAGGCGATCGCAATATGGGCCGATCAGCAGGGTGAGGAGGGGAGACTGTCATGTCTGTTCTGTGGTCACCTACTACTACTCCCATCATCTCATCATCACATAACACAATCTATTCCATCACTGTGTGTCTTCTACAGATGGATCCAGGAGGAGAAATCCACCAGAGAGATGTCCCCGTCCTCTGTGTCCCCAGGACTGTCCGGAGGAGAATCACAACATCCCGGAGGATCATCAGGTAGACGGTGCTGAGCCCTGTACCGGATCTGTATATGGGGGGACATTTCTGATCGAGGTCATAGAGGTCACAGATTTTGGTGGTTTCTTGTATTGTGCTGATTGTTACATCTGATATATCAGGAGGAAGATCCGACTAAGAATAAAGTGAAGGAAGAGACAGAAGAAGAAGTGATGACGAGGGGGGATCAGCCGTGTGTGAGTGACGGGAAGGAGGAGATTCCAGGAGATGTTTCCACAGGTATGTGATAATGACCGGCACGTGATGATGATGATTATGACCGGCGTGTGATAACGATGACCGGCATGTGACATCGTGTGGAGTCTCCGATGCAGTGAAGATTTATCTACTGTCCACATCACAGCAGAATCATCCGGTGATGGCGCAGCTGCTCCTGCAGAGTCCTGCGGTGCACTGATGAATAACGGCGCTGCCTTCACACCTTAATGATTGAGGAAGCACAGATTTAGTTTTCCTTTACATTTGTGAATATTTCTTCCATCATTTCTGTCCATATTTGTCTTCCACAAGTCCCGTGCTCCTATATAAATGACTGAGCTTGTGTTACAGGTTATGAATCTCCCCGTCCTATGGATCTCGGTGATGTAGCAGCCTCTGCCTGGTGCTGACGAGTGATGACACATGTCACATGTAGAGTCGTCCTACCTGTCCCCTCTGTTTGCCTCCCACTGCCTTTTACACTGAGGCCGACGTTCTGGTCCCTCTACATCCAGGCGGCCGCCCGGTGGCATGAAGTGCCCTGTGGTAAGTCAGGAAGTGCCGTGCTATGGAGGTGTGGGTCAGACATACGGCTGTCATCCCTCTGCCACTATGGAGGCCATCTTGGATGTAGAATGACCAGAACACCAGTCTCAGTCGGAGGACAGCGGAGGACACCAGGTAGTTGACAGTACATGACAAATGTTTAGTCCCTCCTCTGTACCAGTGCGGAGAATTGCTTTATCATAAAAGTGATTATGAGCTTGTATCTACAAACAGCTGCGATGGCCACATTTAGAGTTCTCGTTATCTGACTGTCATGTTGGTTTTTGAGACCTGGATCAATCAACGTATAAACATGGAGACAAGATATTGCCCCGAGTGGGCGCCCCTTACGATACACGGATTATATCCCCTGTCAGCATGTCATTTATGGCTGATATTGTAATATGGATATATTCACTATATGGGGAAAAGTATTGGGCCACCCGCATCAGTCATCAGTCATTGCATTCTGGCTTCTCCTTCAGTCCCTTTTGCCCTCTGGTATATAACATTCAGCCCTTTTGCTCCCCAGTGTATAACATCCAGCCCCGTTTTCACCCCCTGGTGTATAACATCCATGTAACGCTCACACCCAGACTGGTTGGTGCAGGCGTGTGGAGGTGTGGCCCCACTGGACCACTGACCAGACTACCCTGGAAGGGGCGTAACTAAGTAGCTTCCTTGGTGTTCGCTGGAGCCTCTGATGGTAAGGTCAGACTTGTGCGGCAGGTAGCTACCAGGTAGCACTCCAGGGTGGTGTCTGGCTGTGGCTGCTGATCCCACTGGAGGAGCAAACACAGGCAGACAGGCACCATGGCTCTGGCACTGACAGGCGGATGGGTACTGCAGAGACACTGGCGGGCAAACGGGCACGGCTGAGACCCTGGCAGGCGGGCACGGCTGAGATACTGGCAGGCAGGTGGGCACGGCTGTCAGGACAGGGCTGATACTCTGGCAGGACAGGTAGGAACCAGTATACAACCAGTATACAAACGGGTATATGGAACTGGTATGAACCTGTTCAGACAAGTGGGTATATGGGAACAGGTAGGGACATGTTCGGACTGGAGGATATAAGGAAACAGGTAGGGACCTGTTCGGCAAGTTGCAGAATGGACGTACAGCAAGACCACAAGAGAGGATGCAAAAACAGAACCACAGGAGGTGGAGCCAAGAGCAGAAACGTAGAAAGCTAAGAGGAGAGGAGGGGGAGGAGCTAAGTGCAGAGAAGGAGGAGGCAGAGCTAAGAGCAGAACCTCTGGAGGTGGAGCCAAGAGCAGAACCTTTGGAGGTGGAGCCAAGGGCAGAACCCGCTGGAGGTGGAGCCAAGAACAGAACCCCTGGAGGCAGAGCCAAGAGCAGAACCGCTGGAGGTGGAGCCAAGAGTCAGAAGGCGCAGAGCCACAGGTTTGTGGCAAGCAGAGCAGAGAAGCGCAGAACCACAGGTTGTGGCGAGCAGAGAGGCGCAGAACCACAGGTTGTGGCAAGCTGAGTAAAGAAGAGCAGAGCCACAGGTTGTGGCAAGGAGAGCAGAGAGGTGTAGAGTCACTGGTTGTGGTGAGCAGAGCGGTGCAGAGCCATTGGTTGTGGCGAGCAGAGCAAAGGGGCAGAGCCACTGGTTGTGGTAAGCAGAGAGAGAGAACACAGAGGTACACACAGCAGAGTGGGAATTGCAAACAAGCAAAGAACGGACATAGACGAGAGTTCAGACAGGGACAGACTCGGATACACGAACAGGACGTGGATATAGGCCTGCGAATTGCAGCCCTCAGAGACAGAACAGGACTTGGCAGCTCAGTAGCAAATACTAACTGAGGGAAATAGTTTGCTCAGGCGTCCTCCAATGGGTGAGGACGCCTTAAGTATCAGAGGCCTCTAGGCAATTATCCGGGGACACCTTAGGAAGGTGCACACAGTCTCATTAAGAATCTGGAATTGCCAGCGCTGACCCCTATGCACACAGCTAGGAGGCGTGCTCGGAGCAGACAGACATGAGGCACACTGCATGGCCCGGGGTGAGTAAGTTCATGTATCAGGCAGGTGGGGGATGGAAGGCCATGCAGTGATGCCGGCGGGGTTGTTAAAATCCAGCCCTGTTGCCCCCCAGTGTATAACATCCTGCCACGTTTTCACCCCCCCCCCCCCCCTCCGGTTTATAACATTATTATTATTATTTATTTATATAGCACCATTAATTCCATGGTGCTGTACATAAGAAAGGGGTTACATACAGCGTTATAGATAGCATTTACAGTAAACAAATTTACAATACCAGACTGGTACAGAGGGGAGACTTGCGCACTTACATTCTATGGATATATATAACATCCTGCCCCGTTTTCACCCCCCCTGGTGTATAACATCCTGCCACGTTTTAACCCCCCTTTGGTGTATAACATCCAGCCCTGTTTTCACCCCCCCTGGTGTATAACATCCTGCCCTGTTGCCCCCCAGTGTATAACAGCTGGCCCTGTTGCACCCTGGCATATAACATGAGGCTCCACACCTTTTTTTTTTAACCAGTAAATAGGATGAAATTATTTTCTGACAAGAATTGTTTTACCAAAGAAAGAAACTCCTGCCCAGATCCACTGTGATTCCTCCTAGATTTGTGAATAACATGATAACAGGGTGTTACCATTCTCCATGCATGCGTCCCAACACTTTCTGACACTAGGCACTGATTGGACAATGTAGCGGATCGCCCTTTTGATAAAGGGAATGGTAACACCGAGTTGTCAGTATTTTCTTGCATTTATAAGTTGAATATCAGAATAACTTCAAAGCTTAGTGAAAAATAGCATTGTTACTCCAGGAATGTGAGGATGGGAAAACTAAGAGAAAAATATTCAAAAATTAATTACAAAATTGATCTGTAAAGCCTATAATGGGGGGAATGTTTTTCAAAAAAATCATCTCTAGTTGTACATGAAAGAAGTCACACCAGAGAGAAGCCGTACTCCTGTTCAGAATATGGAAGGGGCTTTCCACATAAATCAATCTTGCGAGGCATGAAAACATTCACACAGAGCTGTGATTATCAGCATCTGGACAGGCTAGAGAAAGCGCATCTCACCAGAGACGACCAGAGATTTCACATAGTGCGCTCAAGGAGGAACAAATGTGAATATCTCAGCAGTGGAGGGACACAGAGCACAACAGACAATCAAGAAGAATCAAGGGAGCAGAGGGCTTTTTGCAAGGTATTTAACTCCACAGGATCCGTCCTTTCCTCAACCCCCAATCTACTAAAATGCTTGTGCACGCCCTCATCATTTCCCGCCTTGACTACTGCAACATCATTTTATGTGGCCTCCCTGCTAACACCCTTGCACCTCTCCAGTCCATCCTTAACTCTGCTGCCCGACTAATCCATCTCTCTCCTCGCTACTCCTCCACTTCCCCCCTCTGCAAATCTCTTCACTGGCTCCCATTCCCTCAGCGTATCCAGTTCACATTGCTAATACTGACCTACAAAGCCATCCACAACCTGTCTCCTCCATATATCTCTGAACTAATCTCTCGATATCTTCCCTCACGTGACCTCCGGTCCTCCCAAGACCTCCTTCTCTCCTCCACACTTATTCGCTCCTCATCCAATCGCCTCCAAGACTTCTCCCGAATATCCCCCATCCTCTGGAACTCTCTGCCCCAACACGTCCGACTATCAACCACAGTCGGATCCTTCAGACGGAACCTGAAAACTCATCTCTTCAGGAAAGCCTACAGCCTGCACTGACACCGCTGCTGCCTCATCACTATCGAAGCTACCGCCTCACCAACACCGGAGCTACCGCCTCACCAACACCGGAGCTACCGCCTCACCAACACCGGAGCTCCTGCAACCCTCAACCTACTGTCTCCTTCCCCATAATCCTGTAGAATGTAAGCCCGCAAGGGCAGGGTCCTCACCCCTCTGTATCAGTCCGTCATTGTTAGTTTGTTTACTGTATGTGATATTTGTAACTTGCATGTAACCCCTTCTCATGTACAGCACCATGGAATCAATGGTGCTATATAAATAAATAATAATAATAATAACTCAATTTTTGGAGATTTTACCCAGGAATTGAGATTTCTGAGACGGAATAAGAAATACATAGAATCATCAGAGCTCAGGGGTTTTTGCAAGGTATTTAACTTAATTTTTTCTTTTCTTGCAAGTGAGTAGTCCTCTTTAAAGTGCGCCTGTAATTAAGATTTACCCCCTCCAGAGCTATTTCTGTCTTCTAACTTTTCTTATCATGCCCTCAGACATACTGAGTACATGATTATGGTGGCTGGAGCACAACTGCTCCTGGATGTAGAGCCACCTTTGTGACTAGTCAATCACAGTGATTAGCACTGCAGCCTTGCAGCGCTGGAGTCCTGGGTTCAAATCCCACCAAGGACAACATCTACAAGGAGTTTGTATGTTCTCCCCGTGTTTGCGTGGGTTTCCTTCCGGTTCCTCCCACATTCCAAAGACTGATAGGGAATTTAGATTGTGAGCCCCATCAGGGACAGTGATGATAATGTGTGCAATCTGTAAAGCGCTGCAGAATATGTTAGCGCTATATAAAAATAAAGATTATTATTATATGATAATGAAAAATTAAAACTCCATTTTAAATTGTGTGGACTCTTTTCTACACTAAGGGCATGATATGAAGCTTGAGAGAGAAATAGCACTGGTGGTATATTAAGGAGGTAAATCCCGGTGACAGGTTCCCTTTAAGAAGTACCTTTCTATTTGCTGTCTAATCTCTGCCACCCCTGACTTGTGCCAATGTCACCAGTTTAAAAGTGTTCTTCAATTTACCCATCGTTGTGTTAATGTTATGGCATGCAGTTGTCTTCCTTATTACTGGTACTTTCACTGTCGAGGTTCTTCATTGTGAGCTCCATAAAATAAATATAGAAATTCCTTTTGTGTTGTAGAAAAAATTAAAATCCAATCTACCTTTCATCCCTATAGGAAATCCTTGTGAGAATAACGGTTTATCACTAAATTGTAAAAAAGAAGATATCGGGAAGCACTCTAATGGAGAAAACCTCATTACCCTTCATGGACCTCCTGGACTTCACAGTACTTCACTTTCTTATAATTCTACTACTCATGAGGAACCCTCTCCTGAGCAATCTCACATTGTTACCACAATTCCAGGTCACAAAGTGGATACAAGATTTCAGTGTGACAAGCAACTTACTAGAAGCTCAGATGTTTTAACACAAAGAAAGCACAAAGGAAAAAAGCCATACTCCTGTTCAGAATGTGGGAAATGCTTTACAAAGAAATCACAATTTGTTATTCATGAGAGAATTCACACAGGAGAAAAGCCATTTTCATGTTTGGAATGTGAGAAATCCTACACAGATAAAGGGAGTCTTAATAGACATCAGAGAATTCATACAGGAAAGAAGCTGTATTCATGTTCAGAATGTGGGAAATGTTTTACATATAAATCTAAATTTGTTATACATGAGAGAATTCACACAGCAGAAAAGCCATTTTCATGTTTGGAATGTGCGAAGTCGTTCGCAGCTAAAGCGAGTCTTAATAGACATCATAGAATTCACACAGGAGAGAAACCGTATTCATGTTCAGAATGTGGGAAATGTTTTGGAAATAATTCACATCTTATTAAACATCACAGAATTCACACAGGAGAGAAGCCGTTTTCATGTTCTCACTGTGAGAAATGCTTTACAGATAAATCAAGTCTTGTGACACACGAGAAAAGTCACACAGGAGAGAAGTATTCATGTTCAGAATGTGGGAAATCTTTTATATATAAATCAAGTCTTGCTGCACATCACAGAATTCACACTGGAGAGAAGTTACATTCATGTTCAGAATGTGGAAAATCTTTTTTATGTAAATCAAGCCTTGCTATGCATGAGAGAATTCATACTGGAGAGAAGCCGTATTCATGTTCACTGTGTGGGAAATGTTTTACACAAAAAGTAAGTTTTGTTTTTCATCAGAGAAGTCACACTGGAGAGAAGCCGTATTCATGTTCAGAATGTGGGAAATGTTTTACAAAAAAATCTCATTTTGTTAGACATCAAACAACTCACACCAGGAAGAAACCGTTTTCATGTTTACAATGTGAAATGTGCTTTTCACATAAATCACAACTTCTTAACCATCAGAGAATTCACACAAAAGGAAAGCCTTATTGATGTTCAGAATGTGGGAAATCTTTTACATGTAAATCAAGTCTCACTATACATGAGAAAATTCGCTCTGGAGAGAAGCCGTATTCATGTTCACTGTGTGAGTGACGTTTTATATGAAAATATAATGTTGTTCTACATAAGAGAACTCATGAAGGAAGAAACTGTAGTTATGTTCACTGTGTTTCGTACATTTTAATAAACAGTGGAAGACCTGAGAGTCTCGTACATGTATTTTCAGGGCAGTTAAAATCATTGAAACACTTTAACATTTTGCTGAATCAATTTGGTTCCAAATCAACTTTTATGGGCAAATTGAATCCAGAACAAATTTGTTAAAAAACTAAAAAATAAATAAATAAAATTATCTGGATGTTTAAAGGGTACCTTCCACCAGCTTCAGCATGTTAAACTGGTCACATCATGGAATAGTGGCTGCGGAGCTGAATAAAATGTCTGTTTTTTTAGATTTTAATTCTCATCTCTGTTGTGGAGGTAATAGCTTGTTAAGTTTGGGTTAAACTTTGTGATAAGCATAACTGAATGTTATCGGAGATTTGTCTCTAGGGGTGTGTACTTCATCCTCTCCTTGATCTTGAGCAGTCATAAGCAGGAAGCAAAACATAGTAAAAAAGAACACACCCCACAAAATAATGACCTGACAGTATGTTCTCACTAATCCTAAGGACTGTGTATGATTACAAAGCTCCATGAGTAGAACAGAGATGAGTGTGATTACTGTTAAAATTACTGTTCTTCAGGTTTCATTTCATGGCAGTTAGGGTGGTGGAGGAGGCCAGGACAATGGCCTCCGGTGGCCATTTTCCTGGAGACCACAGCATTACAGCAATGGAAGTGTGGGGGCTCCGGACTTTCACAAAATGTCATTGGAGCCCGCGCACCACCGAACATCTACAAAACTGCCACACACCAGCCTGGTATGAGACTCCTGGTAAGTACATTCTGACTATATGACGCATCTCCATTTTCCTCAAAAAATTTTTTGGAAAAAAGTGTGTCTTATAGTCCGAAAAATACGGTAATACGGTATAGTGTGTCTGAAATTTTACACTGTGAGGAAAAATGACTAGAATTACAAATCACGTTTTTGTCATCACAAATTTCCGTAACCTCTCTAACCTTATACCCATCGGCCCAGCCCCCGCTTCCCCAGTCCCACTAACAGGAGCTCTGTGGAACGCTCGCTCTATCCGCAACAAGCTTTACTACATCCATGATCTTTTTGTTACTACCAAACTTTCCTTCCTCGCCATCATGAAACCTGGCTCACCCCTTCTGACACTGCCTCTCCTGCTGCACTTTTGTATGGAGGCTTCCACCTTTCTCACACACCCCGGCCCAGCAGCAAGCATGGCGGAGTAGTTGGTTTTATCCTGTCAGATAACTGCTCCTTCACCCCAATCCCACTGCCACCCTCTGTTACTCTCCCTTCCTTTGAGGTGCACTCTGTGAGCATCTACTCCCCCTCCAACTGGCTGTCATTTACCGCCATCCAGAGCCTACCACCACCTTCTTTGACCACTTCACCACCTGGCTACTTCATTTCCTTTCAGCAGACATCCCCACTATCATCATGGGTGACTTTAACATCCCCATTTACACTTCCCTCTCAGCTGCCACTAAACTTCTATCTCTCACTTCCTCCTTCGGCCTCACTCACTTCAGCCACTCACAAAGATGGTCACACACTGGATCTCATCTTCACCCGCCTCTGCTCCCTATCTAACCTCTCTAACTCACCTCTTCCTCTTTCTGACCACAATCTACTCACATTCTCTTCCCTCTCCATTCCTCGTCTACAATCCGCACCCCACAAACTTGCACACCCTCGCAGAAATCTTAAACACTTTGATCTACACTCACTCTCTGAGTCCCTCGCACAGACATAAGTTCCCTACACAATGTGGATGACGCTGCCGCTCTATATAACATCACAATAGCTGTAGCTTTCGAATCTCTTGCCCCTCTCACACATACCAAAGCTCGCAAAATCAACAGACAGCCCTGGCACACCAGCCTGACCAAAGAACTGAGGCGAGCTTCCAAGGCTGGTGAGAGGAGATGGAAAAGACCCCACTCAAACGAGCACTTCATCGCATTCAAACAGTCTCTCACTACTTTCAAGACCACACTCGCCACAGCAAAACAAACCTAATTCTCATCTCATATCCTCCCTGTCTCACAACCCTAAAGAGTTATTCAACACCTTCAATTCTCTCCTCCGTCCCCTAGCACCTCCTCCTTCCCCAATCATCTCAGCTGAAGACTTTGCCTCATTTTTCAAGCAGAAGATTGATAACATCAGAGACAGTTTTAGTGGATAACCCCCAGAGCTCTTCCTCCCAACTGCCCAGCACTCCCACCTCCAAAACCAACTTCTCCACCATTACAGATCAACTCTCCACTCTACTCTCAAGATCACATCTCACCACCTGTGAGACCCGATCCCATCCCACTTCATCCCAAACCTCGCCACAGTCTTCATCCCAACCGTAACCCATCTCTTCAACCTATCACTAACAACTGGTGTTTTCCCCTCAAGCTTTAAACATGCCTCAATCACCCCTATCCTCAAAAAGCCCTCTTGACCCCTCCTCTGTATCTAGCTATCGCCCTATATCACTTTTCACCTATGCCTCAAAACTACTGGCACAACACGTCCATCTTGAACTGTCCTCCCATCTATCTTTCTGCTCCCTCTTCGACCGCTTACAATCAGGCTTCCGGTCACACCACTCCACTGAAACTGCCCTAACTAAGGTCACCAATGACCAATTAACCGCCAAGAGCAATCAACACTATTCTAGCCTCCTCCTGGACCTGTCCTCTGCCTTTGACACAGTGGACCATTCCCTGTTGCTGCAGACCCTCTCATCCCTTGGCATCACAGACTTGGCCCTATCCTGGATCTCGTCATACCTAACTGAGTGGACATTCAGCGTCTCACACACCACCTTCTCACCTCGCCCCTTGTCTGTCTGTCGGAGTCCCACAAGGTTCAGTTCTAGGGCCCCTGCTCTTCTCAATTTACACTTTTGGCCTGGGACAGCTCATAAAATCACGGTTTTCAGTATCATTTCTATGCTGAAAACACACAGATCTACATCTCTGGACCAGATATTACCACCCTACTAAACAGAATCCCTCAATGTCTGTATTTCATCCTCCGCTAGATTTCTAAAACTTAACATGGACAAAGCAGAATTCATAGTCTTTCCCCCATCTCACGCGACCCTCCCAATGAACCTATCCATTACAGTAAACGGCTGCCCACTCTCCCCAGTCCCACAAGCTCAGTCTCGGGGTAATCCTTGACACTGATCTCTCATTCAAACCACATATCCAAGCCATTTTCACTTCCTGCCGCCTTCAACTCAAAAATTTTTCATGGATCCGTACATTCCTAAACCAAGAATCTGGAAAAACCCTAGTCCATGCCCACATCATCTCCCGCCTCGACTACTGTAACCTCCTGATCTGTGGCCTCCCCTCTAACACTCTCGCACCACATCCAATCTATTCTAAACTCTGCTGCCCGACTAATCCACCTGTCCCCCTGCTATTCCCCGGCCTCTCCCCTCTGTCAATCCCTTCACTGGCTCCCCATTACCCAGAGACTCCAGTATAAAAGCCTAACCATGACATACAAAGCCATCTACAACCTGTCTCCTCCATACATCTGTGACCTCGTCTCTCGGTACTTTCCTGCACGCAACCTCCGATCCGCACAAGATCTCCTCTACTCCCCTCTTATCTCCTCTTCCCATAATCGCATACAAGATTTCTCTCACACATCACCCCTACTCTGGAACTCTCTACCACAACATATCAGACTCTCGCCTACCGTCGAAACCTTCAAAAAGAACCTGATGACCCACCTCTTCCGACAAGCCTACAACCTGCAGTAACCACCGATCAACCAAACCGCTGCATGACCAGCTCTATCCTCACCTACTGTATCCTCACCCATCCCTTGTAGATTGTGAGCCCTCGCGGGCAAGGTCCTCTCTCCTCCTGTACCAGTTGTGACTTGTAATACTCAAGATTATTGTACTTGTTTTTATTTTGTATACCCCTCCTCACATGTAAAGCGCCATGGAATAAATGGCGCTATAATAATAAATATAATAATTGTTAAAAAATCAATGAATACACAGAGTTGAAATAACATCATGAGTAATTAGTTAATTAGTTCTCAGTAAAGTGCGAAGTGCAGACAAACGGCTCATGGGCTGTGTAAACAGACACCGAGAAAATTATGCTGGAAGGTGCTTGGATTTATCTCTGATGTCTCCTGAGGAGATATATGATCAATCATTAATAATAGGTAATACCATGATCAAAAAATTGAATATCCCACAGGAGGATTCAGAAATAACAACATAAATAGAATATACAGTGGGTACGGAAAGTATTCAGACCCCTTTAAGTTTTTCACTCTTGAAGCTCTATGGGTATTGCACCCTTCCCAGGCTATAAACATCGGCCCCCATCTGTCGACTTTCCCTCTGCTGGTTACAAAAATTGCGCAGGAGCCCTCGCCATTCTTTATGAAAAATAATCTTTTATTAATTAAATACATGTACAGTAAGCTCCACACACACTACACTAATTGTGTTTGTCACATACATCTATATAGCTATCCTATGTGTATTTAGTGTATGTAATACATCGCTTCTATCCTGTCGGTTCCTGCTGTGATTTTACAGTACACGGCAGATGAATTGCCAGTTTTTCTTCTATCTACGTAATATATACAGTACAGACCAAAGCTCTTCAAGAGAATGCCAAAAGTGTGCAAAGCAGTCATCAAAGCAAAAGATGACTACTTTGAAGAACCTAGAACATAAGACATATTTTCAGTTGTTTCACACTATTTTGTTAAGTATATAATTCCACATGTGTTAATTCATAGTTTTAATGCATTCAGTGTCAATTTACAATTTTCATAGTCATGAAAATACAGAAAAATCTTTAAATGAGAAGGTGTGTCAAAACTTTTGGTCTGTACTGTACGTGTCTCCAGAAGCACGGGCTGGGCATAATGTCCTGGTGACTACAACGTACTGGTCACTACAGCGGCAGTTTGCAATTTTCACTCTGTAACATCCACTGCTGCTTGTTTCTGGAAATTAACTATGGAGTCAAAATCATTACTATACCTGTAGATACCGTAAATTCCCAAAGGGGTATAATTTCCAAAGTGGGGTCACTTGAGGGGGGATTCTGGTCTTCTAACAATTAGGGGCTCTGTATATGGAGTCCGCAAACTGTTCTAGGAAAATCTGCTCCAGGAGGCAAATAGCGCTCCGTTCCTCCCGAGTCTCTCCGCATGGCTAAGTAGCATTGTTCAGCGACATATGGAGTATTGCCACATTCAGTAGGAATTGTGGGACAAATTTTGGTGCCATTTTTACCCACTTGAGTAAAAATGTAAAATCTTTGGCTAAAGCAAAAATTTTGTTGGTAAAATGTAGTTATTTTATCTTCACTGCCCAATGGTATAAAATTATGTGACTCACCCATGGTGTCAATATGATCACTGCACCACTAGATGAATTCATTGAGAGGTGTAGTTTGTAAAATGGGGTCAGTAATGGGGAGGTGGGTGGGTTCTGCTGTTCTGGCACCTCATGGGCTCTCCCAGTGGGTCATGGCACCTGCAAACCATAACAGTAAAATCTGGCACTCCTTCCCTTTTGAGCTTTCCTTGGTGCATGAAAAATAAATATTTCCCGATTACATGTAGGGTATTGGCACACTCAGGAAAAATGGACCTCAGTTTGTTGTAAAATAATTTCCTAATAGCCCTAGAAAAATTAAAAACTTGAGACTAAAACAAGATTGTAGTGGTAAAAATGTAATTTATTCTTTACCGTTCAATGAAATGTGGAAACCACAAGTACGATCCAATATATATGCACAAAAGGTCTTTTATTGCATATATGGCAGAAAAAATGGGGCTCATGGGGAACATGTGCGAAAAACAAACAGAAAGTGCAATCGTGCAAAAAACGACGTTTGGACCAGGACAAACCACATTTAGTATTTGTATTTACCGTGTATCATATATTTTAGATTCAATAATTGGCAAGATACTATTAAAAATGAGGTTAAATACCCTACCAATAGGGAGTGGATTATAAGCCAGCAGAATGTCATAATAGTATACACTTCAACGAATGAGTAACAAGATATTCTAATTTTGGTATCCCATGTTTAAAATTAAACTGCCTGGGAGGGGCATTGCCCAATTTTTTAATTACTTGTACCACTAACCTGGTCATATGACCATTATGCTCATGTCCACTATATAAAAAATGCCCCTATAGTCACATCACTGAAGGTGTGTCTCTTTAGGGGGTCCTTCTTCCTGCAGCTCCAGGGGAGCAGCCTTTGCGCACTCCTATGCTAACCTGTTCCTGGGGCTGTGGGAAAGGGACTTCCTATTGTCTGACCAACAGTCGTCTATGGAGCGCGTCCTACTCTGGACGCGTTACATAGATGACATTTTTTTGGTCTGGCAGGGCAATCAGAAGTCTCTTGAGGAATTCGTTGTGGGGTTGAATTAAAATAGTCGGAACATATATCTGACTGCTACGTTTAACAAAGACAAAATCGAATTTCTGGATATGACACTGACTAGAGATATGGAGGGTACTATCCAGACGACAATTTTCAGGAAACCCACATCAACAACCATGTTGCTTCATGCGTCCTCCTCTCATTCGGCCCACATGGTTCGGTCGGTCCCAGTTGGCCAATTTTTACGCCTCCGACGTATACGTTCAACAGACGAGGATTTCGAGACACAAGCTAGGGATCTCAAGAGCCGTTTCAGGTAACGAGGATATAGCCACCGCATGATTAAAGGGACACTGTCACCTGAATTTGGAGGGAACAATCTTCAGCCATGGAGGCGGGGTTTTGGGGTTTTTGATTCACCCTTTCCTTACCCGCTGGCTGCATGCTGGCTGCAATATTGGATTGAAGTTCATTCTCTGTCCTTCATAGTACACGCCTGGGCAAGGCAATCGGGGGCTGTGAGATGAGGAGCAGATGCTGCCCGTCCCCAACACTGAGGAGCCGCAGTCACATGGAGCAGGAGCCTCCACAGGAACAGCTCTGATCTCACCCCACACTCTCCTCTCACAGATTTACCACAAACCCTCCTGTAATCTCACCGGAATGGCGGGAAATCTGCTGCTGGCTGACACCAGAGAACATGAGCTGCACACAACCAGGACGGATCTGCTGCACTGAGAGCTGAAGGACCTGTGGTGACGTCACTGTCATGTGATCAGGGGGCGGGGCTCAGGAAAGAAGTGGCGAAGGACCTGTGGGGTGACGTCACTGTCATGTGATCAGGGGGCGGGGCTCAGTACAGAAGTGAAGGACCTGTGGTGACGTCACCGTCATGTGATCTGCGCATATTGCAGGTCCTTCTCCTTTTCTTCTCATTCATTACTTTTCTCCACTGCTTAGCTCCGCCCCCTCCGACACTGATCACATGACGGTGACATCACCGCCGGTCCTCCTATCACAGTGCAGTATCGCTGTTCTGGGGAGTTGTTGTTCTCTGTTATCAGCCAGTCCCTGCCCAGTGCTGTCTCTTCTCCTCACATTGGTCTTTCCTGCCTCCTCTCAGCCATCACATGCGACCACAGGCCGGTGCCCATGATCAGGAATGACTATTGAGGCGACTCCTCTGATCACTGCACTGTGTGGATTCACATTGTACTGTGACATTTCTCTCCACAAGAGATGGACGTGCTGTGGTCTGGAGAGACGTCTGTGTCCGCGGGGGAGCGCCGATGTCTCTGCACACTGTGGACACCGGGTTTCTTGAAATCATCCACTATACTGTAACATCGGGAGGCTGCGGATGTACTCAGCATCCAACCCACAGTGATTACCGACCGGGGGCACCTACCCCAATAGCATACCTCCCAACTTTCGAGGAAGGGAAAGAGGGACAAAGTTAGGGGTGCGGGCAGCGCACCGCGGCAAATTTTAGCCATACCTCTGACCACACCCATTTCACAACTAGTCATGCCCCAACCACACCCATTTAGCACTTCTGATCACAATGTTTTGTAAACAATAATTATAAACAAAAAAATATGGCCATGCAGTGCTCCATATTGTATAATGGCCACACAGTGCTCCATACTGTATAATGGCCACACTGTGCTCCATACTGTATAATGGCCACACATGATGCTCCATACTGTATAATGACCCCACATGATGCTCCATACTGTATAATGGCCACACTGTGCTCCATACTGTATAATGGCCACACATGATGCTCCATACTGTATAATGGCCACACATGATGTTCCATACTGTATAATGGCCCCACATGATGCTCCATACTGTATAATGGCCCCACATGATGCTCGATATTGTATAATGGCCACACAGTGCTCCATACTGTATAATGGCCACACTGTGCTCCATACTGTATAATGGCCACACATGATGCTCCATACTGTATAATGGCCCCACATGATGCTCCATACTGTATAATGGCCCCACATGATGCTCCATATTGTATAATGGCCACACAGTGCTCCATACTGTATAATGGCCACACTGTGCTCCATACTGTATAATGGCCACACATGATGCTCCATACTGTATAATGACCCCACATGATGCTCCATACTGTATAATGGCCACACTGTGCTCCATACTGTATAATGGCCACACATGATGCTCCATACTGTATAATGGCCACACATGATGCTCCATACTGTATAATGACCCCACATGATGCTCCATACTGTATAATGGCGACACTGTGCTCCATACTGTATAATGGCCACACATGATGCTCCATACTGTATAATGACCCCACATGATGCTCCATATTGTATAATGGCCACACAGTGCTCCATACTGTATAATGGCCACACATGATGCTCCATACTGTATAATGGCCACACATGATGCGCCATACTGTATAATGGCCCCACATGATGCTCCATACGGTATAATGGCCCCAAATGATGCTGCGTACAGTGCACTGGCCCCACGTGATGCTCCATGCAGTATAATGGGCTCACATGATGCTCCATACTGTATAATGGCCCCAAATGATGCTGCATACGGTGTACTGGCCCCACGTGATGCTCCAAACAGTATAATGGGCCCACATGATGCTCCATACTGTATAACAGCCTCAAATGATGCTGCGTACAGTGTACTGGCCCCACGTGATGCTCCATACAGTATAATGGGCCCACATGATGCTGCATACTGTATAATGGCCACACATGATGCTCCATACTGTATAATGGCCACATGATGCTCCATACTGTATAATGGCTACGCATGATGCTCCATACTGTATAATGGCCACATTATGCTCCATATTGTATAATAGCCCCACATGATGCTTCGTACTGTATAATGGCCACACATGATGCTGTGTACTGTATAATGGCCACACATGATGCTCCATACTGTATAATGGCCACATATGATGCTCCTTACTGTATAAGGGCTCCACATGATGCTCCATACTGTATAATGGCCACACATAATGCTCCATATTGTATTAATGGCCACATTATGCTCCATACTGTATAATGGCCCCACATGATGCTGCGTACAGTATACTTGCCCCACGTGATGGTCCATACAGTATAATGGCACCACACAATGCTGGGTGCCTTCTCCATCACTACACACACACACCTTTCACCGCGCACCCTCGCAGCAGCCGGCAGCTTCCACTCCCACGGCGCTGAAGGTGTCATCCAGCTGCACCGCTGACTGCTCACGTCGCTGCAGCTGTGATACGCCACTGATAAAGACCTCTCCGTGTCTCCTGTGCCAGTCAGTGTCAGAGCGAGGAGCAATATCTGTTCCGATCCGACTCAGCCACCGTCCGCTCCGTACACCTCGTAGACATGCGACTCCGCTCCATACACCTCGTACACACACGACTCTGCTCCATACACCTTGCACACGCGGCTCCTCCCCATACACCTGATACACACATGGCTCCTCCCCATACACCTCGTACTCACACGGCTCCGCTCCATACACATTGCACACGCTGTGCCCGCTCCATACACACCTTGCACATGCGGCTCCACTCCGTACATCTAGTACACACATGGCTCCTCTCCATACATCTCGTACACACACGGCTTCACTCCGTACACACACGGCTCCGCTCCATACACCTTGCACATGTGGCTCCGCTCCATACACATTGCACACACGGCTCAGCTCCATACACCTTGCACATGCTGCTCCGCTCCGTACATCTCGTACACACATGGCTCCGCTCCATACATCTCGTACACACGTGGCTCCGCTCCGTACACCACGTACACACACGGCTCCGCTCCATACACATTGCACACGCTGCTCCGCTCCATATACCTTGCACACACATGGCTCTGCTCCGTACACCTTGTACACAAGGCTCCGTACACCTCTTACACACACAACTCCGCTCCATACACCTTTCACACGCTGCTCCGATCCATACACCTCGTACACACACGGCTCCACTCCGTACACCTCATACACACACGGCTCCTCTCCATACATCTCGTACACATACGGCTCCGCTCCATACACCTCATACACACACGGCTCCGCTCCATATACATTGCACACACGGCTCCGCTCCATACACCTCGTACACACACGGCTCCACTCCATACACCTTTCACACGCTGCTCCGATCCATACACCTCGTACACACATGGCTCCACTCCGTACACTTCGTACACACACGACTCTGCTCCATACACCTTTCACATGCTGCTCCGCTCTGTACACCTCATACACACGCGGCTGTGCTCTGTACACCTTGTACACAAGGCTCCGTACACCTCGGACACACACGGCTCTGCTACATCCACACTGTAAACACCTCCTGACCTCACACATACCCCTACCCTCGTCCGGCGCCATGACAACTAGCAGAGTCCTGTACACGGAGGTCCTCCCGATCATGTGACCCCCTGACTCCTCCCATCCTGTGACTTCATCACAGGTCCTGTGCGCACAGAGCAGCCAATATGTCGTGTGCTGCTCTGCGGGTGCAGGGACTCAGGGAGCTAACCGACTGATATTGCAGCATACCTCCCAACCAGTGCGGGACAACTAATGTCCCGCCCGGGATCACGGGGCTGACTGTCAAAATCAGGACAGTCCTGCTGGGTCCGGGACGGTTGGGAGGTGTGAATAGGAGTGACTGCACGATGCAGCAATGCAGCGCTCCCCCTCCTGCAGAGCCGCTCTGCTCCTGGGAGTCACGCACATTGAGACATGCACACACTTTGTGATAAGCAGACACCATGATACGCGCGCACTGTGACACACAGATCATGAGACACATACACTGTGAGACACAAACACTGTGGGACATGCACACACCATGAGATGCGCACACACTGTGAGACACGCACACTGTGAGACACATACACTGTGAGACACAAACACTGTGAGACATGCACACACCATGAGACACGCACACACACCACGAGACACGCACACACTGTGAGACACACACACCGTGAGACACGCACACTGTGAGACACATACACTGAGACACACACACACCGTGAGACATACACTGTGAGACACAAACACTGTGAGACACATACACTGTGAGACACATACACTGTGAGACACAAACACTGTGGGACATGCACACACCATGAGACGCGCACACACTGTGAGACACGCACACTGTGAGACACGCACACTGTGAGACATGCACACACCATGAGACACGCACACACACCATGAGACACGCACACACTGTGAGACACACACACCATGAGACACGCACACTGTGAGACACATACACTGAGACACACACACACTGTGAGACATACACTGTGAGACACAAACACTGTGAGACACATACACTGTGAGACACAAACACTGTGAGACATGCACACACCATGAAACGCGCACACACTGTGAGACACATACACTGTGAGACACATACACTGTGAGACACAAACACTGTGAGACATGCACACACCATGAGACGCGCACACACACCATGGGACACGCACACACTGTGAGACACACACACCATGAGACACGCACACTGTGAGACACATACACTGAGACACACACACACACCGTGAGAGGCACACACTGTGAGACGCGCACACTTTGTGAGACAGAGGTAAATGACTGTTCTTTCATTGATCACTCCTGTCTGTTGATCACCTTGTGAAGTTGCTCGGCATTTTCCTTCCTTCCCCCCTAGAGGCTTCTATGTCTCAGTTTGCCCCTTACTCTGATGACCACGATGTTGTGCCTGTTGAAGCCATCTTGTGTCCTGACTTCACAATCTATGGAGTGGAGTGTAGAGTCCAGCCTTGTGCTTGTGAAGCGCTGACATTCTGCTCTGTTCTCCTGAAAGCTTCTCTTTAATTTTAGAAAGTCATTACAGAGAGCAGCTACTTTAACCCCTTCACGAATGATAACATATATTTACATCATCGGCAGTGTCGCTTCCTTTGGTGCAGGCTCACACGCTGAACCCGCATCTTTCCCCGCACTTGATGGTTAAAGTAATCATTCATCACGTGCCTCTAACAGCTGCAGGTGATTCTGAGGTCCACCCGTATCTGATAACTAGTTAAATGCTGCTTTCAATCACTGGCCGGACAGAATCACATCATAAGCCGGCCCATTGGCACACCCGTCTTGTGACCGCGGAGCGCCGATGGGTTGTCATGACAAACAGGGGTCTGTTGTGAGTTCTGTTTTCGGGCTCCCTCCTGTGGTCGTGGGTGGTACTTCGGCGGGTTCTGTCCGTGGACTCCCTCTGGTGGCTGTGAGTGGAGCTGCTGGTTCTGAGATTCCTTCCACAGGTGACCTAGTTTATTCTTAGGCTGGCTGCTCTATTTAACTCCACTCAGATCGTTACTCCATGCCAGCTGCAATGTTCTAGTACTGGTTCGGTTCGTTCTTGGATCTTTCTGGTGACCTGTCTACTCCAGCATAAGCTAAGTCCCTGCTAGTTTATTTGTTGTTCATAGTTTTCTTGTCCAGCTTGCTATCATGATTTTGCCTTGCTAGCTGGAAGCTCTGGGATGCAGAGTGGCACCTCCGCACCTTGAGTCGGTGCGAGGGTCTTTTTGCACACTCTGCGTGGTCTTTTTGTAGTTTTTTGTGCTGACCGCAAAGATACCTTTTCTATCCTCAGTCTGTTTAGTAAGTCTGGCCTCCTTTGCTGAAACCTGTTTCATTTCTGTGTTTGTGACTTTCATCTTAACTCACAGTCAATATTTGTGGGGGGCTGCCTTTTCCTTTGGGGAATTTCTCTGAGGCAAGGTAGGCTTTATTTCCTATCTCTAGGGGTAGCTAGCTCTTAGGCTGTGAAGAGGCGTCTAGGCAAAGTTAGGTACGCTCCACGGCTATTTCTAGTGTGTGTGATAGGATTAGGGGTTGCGGTCAGCAGAGTTCCCACTTCCCAGAGCTTGTCCTGTGTTAGTTTAACCATCAGGTCTTTCCGGGTGCTCCTAACCACCAGGTCCATAACAGTACAGCTGGCCCAAGTGTTAATGCATCTCAATAGAGGGATAAGAGAAGTTCTGAGACCATTTTTTTTTCTCTGCAATGTGTTTTGTCTTTCTTTTCCCCTTAACCTCTGGGTGGTTCAGGACACAGGTGTAGATATGGACATTCAAGGTCTGTCCTCTTCTGTGGATCATCTCACTGCAAGGGTACAAAGCATTCAAGATTTTGTAGTTCAGAATCCGATGTTAGAACCTAGAATTCCAATTCCTGATTTGTTTTCTGGGGATAGATCTAAGTTCCTGAATTTCAAAAATAATTGTAAACTGTTTCTTGCTTTGAAACCCCGCTCCTCTGGTGACCCCGTTCAACAGGTAAAAATCATTATTTCTTTGTTGCGTGGTGATCCTCAAGACTGGGCATTTCCCCTTGCGCCAGGAGATCCTGCATTGCGTGATGTAGATGCGTTTTTTCTGGCGCTTGGATTGCTTTATGATGAACCAAATTCAGTGGATCAGGCAGAGAAAATCTTGCTGGCTTTGTGTCAGGGTCAGGATGAAGCGGAGGTATATTGTCAGAAGTTTAGAAAGTGGTCTGTGATTACTCAGTGGAATGAGTGTGCCCTGGCGGCAATTTTCAGAAAGGGTCTTTCTGAAGCCCTTAAGGATGCTATGGTGGGATTTCCCACGCCTGCTGGTCTGAATGAGTCTATGTCCTTTGCCATTCAGATCGATCGGCGCTTGCGTGAGCGCAAAGCTGTGCACCATTTGGCGGTATTCTCTAAGCATAGGCCTGAGCCTATGCAAAGTGATAGGACTTTGACCAGAGCTGAACGGCAAGAACACAGACGTCAGAATGGGCTGTGTTTTTACTGTGGTGACTCCACTCATGCTATCTCCAATTGTCCTAAGCGCACTAAGCGGTTTGCTAGGTCTGCCACCATTGGTACGGTACAGCCTAAATTTCTTTTGTCCGTTACTCTGATTTGCTCTTTGTCATCCTATTCTGTTATGGCGTTTGTGGATTCGAGCACTGCCGTGAATTTGATGGACTTGGAGTTTGCCAGGCGCTGTGGTTTTTTCTTGGAGCCCTTGCAGTGTCCTATTCCATTGAGAGGAATTGATGCTACGCCTTTGGCCAAGAATAAGCCTCAGCACTGGACTCAATTGACCATGTGCATGGCTCCTGCACATCAGGAGGATATTCGCTTTTTGGTGTTGCATAATCTGCATGATGTGGTCGTTTTGGGGTTGCCATGGCTACAGGTCCATAATCCAGTATTGGATTGGAAATCAATGTCTGTGTCCAGCTGGGGTTGTCAAGGGGTACATGGTGATGTTCCATTGCTGTCAATTTCGTCTTCCACTCCTTCTGAAGTCCCGGAGTTTTTGTCGGATTACCGGGATGTATTTGATGAGCCCAAGTCCAGTGCCCTACCTCCTCATAGGGCTTGCGATTGTGCTATTAACTTGATTCCTGGTAGTAAGTTTCCTAAGGGCCGACTGTTCAATTTATCTGTGCCAGAACACGCCGCTATGCGGAGTTATATAAAGGAGTCCTTGGAGAAAGGGCATATTCGCCCATCGTCGTCACCGTTGGGAGCAGGGTTCTTTTTTGTGGCCAAGAAGGATGGTTCTTTGAGACCTTGTATTGATTACCGCCTTCTTAATAAGATCACGGTCAAATTTCAGTACCCTTTGCCGCTATTGTATGATTTGTTTGCTCAGATTAAGGGGGCTAGTTGGTTCACCAAGATAGATCTTCGAGGGGCGTATAATCTTGTGCGTATTAAACAGGGCGATGAATGGAAAACAGCATTTAATACGCCCGAGGGCCATTTTGAGTACCTGGTGATGCCATTCGGGCTTTCTAATGCTCCATCTGTGTTTCAGTCCTTTATGCATGACATCTTTCGAGAGTACCTGGATAGATTCATGATTGTATATTTGGATGATATTTTGGTCTTTTCGGATGATTGGGAGTCTCATGTGAAGCAGGTCAGAATGGTGTTCCAGGTCCTTCGTGCGAATTCCTTGTTTGTGAAGGGGTCTAAATGTCTCTTTGGAGTTCAGAAGGTTTCATATTTGGGTTTCATTTTTTCTTCTACTATTGAGATGGACCCTGTTAAAGTTCAGGCCATTTATGATTGGACTCAGCCTACATCTGTGAAGAGCCTGCAGAAGTTCCTGGGCTTTGCTAATTTTTACCGTCGCTTCATCGCTAATTTTTCTAGTGTTGTTAAACCATTGACTGATTTGACCAAGAAAGGTGCTGATGTGGTCAATTGGTCCTCTGCGGCCGTTGAGGCTTTTCAGGAGTTGAAGCGTTGTTTTTCTTCTGCCCCTGTGTTGTGCCAGCCAGATGTTTCGCTCCTGTTTCAGGTCGAAGTTGATGCTTCGGAGATTGGAGCAGGGGCTGTTTTGTCTCAGAGAAGTTCTGATGGCTCAGTGATGAAACCATGTGCCTTCTTTTCTAGAAAGTTCTCGCCTGCCGAGCGCAATTATGATGTTGGCAATTGAGAGTTGTTGGCTATGAAGTGGGCATTCGAGGAGTGGCGACATTGGCTTGAAGGAGCCAAGCATCGCGTGGTGGTCTTGACGGATCACAAGAATTTGACTTATCTCGAGTCTGCCAAACAGTTGAATCCTAGACAGGCTCGATGGTCGCTGTTTTTCTCCCGTTTCGATTTTGTGGTTTCATACCTTCCGGGCTCTAAGAATGTGAAGGCTGATGCCCTTTCAAGGAGTTTTGTGCCTGACTCTCCGGGTGTTCCTGAGCCGGATGGTATTCTCAAAGAGGGGGTAATTTTGTCTGCCATCTCCCCTGATTTGCGGCGGGTGCTGCAGAAGTTTCAGGCTAATAGACCTGACCGTTGTCCAGCGGAGAAGCTGTTTGTCCCTGATAGTTGGACTAGTAGAGTTATCTCTGAGGTTCATTGTTCGGTGTTGGCGGGTCATCCTGGAATCTTTGGTACCAGAGATTTGGTGGCTAGATCCTTTTGGTGGCCTTCTTTGTCACGGGATGTGCGTTCTTTTGTGCAGTCCTGTGGGACTTGTGCTCAGGCTAAGCCCTGCTGTTCTCGTGCCAGTGGGTTGCTTTTGCCCTTGCCGGTCCCGAAGAGGCCCTGGACGCATATTTCCATGGATTTCATTTCAGATCTCCCTGTCTCTGGATGTCGGTCATCTGGGTGGTTTGTGATTGCTTCTCTAAGATGGTCCATTTGGTACCCTTGTCTAAATTGCCTTCCTCCTCTGATTTGGTGCCATTATTTTTCCAGCATGTGGTTCGTTTGCATGGCATTCCGGAGAACATCGTCTCGGACAGAGGTTCCCAGTTTGTTTCGAGGTTTTGGTGGTCCTTTTGTGCTAAGATGGGCATTGATTTGTCTTTTTCTTCGGCTTTCCATCCTCAGACAAATGGCCAAACCGAACGAACCAATCAGACTTTGGAAACATATCTGAGATGCTTTCTTTCTGCTGATCAGGATGATTTGGTGTCCTTCTTGCCTTTGGCTGAGTTCGCCCTTAATAATCGGGCCAGCTCGGCTACTTTGGTTTCGCTGTTTTTCTGTAATTCTGGTTTCCATCCTCGTTTTTCTTCAGGGCAGGTTGAGCCTTCAGACTGTCCTGGTGTAGATTCTGTGGTGGACAGGTTGCAGCAAATTTGGACTCACGTAGTGGACAATTTGACATTGTCCCAGGAGAAGGCTCAACGTTTCGCTAACCGCCGTCGCTGTGTTGGTCCCCGACTTCGTGTTGGGGATTTGGTTTGGTTGTCGTCTCGTTATGTTCCTATGAAGGTTTCCTCTCCTAAGTTTAAGCCTCGTTTCATTGGTCCTTATAAGATTTCTGAAGTTCTCAATCCTGTGTCATTTCGTTTGGCCCTTCCAGCTTCTTTTGCCATCCATAATGTGTTCCATAGGTCGTTGTTGCGGAGATACGTGGCGCCTATGGTTCCCTCCGTTGACCCTCCTGCCCCGGTGTTGGTCGAGGGGGAGTTGGAGTATGTGGTGGAGAAGATTTTAGATTCTCGTATTTCGAGACGGAAACTCCAGTACCTGGTCAAGTGGAAGGGTTATGGTCAGGAAGATAATTCCTGGGTTGTTGCCTCTGATGTTCATGCTGCCGATCTGGTTTGTGCCTTTCATTTGGCTCGTCCTGATCGGCCTGGGGGTTCTGGTGAGGGTTCGGTGACCCCTCCTCAAGGGGGGGTGTTATGACCTGGTGGTTAGGAGCACCCGGCACGACCTGATAGTTAAACTCACACAGGACAAGCTCTGGAATGTGGGAGCTCTGCTGACCGCAGGCCCTAATCCTATCACAACAACTAGAAATAGCCGTGGAGCGTTCCTGACTCTCCCTAGACGCCTCTTCACAGCCAAAGAACTAGCTAGCCCTAGAGATAGAAAATAAAGCCTACCTTGCCTCAGAGAAATTTCCCCAAAGGAAAAGGCAGCCCCCCACAAATATTAACTGTGAGTAAAGATGAAAATCACAAACACAGAAATGAAACAGGTTTTAGCAAAGGGAGGCCAGACTAACTAAATAGACAGAGGATAGGAAAGGTATCTTTGCGGTCAGCACAAAAAACTACAAAAGACCAAGCAGAGTGTGCAAAAAGACCCCCGCACCGACTCACGGTGCGGAGGTGCCACCCTGCATCCCAGAGTTTCCAGCTAGCAAGACAAAATCATGAAAGCAAGCTGGACTAGAAAACCAAGAACAGAAAATAACAATCGGGGACTTAGCTTCTTGCAGGAAGAGACAGGTCTCCAGAAGATCCAAGAGCGAACTGAACCAGCACAGGAACATTGACAGCTGGCATGGAGTAACGATCTGAGTGGAGTTAAATAGAGAAGCCAACCAAAGGATAAACCATGTCACATGTGTAAGGAACCTCAGAAGCAGCAGCTTCACTCACAGCCACCAGAGGGAGTCCATGGACAGAACTCACCGAAGTACCATTCACGACCACAGGAGGGAGTTCGACAACAGAATTCACAACAGGGGGGGTACTGTTGTGAGTTCTGTTTTCGGGCTCCCTCCTGTGGTCGTGGGTGGTACTTCGGTGGGTTCTGTCCGTGGACTCCCTCTGGTGGCTGTGAGTGGAGCTGCTGGTTCTGAGGTTCCTTCCACAGGTGACCTAGTTTATTCTTAGGCTGGCTGCTCTATTTAACTCCACTCAGATCGTTACTCCATGCCAGCTGCAATGTTCTAGTACTGGTTCAGTTCGTTCTTGGATCTTTCTGGTGACCTGTCTACTCCAGCATAAGCTAAGTCCCTGCTAGTTTATTTGTTGTTCATAGTTTTCTTGTCCAGCTTGCTATCATGATTTTGCCTTGCTAGCTGGAAGCTCTGGGATGCAGAGTGGCACCTCCGCACCGTGAGTCGGTGCGGGGGTCTGTTTGCACACTCTGTGTGGTCTTTTGTAGTTTTGTGCTGACCGCAAAGATACCTTTCCTATCCTCTGTCTATTTAGTCTGGCCTCCCCTTTGCTAAAACCTGTTTCATTTCTGTGTTTGTGACTTTCATCTTTACTCACAGTTAATATTTGTGGGGGGCTGCCTTTTCCTTTGGGGAAATTTCTCTGAGGCAAGGTAGGCTTTATTTCCTATCTCTAGGGGTAGCTAGCTCTTAGGCTGTGAAGAGGCATCTAGGCAAAGTTAGGAACGCTCCACGGCTATTTCTTGTGTGTGTGATAGGATTAGGGATTGCGGTCAGCAGAGTTCCCACTTCGCAGAGCTTGTCCTGTGTTAGTTTAACCATCAGGTCTTTCCGGGTGCTCCTAACCACCAGGTCCATAACAGGGGTCTGCAGAAGCCCCCTTTGTCAGTAAATCTATGAATGCCGGCCTGTGGCCAACATTCCTAGATCGTGATTTTTGCTACATATAGTATTCCTGAAGCCATGTTATGTGTAGCACAAGCAATCGGACAACCACAGCTTCACGTCTCTATTGAAGCAAGTAAAGAGTGAAAAACAAGTTGTAAAAAATATTAAGAAGCCCCATTAAAAATAAAACAATTACTAACCCTTCCTCCCTTCCCCCCCATTTCCCTTTCCTCTCCTACCATTCCCCAAAGTTGGCCTGGATTCGCTTGCTGCCATTGTTAAAAGTTATGTTTTATTTACTTATCCAACATTACATGCATGTAACGTTTCCAGTCTCTACCTTAAATAATTTACAAAAAAAAAATAAAACAATTAAAAAAAAACACACACATTTGATATCGCTGCGTTCAGAAATGTCCAGTTAATAAAATCTAAAATAAATTAATCCAATCAGTCAACGGCTTGGGGTATGTGTCCACGTTCAGGATTGCATCAGGATTTGACGCAGGTAAAATCTGCACCTGAGGTCACTGGCAGGTCACCTGCGTTTTTCATGCATTTTTGACGCGTTTTTCATGCGGATTTGTGTGTGTTTTTCTAAGCTCAATAAAGATATACTAAAAAAGGGTGATGTCATATCATGTCCAACCTCTTCATTTACATACTCCAATGAAGAATAATGTTACCATACACAGATAGATGATAGATCTATCGTATCTATCGATCGTATCTATCTACCGTATCTATTATCTATCTATAAATATATCTATCGATAGATATATAATAGATAGATAAATAAATAGATAGATGATAGATAGATAGATAATACTAAGCCTGATGATTAGAATATCTATGTATCTTTAGATATAGCTATCTATAAATATATCTATAGATTATCCATCTATCTATATAATCATCTAAGGGGTACTTCCGTCTGTTTGTCTGTCTGTAACGGAAATCACGAGTAGCTGATTGGTCGAGGCGACCAATCAGCGACAGGCTTAGTCTGGCCGCAAATTGGCCCCTCCCTACTCCCCTCCAGTCAGCACCAGTGTGTCGCCCCATCCCAGACCAACTTTTTTATTATTGATGCTGGCTATGCAGCATCAATAGTAAAAAGATGTAATGTTAAAAATAATTTAAAAAAAAACAATCTATTCTGACCTTCCGTCGCCTCCGCAGCTTTCCTGCTCCTCCCGATGCTCTCGGCAGCTTCCGTTCCCAGAGATGCATTGTGAAATTACCCAGATGACTTAGCGGTCTCTGGCTAAGACCGCTAAGTCATCTGGGTAATTACACAATGCATCTCTGGGAATGGAAGCTGCCGGCCACATCGCTAGGAGCGAGACAGCTTCGGTGGACGGAAGGTGAGTATATAACTTTTTTATTTTAATTCTTTTTTTCACAGGGATATGGTGCCCACTGCTGTATACTACATGGGCTGTGTTATATACTATGTGGGCTGTGCTATATACTACGTGGCCTGTGCTATATACTAGGTGGCTGCTATATATTACGTGGCTGCTATATACTACGTGGCTGTGCTATCTACTGCGTGTGCTGTTATATACTATGTGGGCTGTGCAACATACTACATCACTGTCCTATATACAATGAGGCTGTGCTATATACTACGTGGCTGTGCTATATACTATGCGGCCGGCCGCAACCAATCAGCGATATTGGTGCGGAATTTAACCCCCACTCACAGTGTGACGTACATGCATACACACATATTCTAGAATACCCGATGCGTTAGAATCGAGCCACCCTCTAGTATACAGTTAGGGCCAGAAATATTTGGACAGTGACACAAGTTTTGTTATTTTAGCTGTTTACAAAAACATGTTCAGAAATACAATTATATATATAATATGGGCTGAAAGTGCACACTCCCAGCTGCAATATGATAGTTTCCACATCCAAATCGGAGAAAGGGTTTAGGAATCATAGCTCTGTAATGCATAGCGTCCTCTTTTTCAAGGGACCAAAAGTAATTGGACAATGGACTCTAAGGGCTGCAATTAACTCTGAAGGCGTCTCCCTCGTTAACCTGTAATCAATGAAGTAGTTAAAAGGTCAGGGGTGGATTCCAGGTGTGTGGTTTTGCATTTGGAAGCTGTTGCTGTGAGCAGACAACATGCGGTCAAAGGAACTCTCAATTGAGGTGAAGCAGAACATCCTGAGGCTGAAAAAAAAGAAAAAATCCATCAGAGAGATAGCAGACATGCTTGGAGTAGCAAAATCAACAGTTGGGTACATTCTGAGAAAAAAGGAATTGACTGGTGAGCTTGGGAACTCAAAAAGGCCTGGGCGTCCACGGATGACAACAGTGGTGGATGATCGCCGCATACTTAATTTGGTGAAGAAGAACCCGTTCACAACATCAACTGAAGTCCAGAACACTCTCAGTGAAGTAGGTGTATCTGTCTCTAAGTCAACAGTAAAGAGAAGACTCCATGACAGTAAATACAAAGGGTTCACATCTAGATGCAAACCATTCATCAATACCAAAAATAGACAGGCCAGAGTTACATTTGCAGAAAAACACCTCAAGAAGCCAGCTCAGTTCTGGAAAAGTATTCTATGGACAGATGAGACAAAGATCAACCTGTACCAGAATGATGGGAAGAAAAAAGTTTGGAGAAGAAAGGGAACGGCACATGATCCAAGGCACACCACATCCTCTGTAAAACATGGTGGAGGCAACGTGATGGCATGGGCATGCATGGCTTTCAATGGCACTGGGTCACTTGTGTTTATTGATGACATAAGAGCAGACAAGAGTAGCCGGATGAATTCTGAAGTGTACCGGGATATATTTTCAGCCCAGATTCAGCCAAATGCTGCAAAGTTGATTGGACGGCGCTTCATAGTACAGATGGACAATGACCCCAAGCATACATCCAAAGCTACCCAGGAGTTCATGAGTGCCAAAAAGTGGAACATTCTGCAATGGCCAAGTCAATCTCCAGATCTAAACCCAATTGAGCATGCATTTCACTTGCTCAAATCCAGACTTAAGACGGAAAGACCCACAAACAAGCAAGACCTGAAGGCTGCGGCTGTAAAGGCCTGGCAAAGCATTAAGAAGGAGGAAACCCAGCGTTTGGTGATGTCCATGGGTTCCAGACTTAAGGCAGTGATTGCCTCCAAAGGATTTGCAACAAAATATTGAAAATAAAAATATTTTGTTTGGGTTATGTTTATTTGTCCAATTACTTTTGACCTCCTAAAATGTGGAGTGTTTGTAAAGAAATGTGTACAATTCCTACATTTTCTATCAGATATTTTTGTTCAACCCTTCAAATTAAACGTTACAATCTGCACTTGAATTCTGTTGTAGAGGTTTCATTTCAAATCCAATGTGGTGGCATGCAGAGCCCAACTCGCGAAAATTGTGTCACTGTCCAAATATTTCTGGCCCTAACTGTATATATAATCATCTAAGGGTCTGTTTGTAACGGAAATCCCGCGTTGCTGATTGGTCGTAGGCGGCTGGCGACAGGTGCAGTCCGGCCACGAATTGATGCGGGATTTAAACCACGCTTCGCCGATTGCTCGCCCCCGGCCGCAACCAATCAGTGATATTGCAGCGGGATTTAAACACCACTTAATAAACTACATAAATATTCTAGAATACTCGATGCGTTAGAATCGGGCCACCATTTAGTAGATCTGTAATAGCAAGGTCGATGTTTATGAATGTTTAAATAAAAAAAAAACAGGAAAAATATGGCGTGGGCTCCCGCGCAATTTTCTGCGCCAGAGGGGGAAAGCCGACCGCCGGGGCCAAAATTTGTAGCCTGGGAAGGGGTTAATACCCATGGCCTCTCTCTAGGCTATGAATATCAGCCCGCAGCTGTCTGCGTAGCCTTTACTGGCTATAAAGATAGGGGGGCCCCCTATATTTTATAGCCAGAAAGGTTACGCAGACAGCTGCGGGCTGATATTCATAGCCTAGAAAGGGGCCATGGTTATTGCCCCCCCCCCGGCTACAAATACCAGCCCCCAGCTGCCCCAGAAATGGCGCATTATTATTTATTGTTATAGCGCCATTTATTCCATGGAGCTTTACATGTGAGGAGGGGTATACATAAAAACAAGTACAATAATCTTAAACAATACAAGTCATAACTGGTACAGGAGGAGAGGGGACCCTGCCCGCGAAGGCTCACAATCTACAAGGGATGGATGAGGATACAGGAGGAGAGAGGACCCTGCCTGCGAGGGCTCACAATCTACAAGGGATGGGTGAGGATACAGTAGGTGAGGGCAGAGTTGGTCATGCAGCGGTTTGGTCAATCGGTGGTTACTGCAGGTTGTAGGCTTGTCGGAAGGGGTGGGTCTTCAGGTTCTTTTTGAAGGTTTCGATGGTTGGCGAGAGTCTGATGTGTTGTGGTAGAGGGTTCCAGAGTAGGGGTGATACGCGAGAGAAATCTTATATACGATTGTGGGAAGAGGAGATAAGAGGGGAGTAGAGAAGGAGATCTTGTGAGGATCGGAGGTTGCGTGTAGGTAAGTACCGGGAGACGAGGTCACAGATATATGGAGGAGACAGGTTGTGGATGGCTTTGTACGTCATGGTTAGGGTTTTGTACTGGAGTCTCTGGGCAATGGGGAGCCAGTGAAGGGATTGACACAGGGGAGAGGCCGGGGAATAGCGGGGGGACAGGTGGATTAGTCGGGCAGCAGAGTTTAGAATAGATTGCATCTGTAAGATATACCAATTCCGCCACTTAGCTCCTCTCTTCCCACTCCCCTATCCATTATTAATCTTAGAGTAGTGAAAGGGTTAAAAAAATAGACAGCCAGAAAAAAGTATTTTAATCTTCTTAATTTAACCATACTTGCCATACTCGATCGCCTGCAAAAAAATTAAAATAAACCAACCGTATACTCCCTGTCTGACGCAGTCTAATTAATAAAGAGTGTCCCACGACGATCTCCCCTATAGAACAGTGACATCGGGTGATGTCACTGCTCTATAGGACCCTCAGTGACACATTGACAGGAGACAATGGCTCCTGCAGTGCGTCACTGAGAGGTTACTGTAGTTCAGGGTCTCACTTTATGGCAAAAGCTGCACGGGAATTTTCCCACACACCAGTGCCAAAAGTGAGACTAGGGACTATTTCTCACAGAGGCGTAGGAATACATTGCTGAAGGATACCTTCTGTCATTGTATTCCTGGAGCCCCTAGAGAGCAGTCGCATCAGCTGATGCTCTCCACGGGAGATCGTCATGGGACACTCGTTTTAATCGGATTTCTGCGGATCAGGGAGTATAGTGTTTGTTTATTATTTTAATATTTTTTACAGGTGACAATGGCTTCGGGGATCAATGTGACAAGGTGATGCTGACTATGTACTCTATATTTAATGTGCCACACACTTTAAAAATAAGATCGACCAGACAAGGCAAGTCTTCATTGTTCATCCACCACAACCCCTTTGTATACCAAACCAATGCCCAAACCCCATAACCTCCCTATCCAACATCACTGAAGGGGGGCTTAATTGTCTCCTCTCCAAATCGCACATCACCACCTGTCCGCTCGACCCCATCCCATCCCACATCCTCACCACCACACTTATCCCATCCCTAACCCACCTCTTCAACCTATCACTAACTTCTGGTACCTTCTTTTCTGCTTTCAAACATGCCACAATAACGCCTGTTGTGAATTCCGTTCTTGGGCTCCCTCCGGTGGTTGTAAATGGCACTTTTGTGAATTCTGCCCTTGGGCTCCCTCTGGTGGTTTTGAGTGGAACTGCTGCTCCTTGGGTTTAGCTTTAGCAGCTGCTTTCACTAATCGTCTCTCCTGGCTCTGCTATTTAACCTGGCTCTAGTCTTCAGCCTATGCCACTTGTCAATGTTCTCTGGCTGGATTCACATCTCTGCTTGGATTGTCCTGGTTTCCTGACCAGTTCTGTTAAGATAAGTTCTGGCTTTGCTCATTTTAGTCCACATGTTGTGGACTTATTGTTCTGTGCATTCTATTTTTGTCCAGCTTGTCATTATGGATTTTTTCTGTTAGCTGGAAGCTCTGGGAAGCATATTTACCCTCCACACCTTTAGTCAGGTGTGGAGATTTTGTAAACTCTGTGTGGATTGTTTTGTAGTTTTTATACTGACCGCACAGTATCCTTTCCTGTCCTATCTATCAAGCTAGACTGGCCTCCTATGCTAAAATCTGATTTAATCTCTGCGTATGTTATTTTCCCCTCCTCTCACCGTCAATATTTGTGGGGGGCTATCTTTCCTTTGGGGATTTTCTCTGAGGCAAGATAGGTTTCCTGTTTCCATCTTTAGGGGAAGTTAGATCTTAGGCTATGCCGAGGGGTCTAGGGAGCGTCAGGTACCCCCCACGGCTATTTCTAGTTGCGCTGCTAGGTTCAGGGTCTGCGGTCAGTACAGATACCACCTCCTTCAGAGCTTGTCTCATGTTGTTCCTAAACCACCAGATCATAACGCACGCCTATCCTTAAAAAGCCAACCCTCGATCCAACTGCAATGTCCAGCTATCGCCCAATATCACTGCTCCCATTCGCCTCCAAACTCCTGGAGCAGCACGTCCACTCTGAACTTTCCTCCCACCTCTCATTTAACTTGCTCTTTGACAATCTACAATCTGGTTTCCGCCCCCATCACTCAACTGAGACAGCCCTGACCAAAATCACCAACGACCTACTTACCGCCAAAGCTAATGGACAATACTCTGTACTCCTCCTTCTAGACCTGTCCTCTGCTTACGACACGGTCGACCACTGCCTCTTACTACAGATCCTCTCCTCCCTTGGCATCAAAGACCTCACCCTATCCTGGATCTCCTCGTACCTTTCCAATCGCACATACAACGTCTCCCACACTATCTCCTCATCCCACCCTCTCTCTGTTGGAGTCCCCCAAGGCTCTGTTCTAGGACCCCTACTCTTCTCAATCTATACACTTGGCTTGGGACAACTCAAAGTCCCATGGATTCCAGTACCACCTCTATGCTGATGACACTCAGATCTACCTCTCTGGCCCAGACGTCACCGCTCTGCTGTCCAGAATCCCAGAGTACCTATCAGCCATATCCTCCTCCTTCTCCTCTCGCTTCCTCAAACTCAACGTGGACAAATCTGAACTCATCATCTTTCCTCCATCCCATAGATCTTCCTTACCTGACCTATCTATCGCAATCAAGGACATCATGCTTTCCCCCGTACCAGAAGTCCGCTGCTTCGGAGTAACCTTCGACTCTGCCCTGTCCTTCAAACCACACATCCAAGCTCATTCCACCTCCTGTCGCCTCCAGCTCAAAAATATATCCAGAATCCGTCCTTTCCTCAATCTACTAAAATGCTTGTGCACGCTCTCATCATCTCCTGCCTTGACTATTGCAACATCCTTTTCTGCGGCCTCCCTGCTAACACCCTTGCACCTCTCCAGTCCATTCTTAACTCTGCTGCCCGACTAATTCATCTCTCTCCTCGCTACTCCTCTGCTTCTCCCCTCTGCAAATCTCTTCACTGGCTCCCATTCCCTCAGCGTATCCAGTTCAAATTACCAATACTAACCTACAAAGCAATCCACAACCAGTCTCCTCCATATATCTCTGAACTAATCTCCCGATATCTTCCCTCATGTGATCTCCGGTCCTCCCAAGACTTCCTCTCCTCCACACTTATCCGCTCCTCACCCAACCACCTCCAAGACTTCTCCCGAATATCCCCCATCCTCTGGAATTCTTTGCCCCAACACGTCCGACTATCAACCACATTCGGATCCTTCAGACGGAACCTGAAAACCCATCTCTTCAGGAAAGCCTACAGCCTGCACTGACCCCGCTGCCGCCTTATCACTACCGAATCTACCGCCTCACCAACACCGGAGCTCCTGCAACCCTCAACCTACTGAGATCTTATATGGTAATTATTTTTTGCACTAATACAATTTATAGCTTAATGTTGGATTTTATTTTAATCCTGTTTTTTTTTGCAGATCAGCTTTAACATGTGCACATACTTTACTAGATATTTGAACTTTAAGCTGTGTGGCACTTATATATTTTCTTGAGTTGGCCGGGTCCATTGTGTACATAATGTAGGGGCTAAATCAGGCCACTTGTCACAGTGAGCATGTTACATTTTTGTGTACAGCATCAAGGTTCTTTTTAAAATTATTTTTAGCTATGTTATTTTGTATTTTGCATTGAAACTTTCATAAAATTTTATTTTTTACGATACCCACCTTTTATTTTGGTACATGATGGTTTCGATTTGCTACATGTAATTTCCCACTTACTGAACATAAAAGCAGATCTTCATTTGTGAAAATTCTCTGGTATTTAACAAAATCAGATTTCACTGTAAAGTGTTTTTTTCCATTCTCACCATAAAAAAGGCTTCCTCACAATGTGATCTCTCCGTTGGTGAACCAGGCTTACTTTTTGTAGAAAAGGGTTTTCCACATTCTGAACATGAATACGGCTTCTCTCCTGTGTGACTTCTCTCATGTGGAACAATGTTTTATTTAATGCTACAAAATGAGCATAAAATGGTCTTTATCCTTTGTTGACTTCTAAGATAAACATGAGGTTAGGTATTAACAAAATAAAAAAAATAATTCACATATGCAGAACATTAACACAGCTTCTCGTGTGAGTTTCCTTACACTGTATGCAGAATTATTAGGCAGCTGAGCATTTTGACCGTATTATCATTTTTATGCAGATTTCCAGCATCTGAGTTGTATCAACTTGAATGCTAATAGGATGAAGCAGATCAGGGGGTGTGGCCTAAGCATATCATAACTTTTATCAGGGTGTGTGGAATTATTAGGCAGCTTGCTTAACTCAGGCAAAATGGGCCAAAAAAGAGAATGAACTGACTCTGAAAAGTTAAAAGTTGTGAAAAGTCTTACAGAGGACACAGTGAACTTGAAATTGCTCACAAATTGAGGCAATCACAGAATCAGCAAAATTTTGTTTCAAATAGTCAACAGGGTCACAAAAAAATGCGGAGAAAAAAGACGCACATTAACCAAAAAAGATAGAAGAAACAAACTTGAAGAAACCAGAAAGCCATTGTTCTCCAGTGCTGTCATATTCCAGAGCTGCAGCCTCCCTGGAGGCATATAATGTGTTCAGTGCTCAGAAACATGGCCGATGTGAGGAGGCTGACCTCGACCACCACTGAGCAAAACACAGAGGTACAAGGTATTCAGTGCTCAGAGACTGTTGTGAGTTCTGTTTTTGGGCTCCCTCTGGTGGTTACTGATGGTACTGGGTGATTTGTGTTCTGCTGTCTCTGGTGTCCACCTGTTCTATTAGGATTTGGGAGTTTCCTATTTAACCGGGCTTTCTTGTCATTTCCCCGCCGGCTATCAAGGTTATCAGAGTGTTTTGTTACCTCAGCTTCTGGCTTCAGTAATCTTCAGGACAAGCTAAGTTTTGATTTTCTTGTTCCACGTTTTGCTTTATTTTTGTCTTGTCCAGCTTGCATATAATTGTCTCTTTGCTGCTGGTTGCTTTAGTGGGCTGAAATTGCTCCTCATGTTCCATGAGTTGGAACATGAGTTCAAGTAATTACAGGATGGTTTTTTTAAGGGTTTTTTGCTGACCGCGCAGTTTACTTTTGTATCCTCTGCTATCTAGTTTTAGCGGGCCTCATTTTGCTGAATCTGTTTTCATACTGTGTATGTGCCTTCCTCTCATTTCACCGTCATTATATGTGGGGGGCTGCTGTTTCTGTGGGGTATTTCTCTGGAGGCAAGAGAGGTCTGTGTTTCTTCTAATAGGGGAAGTTAGATCTTCGGCTGGTGCGAGACGTCTAGGATCAACGTAGGCACGTTCCCCGGCTATTGTTATTTGTGTGTTCAGGTTTAGGGTCGCGGTCAGCTCAGGTTCCATCACCCTAGAGCTCGTTGGTGCTTGTCCTTTTGTGATTCCCTGCCATTGGAATCATGACAGTATAGCTGGCCCAAAATGTTTGGGCTGAAGTAGGAGGAAAAGTAGTCTGAGGAAGTTTTTTTTTTTTTTTCTCTCCTCTGAGGTTGCTGCCTAGCCTTAATTGCAGCCAGGCTGATTTTTTTTTTTTTTTTCCTCCTCTTAATCCTTGAATGGCTCTGACCTTAGCTGTTTATCATGGACGTCCAGAGTTTAGCTTCCAGCTTGAATAATCTTGCTGCTAAGGTTCAAAATATACAAGATTTTGTTGTACATGCTCCTATGTCTGAACCTAGAATTCCTATTCCAGAGTTCTTTGCTGGAGATAGATCTAGTTTTCTGAATTTTAGGAACAATTGCAAGCTGTTCCTTTCTTTGAAATCTCGCTCTTCTGGAGACCCTGCTCAGCAGGTTAAGATTATTATATCTTTCCTGCGGGGTGACCCTCAAAATTGGGCATTTGCATTGGCACCAGGGGATCCTGCGTTGCTTAATGTGGATGCGTTTTTTCTGGCATTGGGTTTGCTCTATGAGGAACCTAACCAGGAGATTCAGGCTGAAAAAGCTTTATTAGCTCTCTCTCAGGGGCAAGATGAAGCAGAAATATATTGTCAAAAATTTCGGAAATGGTCAGTGCTTACTCAGTGGAATGAGTGCGCCCTGGCTGCAAAGTTCAGAGATGGCCTTTCTGAGGCCATTAAAGATGTTATGGTGGGGTTCCCTGCGCCTACGGGTCTGAATGAGTCTATGACTATGGCTATTCAGATTGATCGGCGTTTACGGGAGCGCAAACCTGTGCACCATTTGGCGGTGTCTTCTGAACAGGCACTTGAGACAATGCAATGTGATAGAGTTCAGTCTAGAAGTGAACGGCAAAACTATAGGCGGAAAAATGGGTTGTGCTTTTATTGTGGTGATTCAGCTCATGTTATATCAGCATGCTCTAAACGCACAAAAAAGGTTGATAAGTCTGTTGCCATTAGTACGTTACAGTCTAAGTTAATTCTGTCTGTGACTCTGATTTGCTCATTATCATCCATTTCCGTCGATGCCTATGTAGATTCAGGCGCTGCCCTGAGTCTTATGGATTGGTCATTTGCCAAGCGATGTGGGTTTAGTCTTGAGCCTCTGGAAGTCCCTATTCCTTTGAAGGGAATTGACTCTACACCTTTAGCTATGAATAAACCTCAGTACTGGACACAAGTGACCATGCGTATGACTCCCGTTCATCAGGAGGTGATTCGCTTCCTGGTGTTGTATAATTTACATGATGTTCTAGTACTTGGTCTGCCATGGTTACAAACTCATAATCCAGTCCTTGACTGGAAAACAATGTCTGTGTTAAGCTGGGGATGTCAGGGGGTTCATGATGATGCACCTCCGATTTCTATCGCTTCATCTACTCCTTCTGAGGTTCCTGTATTTTTGTCTGATTATCGGGATGTTTTTGAGGAGCCTAAGCTCAGTTCGCTTCCTCCTCACAGGGATTGCGATTGTGCTATAGATTTAATTCCTGGTAGTAAATTTCCTAAAGGTCGTTTGTTCAATCTGTCAGTGCAAGAGCATACTGCTATGCGGGATTATGTTAAGGAGTCCTTGGAAAAGGGACATATCCGTCCATCTTCGTCCCCTTTGGGAGCAGGTTTTTTTTTTCGTGGCCAAAAAAGATGGGTCCTTGAGGCCTTGTATAGATTATCGTCTTTTGAATAAGATTACCGTAAAATATCAGTATCCTTTGCCTTTGTTGACTGATTTGTTTGCTCGCATTAAGGGGGCGAAATGGTTCACTAAGATTGATCTTCGGGGTGCGTATAATCTTATACGAATAAAGCAAGGTGATGAGTGGAAAACCGCATTTAATACGCCTGAGGGCCATTTTGAGTATTTGGTAATGCCTTTCGGACTTTCTAATGCTCCTTCAGTCTTCCAGTCCTTTATGCACGATATTTTCCGTGAATATCTGGATAAATTTATGATTGTGTATTTGGATGATATTTTGGTTTTTTCTGATGACTGGGAGTCTCATGTTCAGCAGGTCAGAAAGGTGTTTCAGGTCCTGCGGGCTAATTACTTGTTTGTAAAGGGCTCAAAGTGTCTCTTTGGAGTCCAGAAGATTTATTTCTTGGGGTATATTTTTTCCCCTTCTACTATTGAGATGGATCCCGTCAAGGTTCGGGCTATTTGTGACTGGACGCAGCCTGCATCTCTTAAGAGTCTGCAGAAGTTCTTAGGCTTTGCTAATTTCTATCGTCGTTTTATAACTAATTTTTCTAGTGTTGTTAAGCCTTTGACGGATTTGACTAAGAAGGGTGCTGATGTTGCTGATTGGTCGCCTGCGGCTGTGGAGGCCTTTCGGGAACTTAAACGCCGGTTTTCTTCTGCTCCTGTGTTGCGTCAGCCTGATGTTTCGCTTCCTTTCCAAGTTGAGGTTGATGCTTCCGAGATTGGAGCGGGGGCGGTTTTGTCACAGAGAAGCTCCGATTGCTCGGTGATGAAGCCATGTGCGTTCTTTTCTAGAAAATTTTCGCCCGCTGAGCGGAATTATGATGTGGGTAATCGGGAACTTTTGGCCATGAAGTGGGCATTTGAGGAGTGGCGTCATTGGCTGGAGGGTGCTAGACATCGTGTGGTGGTCTTGACTGATCACAAAAATCTGATTTACCTTGAGTCTGCCAGGCGTCTGAATCCTGGACAGGCTCGTTGGTCACTGTTTTTCTCTCGTTTCAATTTTGTGGTTTCATACCTGCCAGGTTCAAAGAATGTGAAGGCGGATGCTCTTTCTAGGAGTTTTGTGCCTGACTCCCCTGGAAATTCTGAGCCCACTGGTATCCTTAGGGATGGGGTGATTTTGTCGGCCGTCTTCCCAGACTTGCGACGTGCTTTGCAGGAGTTTCAGGCGGGTAAACCTGATCGTTGTCCTCCTGAGAGACTGTTTGTTCCGGATAGTTGGACCAGTAGAGTCATCTCCGAGGTCCATTCTTCTGCGTTGGCAGGTCATCCTGGAATATTTGGTACTAGAGACCTGGTGGCCAGGTCTTTTTGGTGGCCTTCCTTGTCGAGGGATGTGCGTTCTTTTGTGCAGTCTTGTGAGGTTTGTGCTCGGGCTAAGCCTTGCTGTTCTCGAGCCAGTGGATTGTTGTCACCTTTGCCTATCCTGAAGAGGCCTTGGATGCACATTTCCATGGACTTTATTTCGGATCTCCCTGTCTCTCAAAAAATGTCTGTCATCTGGGTTGTGTGTGACCGCTTTTCTAAAATGGTTCATCTTGTACCCTTGCCTAAGTTGCCTTCCTCCTCTGAGTTGGTCCCTCTGTTTTTCCAGAACGTGGTTCGTTTGCATGGGATTCCGGAGAACATCGTTTCTGACAGGGGATCCCAGTTTGTGTCTAGATTTTGGCGGACGTTCTGTGCTAAGATGGGCATTGATTTGTCCTTTTCGTCTGCATTCCATCCTCAGACGAATGGCCAGACGGAGCGAACTAATCAGACCTTGGAAACTTATTTGAGGTGTTTTGTTTCTGCTGATCAGGATGACTGGGTTACCTTTTTGCCGCTGGCCGAGTTTGCCCTTAATAATCGGGCTAGTTCTGCTACCTTGGTTTCTCCTTTCTTTTGTAATTCGGGGTTTCATCCTCGTTTTTCCTCTGGTCAGGTGGAGCCTTCTGATTGTCCTGGAGTGGACATGGTGGTGGATAGGTTGCATCAGATTTGGAGTCATGTGGTGGACAATTTGAAGTTGTCCCAGGAGAGGGCTCAGCAGTTTGCTAATCGCCGTCGCCGCGTGGGTCCTCGACTTCGTGTTGGGGACTTGGTGTGGTTGTCTTCTCGTTTTGTTCCTATGAAGGTCTCTTCTCCTAAGTTCAAGCCTCGGTTCATCGGTCCTTATAGGATCTTGGAAATTCTTAACCCTGTGTCGTTTCGTTTGGATCTCCCGGCATCGTTTGCTATTCATAATGTGTTCCATCGGTCATTGTTGCGGAGGTATGAGGTACCTGTTGTTCCTTCGCTTGAGCCTCCTGCTCCGGTGCTGGTGGAGGGAGAATTGGAGTATGTTGTGGAGAAGATCTTGGATTCTCGTGTTTCCAGACGGAAACTCCAATATTTGGTCAAGTGGAAGGGTTATGGTCAGGAGGATAATTCTTGGGTGGTTGCCTCTGATGTTCATGCTGATGATTTGGTCCGCGCTTTTCATAGGGCTCATCCTGGTCGCCCTGGTGGTTCTCGTGAGGGTTCGGTGACCCCTCCTCAAGGGGGGGGTACTGTTGTGAGTTCTGTTTTTGGGCTCCCTCTGGTGGTTACTGATGGTACTGGGTGATTTGTGTTCTGCTGTCTCTGGTGTCCACCTGTTCTATTAGGATTTGGGAGTTTCCTATTTAACCGGGCTTTCTTGTCATTTCCCCGCCGGCTATCAAGGTTATCAGAGTGTTTTGTTACCTCAGCTTCTGGCTTCAGTAATCTTCAGGACAAGCTAAGTTTTGATTTTCTTGTTCCACGTTTTGCTTTATTTTTGTCTTGTCCAGCTTGCATATAATTGTCTCTTTGCTGCTGGTTGCTTTAGTGGGCTGTAATTGCTCCTCATGTTCCATGAGTTGGAACATGAGTTCAAGTAATTACAGGATGGTTTTTTGAAGGGTTTTTTGCTGACCGCGCAGTTTACTTTTGTATCCTCTGCTATCTAGTTTTAGCGGGCCTCATTTTGCTGAATCTGTTTTCATACTGTGTATGTGCCTTCCTCTCATTTCACCGTCATTATATGTGGGGGGCTGCTGTTTCTGTGGGGTATTTCTCTGGAGGCAAGAGAGGTCTGTGTTTCTTCTAATAGGGGAAGTTAGACCTTCGGCTGGTGCGAGATGTCTAGGATCAACGTAGGCACGTTCCCCGGCTATTGTTATTTGTGTGTTCAGGTTTAGGGTCGCGGTCAGCTCAGGTTCCATCACCCTAGAGCTCGTTGGTGCTTGTCCTTTTGTGATTCCCTGCCATTGGAATCATGACAGAGACACGGCTGAGGTGAGGAAGCTGAGCCCGACCACCACTGAGCAAAACACAGAGGTACAAGGTGTTCAGTGCTCAGAGACACGACCGAGGTGAGGAGGCTGAGCCCGACAACCACTGAGCAAGACACAGAAGTACAAGGTGCTCAGACACTCGGCTGAGGTAAGGAGGCCAAGCCTGCCAATCACTGAGCAAGACACAGAAGTACAAGCCGAGGTAAGGCTGGTTTCAGACTTGCGTAAGGGAGGGCTGCAGATGGCAGCGTACTTCCTCCCTGAAACCCTGCCTATGCTCCTCCTACTTCTCATTGCATCCTGCGGTGTCCTGCGTACCTATCTTTAATGACATGCGCCGTTTGGATGCTGCGCTGAACGCAACAAAATGCAACATATTACAAGTGGGCGGAGCGTAGGTGGAGTTTCAGGGAGGAAGTACGCTGCGATCTGCAGCCCTCCCGTACGCAAGTCTGAAACCAGCGTAAGGAGGTCGAGCCCGACCACCACTGAGCAAGACACAGAAGTACAAGGTTTTCAGTGCTCAGAGACAGGGCCGAGGTGAGGAGGTTAAGCCCAACCATCACTGAGCAAGACACAGAGGTATAAGGTGTTCAGTGCTCAGACACACAGCCGAGGTAAGGAGGCTGAGCCTAACCACCATTGAGCAAGACATTCAAATACAAGGTGTTCAGCGCTCAGAGGCACGGCCGAGGTGAGTAGGCTAAGCCCAACCACCTGTGCTGAGTAACATGACCAAAGTGGGGAGGCTAAGCCCGACCACCACTGAGCAAGATGTAAGTTATTTCAAAAACAATTCCCAAATTCTGAATATAAATACAGCTTATGTCAATTTTCTGATGTTTTCCTAAATCTGTCTGCCATGGTAAACATTTCCCACATTCTGATCATGAAAACATATTCTCTCTTGTATGAAACAATTAATGTTTAATAAGATAATATTTATCTGTAAAACTTCTCATATTCTGTACATTATGACTTCTTTTTGCCTGTGTGAATTTTCTCATGTTTAACACTATCTGATTTATATGTAAAACATTTCCCGCATTCTGAACATGAATATGGCTTCTCTCCTGTGTGAATTCTCTGATGTCTAGTAAGATTGGATTGCTCTGAAAAATATTTTCCACATTCTAAACATGAGTATGGCTTCTCCCCTGTGTGACTTCTCTGATGTTTAACAAGACCTGATTTATGTGCAAAGCATTTTCCACATTCTGAACAGGAGTATGGCTTCTCGCCTGTATGAATTTTCTGATGTTGAACATAAACGGATTGATATGAAAAACATTTTCCACATTCTGAACATAAAAATGGCTTCTCTCCTGTGTGAATTCTTACATGTGTTATAAGATGCGATTTTCCTGTAAAGCTCTTCCCACATTCTGAACATGAATATGGCTTCTTTCTTGTGTGATTTTTCTGATGTTTAGCCTGACCTGATTCATGTGTAAAACATTTCCCACATTCTGAGCATGGATACTTTTTATCTCCTGTGTGACTTTGCAAATGTCTGAGATGATTTGATTCATGTTTAGAGCAATTCTCATGTAGTAAAGGTGAAAATGCTTTCTCTCCCCTGTGACTTTTTTCATGACCATCAAGACTTAATGTATCTGTAAAGCATTTACCAAATAGTGAACTTGAAAATGGCCTCTTTTTCATGTGAGTTCTTTGATGTTTAACAAAATGTGATTGCTGCCTAAAACATTGCCCACATTCTGAACATGAATATGGCTTCTCCCCTGTGTGAATTTTCTGATGTCTGACAAGACCTGATTTATCTATAAATGACTTCCCACATAATGAACATGAATATGGCTTCTCGCCCTTATGAAATCTTTCATGAACAACAAGACTTGATTTATCTCTAAAACATTTCCCACATTCAGAACAGGAATATGGTTTCTCCCCTGTGTGAATTCTCCGATGTCTAACAAGTGTTGATTTATCTATAAAAGACTTCTCACAAAAAGAACATGAAAATGGCTTCTCTCCTTTGTGAAATCTCTCATGAACAACAAGACTTGATTTATCTGTAAAACACTTCCAACATTCAGAACAGGAGTACGGCTTCTCCCCTGTGTGAATTCTTCTGTGTGCATGTAGACTTGAACTTGTTGTAAAATGCTTTCCACATTGACCACATTGAAATCTTTTCCCTCCTTTATGACCTGTTTTTAAAGCATCCTCACTCTCAGATTGGTCATTAGAAAGATCCTCATGATTAGGGAGATTATATGTTCGATCTGAACTGTGAAGTTTATAATTTACATCAGGGGTGACAAGATTTTCTTCTGAAGAATGCTGCTTGATATCTTCATCTTCTTTTTTATAATTTAGCAAGAAAATGAAGTTTCCTTCCAAATTCTTATTGTGATTTTCTGTTTTGATTAGAAAAGGATTTTGTAAGTTTCTTTATAAAGAAAAGTACGTATAACATTCTTCAAAGATTGAGAAAAACACAGGCAGTTTTTACAAAATTTTGGAGGTGCAGTTTTTTCAGACTAAGACAGAAATTAACAATTCAGAAGAAAGAGGTATACACTACTCCTTTCTAATCCAATCCCAACTAAACCCCCATACGCATTAGATGGTCTAATGTCTATCGGGGCACCAGTCGACCGCTGACAATCGAGCACGTCCAATTTCAAATTGCAGATTGCATTGTTGTCCCAAAGATAAGACACCGGCCAACTTGTCAGTTGGCAGCTGCATAATAAAGAGCACAGGAGCGCTCGACTGAGCAAGCCTTATAAAGTATTGACAGTTTAAATTGTATCAATTACAAAATCTGTGATTCTGATCCGTGCCCCGCTCCACTTTAGTTACATAAACCTTTAGGCCGGAGTCACACTACAACGAGATACGGCCGAGTCTCGCAGGTTAAAAACAAGCTCTCGCATTATTGTCTATGGAACAAGCCGAACACTGAACTCTGTGGTTACAGCGGGGATCAATAATCCCAGCGTGCAGCTGCATAACGGTTGTGTATTCTTGTACTAACTGGAGTTTATACTGACCAACTTCTATATGTCCCACATTGTGCATTTGATTTTGTGCCCACTTCCAAGTCCATGCACCTTTTTAAACTCCAATGCAGCCCAGGAATTTTTTAATCAGAGAAAACTAGAAATGAATCTTTCACTGCCCCGATCATTTGAAACCACCACACACGAAGGAGAGATGAGGGTTTATGACATTTTGACCACAGAGGTAAAATAGGTAGCTCATTCTGAGAGTGTCTCTCGTAGACAACAGAGGTGGGCCGAGTCAGGAATTTATGTCTATGGAGCAGTCTGGGGAGACAGGGGTCTATCCCAGCTGTTTAATATGTACATCAATTAAGATACCCCCATTCTCCTCAGTAGAAAGACTCAAAGGTCTACAAGAAAAACATCTGACATATCTAACAAAAAAGGGTGCAAATAAAAAGACAAAATTAGGGTTCTCCTACATTGTACGCACTGCACGAGATAACAGGTCTCCAAAACATCCACCAGTGTTCATCCCATAATCCGACATATAAATGGCAGTAGCACTTCAAATATACATAAATACCAAAGTTTACCTAATAAGGTAAGAAGTGACGCAAGAAATGGTAAAATATAACAAATATTTTATTAACAAAAATGTTTAAAACAACTAATTAAGTATAAAAAGACAGGGAGATGACAAAGAAATTGTAGGACCTCCAAAGAACTAATCAGGATGTGACACAAGAAGATGGTAATTTTTCGATAATATGTCTGCTCCCGGAAAGTATTCTCCGAAGGAGGTTGAAAAGGTATATCTCAGAAAGGCGATGGACGCCAAGACGTCTCAGAAGTTTCACCTTATAGCCCTCTATCCCACGGAGAACAAGAAGCAGGAAAAGCCGAACACCACAGGTATGCAATAAAAATTGTTGAAAAACAGCTACAAAAAACTGACGCGGATCACAATCTATATTAGAGCATAGAAATATCCCATGGATAGTCCTCTATCCCACGGAGAACAAGAACCAGGAAAAGCCTGGTAAGAAATATAGGATTCGGAGATAAGCATGATATAATGGAGCTGATAAAACAGTGACGTCACTGCCAGGTCGAGTGGCCGACTGGTATCGGCCACCGTCCTGTTTCTTGCGTGCATCCAGTATCGCTACCGGCCGGGGCGCCGCTGGCTCTGCACCGCCCACACCTCCTCCGTCCTACCCGCTGATCCGGAGCGGCGCAGCAACCCTGCACGCCGGTCACATCCACCCTGCGGCCAAAGCATCTCTTCCGCCCCACCCGCTGTATAGGAACGCCACGGGACCCCTGCACGCCAGCCTCATCAACCCGGCGGTTGAAGTAGGTAATTCTCTACCCTTAAGCAGGTAGATGTGAGTAAATATTAATACTGTTGGAGCTAGATTGTGCTGTGGAACCAGGTGCCAATTAGGGGCATAATATAAGCTTGCACTTTATTTGTACTTTCACTTTCACTTTGGGCCCGCAGCCAGTTGGTCTTATATATACCAATAGGGTATTCATGCACTAGTAGCCTCCTTAGAGGGGCGGTTATAGCGCGGTATTTTTTTGTGTATGATCAAAGGTTACCCGAGTTGAGAGGCTAGAAAGGAATGCAGCATAAAGATGTAATGATGTAATTGTGTCAGTGTCCTGTGCCCGACGAGCGCCGTTTCGAGTTTACTGCTTCTTTGAAGAAGAATATCCATGGGATATTTCTATGCTCTAATATAGATTGTGATCCGCGTCAGTTTTTTGTAGCTGTTTTTCAACAATTTTTATTGCATACCTGTGGTGTTCGGCTTTTCCTGCTTCTTGTTCTCCGTGGGATAGAGGGCTATAAGGTGAAACTTCTGAGACGTCTTGGCGTCCATCGCCTTTCTGAGATATACCTTTTCAACCTCCTTCGGAGAATACTTTCCGGGAGCAGACATATTATCGAAAAATTACCATCTTCTTGTGTCACATCCTGATTAGTTCTTTGGAGGTCCTACAATTTCTTTGTCATCTCCCTGTCTTTTTATACTTAATTAGTTGTTTTAAACATTTGTGTTAATAAAATATTGTTATATTTTACCATTTCTTGCGTCACTTCTTACCTTATTAGGTAAACTTTGGCATTTATCCACCAGTGTTCGCAGTAATGGGCAGACAATTCCCTCTCACCTCGTGGTGTAAGAGGCCGGAGCTCCTCCATCATCACGTCCTGGTACCGATCCTGGTGTCCTTCTAGATACTCCCACTCCTCCATGGAGAGATAGACAGTGACGTCCTGACACCTTATAGGAACCTGACAACAGCCACACCGTCATCACCCAGAATCCTCCAGTGCTGTATAATCTCCCAGCAGTCACCTCTCTGCTCATCACCCAGAATCCTCCAGTGCTGTATAATGTCCCAGCAGTCACCTCTCCGCTCATCACCCAGAATCCTCCAGTGCAGCATAATGTCCCAGCAGTCACCTCTCCACTCATCACCCAGAATCCTCCAGTGCTGTATAATGTCCCAGCAGTCACCTCTCCGCTCATCACCCAGAATCCCCCAGTGCTGTATAATGTCCCAGCAGTCACCTCTCCGCACATCACCCAGAATCCTCCAGTGCTGTCCTGTATAATGTCCCAGCAGTCACCTCTCCGCTCATCACCCAGAATCCTCCAGTGCCATCCTGTATAATGTCCCAGCAGTCACCTCTCTGCTCATCACCCAGAATCCTCCAGTGCCGTCCTGTATAATGTCCCAGCAGTCACCTCTCCGATCACCACCCAGAATTCCCCAGTGGCATCCTGTATAATGTCCCAGCAGTCACCTCTCCGCTCATCACCCAGAATCCTCCAGTGCTGTATAATGTCCCAGCAGTCATCTCTCCGCTCATCATTCAGAATCCTCCAGTGCTGTCCTGTATAATGTCCCAGCAGTCACCTCTCCGGTCATCACCCAGAATCCTTCAGTGCCATTCTGTATAATGTCCCAGCAGTCACCTCTCCGCTCATCACCCAGAATCCTCCAGTGCTGTCCTGCATAATGTCCCAGCAGTCACCTCTCCTCATCACCCAGAATCCTCCAGTGCTGTCCTGCATAATGTCCCAGCAGTCACCTCTCCGCACATCACCCAGAATCCTCCAGTGCTGTCCTGTATAATGTCCCAGCAGTCACCTCTCCGCTCATCACCCAGAATCCTCCAGTGCCATCCTATATAATGTCCCAGCAGTCACCTCTCCGCTCATCACCCAGAATCCTCCAGTGCTGTATAATGTCCCAGCAGTCACCTCTCCGCTCATCACCCAGAATCCTCCAGCCCTGTATAATCTCCCAGCAGTCACCTCTCCGCTCATCACCCAGAATCCTCCAGTCCTGTATAATGTCCCAGCAGTCACCTCTCCGCTCATCACCCAGAATCCTCCAGTGCTGTATAATGTCCCAGCAGTCACCTCTCTGCTCATCACCCAGAATCCTCCAGTGCCGTCCTGTATAATGTCCCAGCAGTCACCTCTCCAGTCATCACCCAGAATCCTCCAGTGCTGTATAATCTCCCAGCAGTCACCTCTCCCCTCATCACCCAGAATCCTCCAGTCCTGTATAATGTCCGAGCAGTCACCTCTCCGGTCATCACCCAGAATCCTCCAGTGCTGTATAATGTCCCAGCAGTCACCTCTCCGCTCATCACCCAGAATCTTCCAGTCCTGTATAATCTCCCAGCAGTCACCTCTCCGCTCAGCAGCTCAATCATCTTGTTGCTGAGCTCCAGGATCTTCTTGTTCCTCTCATGTAGCAGGGAGTGCGGGGGAGGCTCTGTGATGGGGCCCGGGCTCCGCCCTCCTGACTCCTGGAGATGGATGATGGGAGTCACACCGTCCCCCGGTGTCTTCCTCACTATTGTGTAATCCTGTGTATGGAGAGAGACACTTAGGGAGAAGAATTCCTTCCCGACTTCAGAACTGACAATCAGTAGAAATCCCGGGATCAATAACCGTCTCCAGTAATCTGGGGCCATAACCGGGAATATTATTCCCCTCCGGACAGACATCCCGGCCCTCTACAGCTCTTATAGGGAATCCCCATGACAACTCCTCCGGGCAGAGAGCTCCACACAATCACTGCTCTTACAGTAAAGAATCCTTCTCTTCTATTCTGGATTTCCTCGTCACGATTCACACCGTGACCGTCACCCCTACGTCACGAATCGGGGTGACTTTAGGCCAACAGACGGCTATCACATGTGCAGGGGGGCTTATCTTTGTTATCCCTCCACTGCTACAATGTGATGGAAAAACACACACAAGGCTATTGACCTCTCTGTTTACAGCAGGGGCTTATTTTAATTATCCCACTGCTCTTCAATATACCATGAACTGCAGGGATTTATGTATATCCCGCTGTACAGTTCTGCTTGAACTTGCAGCTCTCTGGCGCCCCCCTCACCCTCAGGTCAGATTAGGTACTGCACCTAGGGTAATTAGACGCCAGAAAGGCTGCCTGCTATGCTATTGGGTACGCTGCAGCGAGGCGATATAACTACTCCCACTCAGGCAGGAACAATAATTATCAACGCCGCCGTCGCTACAACGACTCTCAAATACCCAAAACACGGTATGCTGCCACCAGCTTCGTTTAAATAGCTCCGAAGCTAACCCAAAACAGTAGCGTAATTCCCTTCACAAGACTTAGGGTAACATAGTAACATAGTTAGTAAGGCCGAAAAAAGACATTTGTCCATCCAGTTCAGCCTATATTCCATCATAATAAATCCCCAGATCTACGTCCTTCTACAGAACCTAATAATTGTATGATACAATATTGTTCTGCTCCAGGAAGACATCCAGGCCTCTCTTGAACCCCTCGACTGAGTTCGCCATCACCACCTCCTCAGGCAAGCAATTCCAGATTCTCACTGCCCTAACAGTAAAGAATCCTCTTCTATGTTGGTGGAAAAACCTTCTCTCCTCCAGACGCAAAGAATGCCCCCTTGTGCCCGTCACCTTCCTTGGTATAAACAGATCCTCAGCGAGATATTTGTATTGTCCCCTTATATACTTATACATGGTTATTAGATCGCCCCTCAGTCGTCTTTTTTCTAGACTAAATAATCCTAATTTCGCTAATCTATCTGGGTATTGTAGTTCTCCCATCCCCTTTATTAATTTTGTTGCCCTCCTTTGTACTCTCTCTAGTTCCATTATATCCTTCCTGAGCACCGGTGACCAAAACTGGACACAGTACTCCATGTGCGGTCTAACTAGGGATTTGTACAGAGGCAGTATAATGCTCTCATCATGTGTATCCAGACCTCTTTTAATGCACCCCATGATCCTGTTTGCCTTGGCAGCTGCTGCCTGGCACTGGCTGCTCCAGGTAAGTTTATCATTAACTAGGATCCCCAAGTCCTTCTCCCTGTCAGATTTACCCAGTGGTTTCCCATTCAGTGTGTAATGGTGATATTGATTCCTTCTTCCCATGTGTATAACCTTACATTTATCATTGTTAAACCTCATCTGCCACCTTTCAGCCCAAGTTTCCAACTTATCCAGATCCATCTGTAGCAGAATACTATCTTCTCTTGTATTAACTGCTTTACATAGTTTTGTATCATCTGCAAATATCGATATTTTACTGTGTAAACCTTCTACCAGATCATTAATGAATATGTTGAAGAGAACAGGTCCCAATACTGACCCCTGCGGTACCCCACTGGTCACAGCGACCCAGTTAGAGACTATACCATTTATAACCACCCTCTGCTTTCTATCACTAAGCCAGTTACTAACCCATTTACACACAATTTCCCCCAGACCAAGCATTCTCATTTTGTGTACCAACCTCTTGTGCGGCACGGTATCAAACGCTTTGGAAACGTTTGGTACGTTTTAGAGCAGGAAGAACGAAAACTAGTAATTTATATATTTTACTCCGAAAGATGGCAGCGTTTATAAAAAGGCATACAAAGATGTTACAATATGAGACAATTGAAAATATGTACAAAGGTAATTATAAAAATAATAGGGATTAAATAAGAAATCAATACTTACATGTGTTCAGATCATGGCAGGCAGAACCAGGCTAGTGGACGGAGCTCCCAAATGTCCCAATGCATCAGGACTGGCAGTGAAGGCTCCTCTGGTAAGACTCAGACTAAGGGCTGGGTTAAGGGTAGAGACTTTTAAACCCCAGCCTCGTGACATCACTAAAGGGGTTGGTTTTCTCGGTCCCTCCCATCTCCTCAAACATACCAAATTGAACACAAAGTTTTATAATGCTCGTATCTCCGCTCCAGAACATGCCAGAATCCCAGCACACCCCTCATTCAGCTTATTTTAAAATTGGCTTTCTAATGAATTGAAATTTGGGCTATTTGGGACATACAGTTCCAGATAAATCCATATTTTTTTACCTGGTGGAATTAGAGGCTCGGGCTTACAATGGCTGATGGATTTGCCGATGGAGATTAGCAATATGTACTTATTATTTTTCTAGCCCAAATCGGTGGCCCAGAATCTTACAAGATTAGGACAAAGAGCCTCATGTTTTAAAATAGAGATCAGACCAGTTTCAGCTGGTACAACTGTCCACTGCAGCTATAGCGGTCGTAAAAATTCTTCTGGGAGGGGCATGAGGGGTTTGGGATCTACACATACACATCTCCGCAAACATAAACACACAGAGAAGGGTTTTTTTTAGCCCACAGCATGGGTTGGACAGGCAAAGCTACAAAATCATATTACATTTCATACAATATCGTGACACTCCTCCCAATGTTGGACTTGTCACAGAACACAATAAAGCAGATAGAGATGTAGAGGAGTTACCTCTCCACTCAGCAGGGAGATGATCTCCAGGGCGAAGTGGAATAATCTTCTGGTGGTCTCATTCCTGTCCTTGTCCATCCTCGGGGGGTTATTCAGGAGAAGGAGGGATGAACACTGGATCAGCTGGAGGGATCTCGTCCTGCCGGCGTCTTCATGAAAAAGGAGAAGATGGAAATCACAGGAGACGATATAACGTGAGATACAGAACCGCAGTCACTGAGCAGTGAGAGGAGCAGGTCCTCCGAGCCGTCAGCACATGGATTATAGGGGGATTCACAACACGGACATTTATTTCATAGTCACAGGATAATGAATAATGGACACATGCCGATTCTCTGAGTGCTGGAATGTTTATCTCCTATAGAAGTCAATAAAGACCACCGTGACCCTGGCAGCCTCCTCTGCATTGGTTCATTTTCCCTATGCAACAGCTGAGATTAGAAATAACTACAACTCTGGCCATTTAATCTTTATTCCTGAAGTGAAAAGCACCTGAGGAATCTAAGTGAAGGGATCCCACAATCAGCTGACCAATGGCTTCAACTCACAATTGTGAGCATTAGTGATGAGAAAACATGAGCGCACATATCCTTCTACCAATCAGGTAACATCAGCTTTCCTTTTTTACAAGAGCACTGTTTATTACTCATATTTCCATCATGTTTGCATTTTTAGAACCTGAGTTATCCTATATGGATTTATAGCCCTTCCAGTATACTCTACTTTATTCCTTGGTTGGCTTTTATGACACCCCACTGTATCGCATGCACAGTTATTGTTGTGTTTGAGCTGTAGGGAGGAGAACCAAATTGATGGTCTCTCCTGCATATCTAGGCCGGAACCATCGGGGCTGTCACCAGTGTTGCAGGGGAAAGAGATTACTGACCGGAGCAGTACAGGGCAGTCTGAGCGGGAAGACTGGACAGTTGGTGGGGACCGAGCTTGGGAGAAGTAAGATGATTAACTCCCTCTTCACGGACCCACGACCGCTGAATGCTCCTGTGGCATAAATAGAGGGATCCTGCTTAGGGTGGGCCGCAGCATGTCGAGCTGTCCTGCCCTGTCCTGTGTCCGGGGGTCAGCAGTGCATCCCGCGCCCAGCTGTGTTGTCCTGGATTGGACTTCACTGGACCCATTATAAGGACTTCTTTATATGCTGCGGCTCACCCTAAACAGGACCCCTCTACCTATACCACAGGACGTGCAAACTAGCCTGCCAAACTAACCTTCCTGCCGCATAAATACCTAGACCATACCCGCTCAAAGTACTAGTAATCAAAGAAACTTACATGGACAAGTAAGACTTACGACCCCTTGTTGAGGAAGCCAGTCAGGCGAAACGGCGCTGTCGGGGTCGCTGTGGAAAGCACCTTATTAGGACCACTTGTCCATGTAAGTTTCTTTGATTACTGGTACTTTGAGCGGGTATGGTCTAGGTATTTATGCGGCAGGAAGGTTAGTTTGGCAGGCTAGTTTTCACCTTATGGTAACATACTATTTGCACTTCTGTGAATCTTTACTAGTCCTTTTTACCATGCTGAGTCCTGCATATAAATTAATTTGTTATATATTTTGCTGACACTCTGAGCATACGGAGATCTTGGAATCTCTGTGAGGATATTTATAGCAATACTTCTTTTGCATTTCCCTCACTTAGAGATATTCTTTATTCCAAGTTTTTTCCTTCCCTTTGTATTCTCAGTGTGCAAGCAATAGTTTTTGTACTGGCAGGCACTAGCACCTTTGTTTTTGTCGCTCTCCTGAGACTGTTATGCTGTATTGCTTCATATAAATATACTGGACTGGACTTTAGTGGCCTATTTGTGTGCTGTTCCCAGCGTGTTTTTAATGAAGGATTTTTTCTGCTGTTCATATTTTAATTGTTATGAATAAACATCTATTTATTTTATACTTTCAGCCTTAACCTCGTTATTCCTGTTGTATTTTGTTATGGGAAGTTGGTTTTGACATGAATTATTGGAGGTGTGCTTTACACTATTTATGGACATTTGATATAATTATTAGGAAAGGCGGCAGGGGAATGGGACCCACAGACATAAAGCTACGAGATAGTGACAGCCTTGAGAGACGTGCTGACAAAACAAGCCCTGCGAGAACATGTACGGGTAAACCCTCAAATGATTTTCCCTGAAGTAGAGTGAGGAACACATGCGTGAAAAAGAGGAGGTGGTGACAGTCCCGTTGGGGAAGGTCCAGAGCGTGGGGGTGTCTGTAAATGCTATTGCTGAACCTCAGTGGGTAGAAGAACTGAGAAGAGAACTTCTGAGTGTGAAAGTAGAACTGGCTGACATGAAGAGAAAAATGGAGGCTATCTGTAACCCTTCAGAGGGCAGGGTGAGCCCAGAGCCCGGCCATGACTCCAGAATACTTCGCCGGCCAAGGCTTTTCACGTGTTACAACTGCGGAGAGTCGGACACATTGCACGGGAGTGCACCCGCCGCGGAAGAGTGACGTCTCATCACCCATTAAGATCGAGCAAGGACTGCCTTCATTCTTCCCATGGGTCTATACAAATTCACTTTCCAACATCTCATGGAGAGGTGCCTAGGGGAATTTAACTTTGAGTCGACACTCATCTATCTGGACAACATAATAGTCTTCGCAGCTTCATTTGAGGAACATCTACAACGCCAGGAACAAGTGTTGGCCCACTTTCAGAAGCATGGACTAAAGGTGAAGCTCCAGAATTGTCATTTGTACCTGGGTCATGTCATTTCTGCCGAAGAGGTGGAACCCTCCAGAGAGAAGGTCGCTGTGATCCAAGACTGGTCCACTCCAGAGACCGTGAAAGATGTGCAGGTGTTCCTGGGACTCACTGGTTATTACAGGCGGTTTGTGAAGAATTTCGCTTGATGGGCAAAGCCCTTACAGGAACTGTTGAAAAAGGTACCACCGGTGACAAGAACTGGAAAATTTGTTGGCAGGAGCCTCAAGAAGAAGCTTTTCAAGATCTCAATAGGGCACTCACTGAATCTCCCATCTTTGCCTACGTGGATTTCTCTCAACCGTTCCATCTCCACACTGATGGGAGTCTGCTGGGACTTGGGGCTGTGTTGTTGCAGATGCAGGGCAGAAGAGAGAGGGTGATCACTTACGCCATTCGGTCCCTTCATGATTCCGAATGCAATCCAGACAATTACAGTTCTTTCAAGTTGGAGCTGTTAGCGTTGGTGTGGGCTATGAAGGAGAGATTCGCAGAATATCTGTCTGGCTCTGAAGTGCTGGTGCGGACCTATAACAACCCGCTTGAGCACCTGGAGAATGCGAGACTGGGGGCCTTGGAACAGCACTGGGTAGCCAGGATGGCGAAATTCTGTTACAAAATCGCCTACAGGAGGGGGGCAGAAAATACCCACGCCGATGCCCTGTCCCGGAGGAAGAGTACCAGACCCGAGCGGGACAGATATGAAAAGCTAGAGGATGAAAAGGTCCCTAGATTTTGGAGGTCCACCAGGACGGTGGTGGCAATGCAGGGACAGACACATACACCAGCCCAAGATGACATACTGGGACAAACTCAAGATGAGTGGGTTCAGCTCCAACAGGATGATGACGAACTGGCTTTACTAAGACGATGTGTGGCTTCTCAGAGACTACCGAGCTCATCGGAAAAAGAGGGACCTTGTCCCCGAAGGTGTTGCGCATCCTACGACAGTGGGAACAACTACGAATGAAGAATGGCTTACTATATTAAAAAGCGCAACTGCAGACCGAGCCGAATGTGACCTGGCAAGTCCTCGTTCCAACATCGTCACTATCTTAAATTGCTGTAGCTGAACATGAGCAAGGAGCCCACTTCAGTCCAGAGAAGACCTTCCAATGGCAACAACGAGTCATCTTCCATCCTCAGTTAAAGGAAAAGTGGACGAGGCCTGTAGAAAGTGCCAAACATGTGAGCTGGCTAAGCCGCCAGAACAGAAGGCTCCCGTTCAGTCCATTATAACCTCCACTCCTCTGGAACTCCTGACAATAGACTATCTGACCATCGGCCTGGCCCAACAGGGCTACGAATATTACCTGGTAATGGTGGATCATTTTAAAAAGTTTGCCATGGTGACTCTGACACGGGATCAGACTGCAGAGTCCACTGCCTATGCAATATGTAAGATCTTCATTCAACCCTATGGGTGTCCGAAGAGAATTCACTCCGATCAGGGAGCTTATTTCTTGGGAAAAGAAATGGATGAATTGCACCATCTGTACCGGATTGACAAATCCTGCACCACATCGTACCACCCTCAAGGTAATGGTGCATGGGAACGATTCAACTATACACTGATTCAGATGTTAAGGAGTCTAGTGAAAGATCGGAAGGCTCGGTGGCCAGAATATGTCTCGGAACTGGTGTGGGTATACAATAATTGAATACACAGAACCACGGGATATTCGGCTGAGACGGAAAAGGAATCACAGAGTTGGCGTTGGACCCAGAAGAGGACTACCTATGAACGGGGGTGTCCTCCTAGGTTCGAGAACATCGATACATCCTGCAGACTTTACACCAGTTGGTCCTGACCAGGTTACAGTAACTAGAACATGCAGAGAGGACCTCGTCTGGAGCCACAGAGTTTCGAGTTGGAGACCGTGTCTTAGTACGGGAGAAGCGCTCTTGAGACAAGCTGGAAAGTCGTTGGGAGAAAGACCCGTATCGGGTGAAGAGAAGAGTTAGTCCAGAGGGACCTATTTACGAAGTTCAACCTGAGGGAAGAGAATATGCCCCCACTCGAATTCTTCATCGGAACATGCTCCAAACCCTGCTTGTCTAAGAACCCTGTTCGAGTAGAAGAGCCCGAGGCTCCTGAAATGGTCCATATGCCGGTAGAAGCAGAGGATGAAGAAGGCGGTGAAGGATTAAGCTCCACAGGTTAGAGCCAGAGGATGCAAGCTCCCCCATGGCTCATCCCTGTTATGATAAGGTAATTCAGTACCACAATGGACATAGAGGTCAGAGCACATACAGTGACCTGACAATAACCCAAAAACATAGAACGAGCTCTGAGACGTGGGAACTCTGCTGACCGCAATCCCTAATCCTCTCCAACCACACTAGAGGCAGCCGTGGATTGCGCCTAACGCTCCCTATGCAACTCGGCACAGCCTGAGAAACTAGCTAGCCTGAAGATAGAAAATAAGCCTACCTTGCCTCAGAGAAATACCCCAAAGGAAAAGGCAGCCCCCACATATAATGACTGAGTTAAGATGAAAAGACAAACGTAGAGATGAAATAGATTTAGCAAAGTGAGGCCCGACTTTCTGAACAGAGCGAGGATAGGAAAGGTAACTTTGCGGTCAACACAAAACCCTACAAAAACCACGCAAAGGGGGCAAAAAGACCCTCCGTACCGAACTAACGGCACGGAGGTACACCCTCTGCGTCCCAGAGCTTCCAGCCAGCAGGAAAAAACAAATAGACAAGCTGGACAGAAAAAAACAGCAAACAAAATAGCAAAGCAGAACTTAGCTATGCAGAGCAGCAGGCCACAGGAACGATCCAGGAGGAAACAGGTCCAATACTAGAACATTGACTGGAGGCCAGGATAAAAGCACTAGGTGGAGTTAAATAGAGCAGCACCTAACGACTTCACCACATCACCTGAGGAAGGAAACTCAGAAGCCGCAGTACCACTTTCCTTCACCAACGGAAGCTCACAGACAGAATCAGCCGAAGTACCACTTGTGACCACAGGAGGGAGCTCTGCCACAGAATTCACAACACATCCCCCACAGCAGCATTCGGCCCCACAAGAGGGATCCACTACTTCTTCTGAACTGAGAGGCTCTAAGTGAACAACAGCTGGCTAGCCCCCCCGAACACTATGACCAAGAGAACAATGTCTGGCAACAATTCGCACAGAGGAAGAGAAGACTGCCATACACTTCTCGAAGAGTCTTGCCCATGGATTGGTGAGAAAAAAAAGAGCGGGGGAGTCTAGGGAGGAGAACCAACTTGATGGTCTCTCCTGCGTATCTGGCCGGAACCGTCGTGGCTGCCACCAGTGTTGCAGGGGGAAAAGATTACTGACCGGAGCAGTACAGGGCACCTGACTGATGGGGGCGGGTCGGACTTAAATAGCAGTTTGCGCTGGAAGACAGAACACATGGTGGGGACCGAGCTTGTGAGTAGTAAGACGATTAACTGCCTCTTCACGGACCCAGGCCCGCTAGCTGTTCCTATATCTCCAGCTAGCCTCACTGCCGATGCTTACTACCCTCAGCCCAGAGAGACTTCTTCACCGAGTAGTGACCAGGATAAAGTACAGACCTTCGCTCCACTCACTACCGAGGAGGCAGTGCCTGCTGAGAACCGGTCCGTGCCTGTGTCCGCTGGACTGTGTGCTCCTACTGCGACCTTGCTCACTGAACTCTCTGCTTCCTCTTCTGTGCCGCCGACCATCACCTCTGCCTCATCATGTGCACTGATCAGGAGATCGTGTGCCGAAGAACCCGAAGGATTCGTCGTCGCAAGGAGATAGTGCATCGCTCATCTGCGGGACAGGAGACATCTTGCGCCGCCTGAGGCGCCGCCGTGGGATCTTCCAGCCGCCTTCCTCCAGCGCACAGAGACTGATAACCTGTTACATGTTATTGCATGACTTTCCCCCTATCCTCCAATCACATTCCTTACCCCCCTGCTTGTACCATTACTGTTCTTATACATAAAGAACCTGTTAACCCTTGTTCTGCCTCCTGTGTGTCACTGCATCCTACACACCTGCTAGCATTCTACACAGCATATCCTTACCTATTTGCAGCTGCTCACTTCACCCTTTGAGGCTTGCTTCCATACACTGCGCACATCACAGTGAATTGATCAGTATTGGACAAAACTCACAAGCTTTGCAGGTGCCATGACTTTCATGGATAGTCCCACATCCACCTAACCACTACTTGTTTAGCATTTAGTCTGGTACAGTGTCTTGAGTGGTGTACAATTTTCTGATCTTAAGGCATTTTTATCGGATTTGTATGTGCAGGCGCACTTTCCTATTGCTAGTGCCACCAATTGTTGCAATAAAGGTGTTTTATTTACTTTTCCATCTATGCCTTATTGTTATCACTTTCTTACCTCTCATTCGGATACTGCATTGAATCGAACGGTAAGCCATTCTCCTCCATGCACATTGTGACAGTCACTGGCTTTGTGGAGGAAGGGAGGTACATGTCACTGCGCATGCAGCGGTCAGTGATGTGAAACCGGAATGTTTTTGGGTTTCCAGCACACTAGGTGTGAGAGGCCATGTACACAGTTCAATGGGCCGGTTTTATGTGAGCACCTGCAGTGCGGGTGGGAGGGTGCTCACCATACCCCTTTCCCTGCAGGACCTGCAGTGAAGTCATGATCATGTGATAAATCACATGATGGGGAAGTTACAGGCTTAGGTTGAAGTAACAGAGCTCTACGGGCAGTCTGTGTTCGGCTAGCCTGGAGATAGGAGTCTCCAGAGGCTTTGTGGCTCGTCGGGCACAGACTGGACCTGTGCTGCTCCAGAGCGGGGAGCCATCTACAACATATGGACGGTGTTACAGCATTTTGTTTTTCTTTTGTTGTTTTATTCCTGTTTTAGCCGGAAAGGCTGAGTTTTCTTTCCCCACTAGTTGGTTTATGCTGCCTTACAATAAACCAACATGGGCCTTAAAGAGACAGTGCTACCATTTTTCCTACCCCTGTGTGCCGCCACCTGAGTGAACTACCACAACATACATATCATTTATTATTGTTATATCCCTATAAACCTTCTAGTTGATATATTTGCATTGCCTTGATCCCAGCGTACCTCGTGGTATCAGGGGCCGGAGCTCCTCCATCATCACATCCTGGTACCGATCCTGGTGTCCTTCTAGATACTCCCACTCCTCCATAGAGAGATAGACAGCGACGTCCTGACACCTTATAGGAACCTGACAACAGCCACACCGTCATCACCCAGAATCCTCCAGTGCTGTATAATGTCCCAGCAGTCACCTCTCCGCTCATCACCCAGAATCCTCCAGTGCTGTATAATGTCCCAGCAGTCACCTCTCCGCTCATCACCCAGAATCCTCCAGTGCTGTATAATGTCCCAGCAGTCACCTCTCCGCTCATCACCCAGAATCCTCCAGTGCTGTATAATGTCCCAGCAGTCACCTCTCCGCTCATCCCCCAGAATCCTCCAGTCCTGTATAATGTCCCAGCAGTCACCTCTCCGCTCATCACCCAGAATCCTCCAGTCCTGTATAATGTCCCAGCAGTCACCTCTCCGCTCATCCCCCAGAATCCTCCAGTCCTGTATAATGTCCCAGCAGTCACCTCTCCGCTCATCACCCAGAATCCTCCAGTCCTGTATAATGTCCCAGCAGTCACCTCTCCGCTCATCACCCAGAATCCTCCAGTCCTGTATAATGTCCCAGCAGTCACCTCTCCGCTCATCACCCAGAATCCTCCAGTCCTGTATAATGTCCCAGCAGTCACCTCTCCGCTCATCACCCAGAATCCTCCAGTGCTGTATAATGTCCCAGCAGTCACCTCTCCGCTCATCACCCAGAATCCTCCAGTGCTGTATAATGTCCCAGCAGTCACCTCTCCGCTCATCACCCAGAATCCTCCAGTCCTGTATAATCTCCCAGCAGTCACCTCTCCGCTCATCACCCAGAATCCTCCAGTGCTGTATAATGTCCCAGCAGTCACCTCTCCGCTCATCACCCAGAATCCTCCAGTGCTGTATAATCTCCCAGCAGTCACCTCTCCGCTCATCACCCAGAATCCTCCAGTCCTGTATAATGTCCCAGCAGTCACCTCTCCGCTCATCACCCAGAATCCTCCAGTCCTGTATAATGTCCCAGCACTCTCCTCTCCGCTCATCACCCAGAATCCTCCAGTCCTGTATAATGTCCCAGCAGTCACCTCTCCGCTCATCACCCAGAATCCTCCAGTGCTGTATAATGTCCCAGCAGTCACCTCTCCGCTCATCACCCAGAATCCTCCAGTGCTGTATAATGTCCCAGCAGTCACCTCTCCGCTCATCACCCAGAATCCTCCAGTCCTGTATAATATCCCAGCAGTCACCTCTCCGCTCATCCCACAGAATCCTCCAGTCCTGTATAATGTCCCAGCAGTCACCTCTCCGCTCATCACCCAGAATCCTCCAGTCCTGTATAATGTCCCAGCAGTCACCTCTCCTCTCATCACCCAGAATCCTCCAGTGCTGTATAATGTCCCAGCAGTCACCTCTCCGCTCATCACCCAGAATCCTCCAGTGCTGTATAATGTCCCAGCAGTCACCTCTCCGCTCATCACCCAGAATCCTCCAGTCCTGTATAATGTCCCAGCAGTCACCTCTCCGCTCATCACCCAGAATCCTCCAGTGCTGTATAATGTCCCAGCAGTCACCTCTCCGCTCATCCCCCAGAATCCTCCAGTCCTGTATAATGTCCCAGCAGTCACCTCTCCGCTCATCACCCAGAATCCTCCAGTCCTGTATAATGTCCCAGCAGTCACCTCTCCGCTCATCACCCAGAATCCTCCAGTCCTGTATAATGTCCCAGCAGTCACCTCTCCGCTCATCACCCAGAATCCTCCAGTCCTGTATAATGTCCCAGCACTCTCCTCTCCGCTCATCACCCAGAATCCTCCAGTCCTGTATAATGTCCCAGCAGTCACCTCTCCGCTCATCACCCAGAATCCTCCAGTGCTGTATAATGTCCCAGCAGTCACCGCTCCGCTCATCACCCAGAATCCTCCAGTCCTGTATAATGTCCCAGCAGTCACCTCTCCGCTCATCACCCAGAATCCTCCAGTGCTGTATAATGTCCCAGCAGTCACCTCTCCGCTCATCACCCAGAATCCTCCAGTCCTGTATAATATCCCAGCAGTCACCTCTCCGCTCATCCCCCAGAATCCTCCAGTCCTGTATAATGTCCCAGCAGTCACCTCTCCGCTCATCACCCAGAATCCTCCAGTCCTGTATAATGTCCCAGCAGTCACCTCTCCGCTCATCACCCAGAATCCTCCAGTGCTGTATAATGTCCCAGCAGTCACCTCTCCGCTCATCACCCAGAATCCTCCAGTGCTGTATAATGTCCCAGCAGTCACCTCTCCGCTCATCACCCAGAATCCTCCAGTCCTGTATAATCTCCCAGCAGTCACCTCTCCGCTCATCACCCAGAATCCTCCTGTGCTGTATAATGTCCCAGCAGTCACGTCTCCGCTCATCACCCAGAATCCTCCAGTCCTGTATAATGTCCCAGCAGTCACCTCTCCGCTCATCACCCAGAATCCTCCAGTGCTGTATAATGTCCCAGCAGTCACCTCTCCGCTCATCACCCAGAATCCTCCAGTCCTGTATAATCTCCCAGCAGTCACCTCTCCGCTCATCACCCAGAATCCTCCTGTGCTGTATAATGTCCCAGCAGTCACGTCTCCGCTCATCACCCAGAATCCTCCAGTCCTGTATAATGTCCCAGCAGTCACCTCTCCGCTCATCACCCAGAATCCCCCAGTCCTGTATAATGTCCCAGCAGTCACCTCTCCGCTCATCACCCAGAATCCTCCAGTGCTGTATAATGTCCCAGCAGTCACCTCTCCGCTCATCACCCAGAATCCTCCAGTGCTGTATAATGTCCCAGCAGTCACCTCTCCGCTCATCACCTAGAATCCTCCAGTGCTGTATAATGTCCCAGCAGTCACCTCTCCGCTCATCACCCAGAATCCTCCAGTCCTGTATAATCTCCCAGCAGTCACCTCTCCGCTCATCACCCAGAATCCTCCAGTGCTGTATAATCTCCCAGCAGTCACCTCTCCGCTCATCACCCAGAATCCTCCAGTGCCGTCCTGTATAATGTCCCAGCAGTCACCTCTCTGCTCATCACCCAGAATCCTCCAGTGCTGTATAATGTCCCAGCAGTCACCTCTCCGCTCATCACCCAGAATCCTCCAGTGCCGTCCTGTATAATGTCCCAGCAGTCACCTCTCCGCTCATCACCCAGAATCCTCCAGTCCTGTATAATGTCCCAGCAGTCACCTCTCCGCTCATCACCCAGAATCCTCCAGTCCTGTATAATGTCCCAGCAGTCACCTCTCCGCTCATCACCCAGAATCCTCCAGTGCTGTATAATGTCCCAGCAGTCACCTCTCCGCTCATCACCCAGAATCCTCCAGTCCTGTATAATGTCCCAGCAGTCACCTCTCCGCTCATCACCCAGAATCCTCCAGTCCTGTATAATGTCCCAGCAGTCACCTCTCCGCTCATCACCCAGAATCCTCCAGTGCTGTATAATGTCCCAGCAGTCACCTCTCTGCTCATCACCCAGAATCCTCCAGTCCTGTATAATGTCCCAGCAGTCACCTCTCCGCTCATCACCCAGAATCCTCCAGTCCTATATAATGTCCCAGCAGTCACCTCTCCGCTCATCACCTAGAATCCTCCAGTCCTGTATGTCCCAGCAGTCACCTCTCCTCTCATCACCCAGAATCCTCCAGTCCTGTATAATGTCCCAGCAGTCACCTCTCCGCTCATCACCCAGAATCCTCCAGTCCTGTATAATGTCCCAGCAGTCACCTCTCCTCTCATCACCCAGAATCCTCCAGTCCTGTATGTCCCAGCAGTCACCTCTCCTCTCATCACCCAGAATCCTCCAGTCCTGTATAATGTCCCAGCAGTCACCTCTCCGCTCATCACCCAGAATCCTCCAGTCCTGTATAATGTCCCAGCAGTCACCTCTCCTCTCATCACCCAGAATCCTCCAGTCCTGTATAATGTCCCAGCAGTCACCTCTCCGCTCATCACCCAGAATCCTCCAGTGCTGTATAATGTCCCAGCAGTCACCTCTCTGCTCATCACCCAGAATCCTCCAGTCCTGTATAATGTCCCAGCAGTCACCTCTCCGCTCATCACCCAGAATCCTCCAGTCCTATATAATGTCCCAGCAGTCACCTCTCCTCTCATCACCCAGAATCCTCCAGTCCTGTATGTCCCAGCAGTCACCTCTCCTCTCATCACCCAGAATCCTCCAGTCCTGTATAATGTCCCAGCAGTCACCTCTCCGCTCATCACCCAGAATCCTCCAGTCCTGTATAATGTCCCAGCAGTCACCTCTCCTCTCATCACCCAGAATCCTCCAGTCCTGTATAATGTCCCAGCAGTCACCTCTCCGCTCATCACCCAGAATCCTCCAGTGCTGTATAATATCCCAGCAGTCACCTCTCCGCTCATCACCCAGAATCCTCCAGTGCTGTATAATGTCCCAGCAGTCACCTCTCCGCTCATCACCCAGAATCCTCCAGTCCTATATAATGTCCCAGCAGTCACCTCTCCTCTCATCACCCAGAATCCTCCAGTCCTGTATGTCCCAGCAGTCACCTCTCCTCTCATCACCCAGAATCCTCCAGTCCTGTATAATGTCCCAGCAGTCACCTCTCCGCTCATCACCCAGAATCCTCCAGTCCTGTATAATGTCCCAGCAGTCACCTCTCCTCTCATCACCCAGAATCCTCCAGTCCTGTATAATGTCCCAGCAGTCACCTCTCCGCTCATCACCCAGAATCCTCCAGTGCTGTATAATCTCCCAGCAGTGACTTCTCCGCTCATCACCCAGAATCCTCCAGTGCTGTATAATATCCCAGCAGTCACCTCTCCGCTCATCACCCAGAATCCTCCAGTGCTGTATAATGTCCCAGCAGTCACCTCTCCAGTCATCACCCAGAATCCTCCAGTGCTGTATAATGTCCCAGCAGTCACCTCTCCGCTCATCACCCAGAATCCTCCAGTGCCGTCCTGTATAATGTCCCAGCAGTCACCTCTCCGCTCATCACCCAGAATCCTCCAGTCCTGTATAATGTGCCAGCAGTCACCTCTCCGCTCATCACCCAGAATCCTCCAGTGCTGTATAATGTCCCAGCACTCACCTCTCCGCTCATCACCCAGAATCTTCCAGTCCTGTATAATGTCCCAGCAGTCACCTCTCCGCTCATCACCCAGAATCCTCCAATCCTGTATAATGTCCCAGCAGTCACCTCTCCGCTCATCACCCAGAATCCTCCAGTGCTGTATAATGTCCCAGCAGTCACCTCTCCGCTCATCACCCAGAATCCTCCAGTCCTGTATAATGTCCCAGCAGTCACCTCTCCGCTCATCACCCAGAATCCTCCAGTGCTGTATAATGTCCCAGCAGTCACCTCTCCGCTCATCACCCAGAATCCTCCAGTGCTGTATAATGTCCCAGCAGTCACCTCTCCGCTCATCACCCAGAATCCTCCAGTGCTGTATAATGTCCCAGCAGTTACCTCTCCGCTCATCACCCAGAATCCTCCAGTCCTGTATAATGTCCCAGCAGTTACCTCTCCGCTCATCACCCAGAATCCTCCAGTGCTGTATAATGTCCCAGCACTCACCTCTCCGCTCATCACCCAGAATCCTCCAGTCCTGTATAATGTCCCAGCAGTTACCTCTCCGCTCATCACCCAGAATCCTCCAGTGCTGTATAATGTCCCAGCAGTCACCTCTCCGCTCATCACCCAGAATCCTCCAGTCCTGTATAATGTCCCAGCAGTCACCTCTCCGCTCATCACCCAGAATCCTCCAGTCCTGTATAATGTCCCAGCAGTTACCTCTCCGCTCATCACCCAGAATCCTCCAGTGCTGTATAATGTCCCAGCAGTCACCTCTCCGCTCATCACCCAGAATCCTCCAGTGCTGTATAATGTCCCAGCAGTCACCTCTCCGCTCATCACCCAGAATCCTCCAGTCCTGTGTAATGTCCCAGCAGTCACCTCTCCGCTCATCACCCAGAATCCTCCAGTGCTGTATAATGTCCCAGCAGTCACCTCTCCGCTCATCACCCAGAATCCTCCAGTGCTGTATAATGTCCCAGCAGTAACCTCTCCGCTCATCACCCAGAATCCTCCAGTCCTGTATAATGTCCCAGCAGTCACCTCTCCGCTCATCACCCAGAATCCTCCAGTCCTGTATAATGTCCCAGCAGTTACCTCTCCGCTCATCACCCAGAATCCTCCAGTGCTGTATAATGTCCCAGCAGTAACCTCTCCGCTCATCACCCAGAATCCTCCAGTCCTGTATAATGTCCCAGCAGTCACCTCTCCGCTCATCCCCCAGAATCCTCCAGTCCTGTATAATGTCCCAGCAGTTACCTCTCCGCTCATCACCCAGAATCCTCCAGTGCTGTATAATGTCCCAGCACTCACCTCTCCGCTCATCACCCAGAATCTTCCAGTCCTGTATAATGTCCCAGCAGTTACCTCTCCACTCATCACCCAGAATCCTCCAGTCCTGCATAATGTCCCAGCAGTCACCTCTCCGCTCATCACCCAGAATCCTCCAGTGCTGTATAATCTCCCAGCAGTCACCTCTCCGCTCATCACCCAGAATCCTCCAGTCCTGTATAATGTCCCAGCAGTCACCTCTCCGCTCATCACCCAGAATCCTCCAGTGCTGTATAATGTCCCAGCAGTCACCTCTCCGCTCATCACCCAGAATCCTCCAGTCCTGTATAATGTCCCAGCAGTCACCTCTCCGCTCATCACCCAGAATCCTCCAGTCCTGTATAATGTCCCAGCAGTCACCTCTCCGCTCATCACCCAGAATCCTCCAGTCCTGTATAATGTCCCAGCAGTCACCTCTCCGCTCATCACCCAGAATCCTCCAGTCCTGTATAATTTCCCAGCAGTCACCTCTCCGCTCATCACCCAGAATCCTCCAGTCCTGTATAATCTCTCAGCAGTCACCTCTCCGCTCATCACCCAGAATCCTCCAGTGCTGTATAATGTCCCAGCAGTCACCTCTCCTCTCATCACCCAGAATCCTCCAGTGCTGTATAATGTCCCAGCAGTCACCTCTCCGCTCATCACCCAGAATCCTCCAGTGCTGTATAATGTCCCAGCAGTCACCTCTCCGCTCATCACCCAGAATCCTCCAGTGCTGTATAATGTCCCAGCAGTCACCTCTCCGCTCATCACCCAGAATCCTCCAGTGCTGTATAATGTCCCAGCAGTCACCTCTCCGCTCATCACCCAGAATCCTCCAGTCCTGTATAATGTCCCAGCAGTCACCTCTCCGCTCATCACCCAGAATCCTCCAGTCCTGTATAATCTCCCAGCAGTCATCTCTCCGCTCATCACCCAGAATCCTCCAGTCCTGTATAATGTCCCAGCAGTCACCTCTCCGCTCATCACCCAGAATCCTCCAGTCCTGTATAATGTCCCAGCAGTCACCTCTCCGCTCATCACCCAGAATCCTCCAGTCCTGTATAATGTCCCAGCAGTCACCTCTCCGCTCATCACCCAGAATCCTCCAGTCCTGTATAATGTCCCAGCAGTCACCTCTCCGCTCATCACCCAGAATCCTCCAGTCCTGTATAATCTCTCAGCAGTCACCTCTCCGCTCATCACCCAGAATCCTCCAGTCCTGTATAATGTCCCAGCAGTCACCTCTCTGCTCATCACCCAGAATCCTCCAGTCCTGTATAATGTCCCAGCAGTCACCTCTCCGCTCATCACCCAGAATCCTCCAGTGCTGTATAATGTCCCAGCATTCACCTCTCCGCCCATCACCCAGAATCCTCCAGTGCTGTATAATGTCCCAGCAGTCACCTCTCCGCTCATCACCCAGAATCCTCCAGTCCTGTATAATGTCCCAGCAGTCACCTCTCCGCTCATCACCCAGAATCCTCCAGTCCTGTATAATGTCCCAGCAGTCACCTCTCCGCTCATCACCCAGAATCCTCCAGTCCTGTATAATTTCCCAGCAGTCACCTCTCCGCTCATCACCCAGAATCCTCCATTCCTGTATAATCTCCCAGCAGTCACCTCTCCGCTCAGCAGCTCAATCATCTTGTTGCTGAGCTCCAGGACCTTCTTGTTCCTCTCATGTAGCAGGGAGTGCGGGGGAGGCTCTGTGATGGGGCCCGGGCTCCGCCCTCCTGACTCCTGGAGATGGATGATGGGAGTCACACCGTCCCCCGGTGTCTTCCTCACTATTGTGTAATCCTGTGTATGGAGAGAGACACTTAGGGAGAAGATTCCTTCCCGACTCCAGATCTGACAATCAGTAGAAATCCCGGGATCAATAACCGTCTCCAGTAATCTGGGGCCATAACCGGGAATATTATTCCCCTCCGGACAGACACCCCGGCCCCTCTACAGCTCTTATAGGGAATCCCCATGACAACTCCTCCGGGCAGAGAGCTCCACACAATCACTGCTCTTACAGTAAAGAATCCTTCTCTCTATTCTGGATGTCGGACATGTCACAGAACACAATAAAGCTGATAGAAATGTAGAGGAGTTACCTCTCCGCTCAGCAGGGAGATGATCTCCAGGGCGAAGTGGAATAATCTTCTGGTGGTCTCATCCCTGTCCTCGTCCATCCTCGGGGTCATTCAGGAGGAGGAGGGATGAACACTGGATAAATAATAATAAATAATAATAAAATATGGGTCCCCGGCGGCATCTCCCCTCCTGCTGACAATGACTGACTGGTCTCTCATCATACAAGCCCACAGAGAAAGACCTGTCACTCACAGTGGGCGGCATTTAAAGCAGGTTTATCTCTGTAACACTGCAGCATTTTAAAGTCACATATACAGTGGGGAAAATAAGTATTTGATTCTCTGCCAATTTTGCAAGTTTTCCCACCTAAAAAGAATGGAGAGGGCTGTAATTTATATCGCAGATACACTTCACCTGTGAGCGACAGAATCTAACCATAACATCCAGAAAATCTCATTGTTTCATTTTTACATAATCTATTTGCATTTTATTGCATGAAATAAAGATTTGATCACCGACCAACCAGCATGAATTCTGGCTCTCATAGACCTGTTAGTTTTTCTAAGATGCCCCGGGAAGAAGCTGGCGGTGAAACGCGCGTCGGGGTGAGGGGATGCCAGGAATATCCACGCTGTAGGTAATTATCAACTGGTTTCATTACATTGGTAACGCAACATTACTGTGAATAGCACTATAGATTGGGAAAATCTTTGGTATACTTTCTAGGGCCATTATACAGCGGTCACAGGTATGAAATTATCCATACTTCTGTATGTTAATTTTAACACAAGGTTTATCTGTAGATATAGACTGTTTTGAGATATTGGGCACAGTTACATCATTGTATAGATTATCGATTGGATATCTGATGGACTAGATTTGCCTATTTATGATTTCTTTGTGATATGATTTGGTTGGTAATCTAATATATAATTGCCTAGAATACTACTTCCTGCAATTTGTGCCAACTTCCTGTCCGGAGCTAATGTCCGGAGCTAATGTCCGGAGATAAGTGACGTCAACAGTGTCCAGTGTCTGATTGGTTGCCGCCTGCTGCGAGCGACCAATCAGAAACGTGCCGTACTGTGACACACTCCGCCCGCCATTTTGGTGTGATTTTTGAATTTTTACCTCACAGCAAGTTTCTACTGCGTGGAGGCGGCCCAGTGACGTTGCTCTTCAAGCTCCTGCCGAATTTCGTCAAAAAAATGATAATACCATTTACCAAAACTATATATATTAGTTGTGAAGTGGTTCAGTGACATTTTCACACCAATTTTGAACTTTTGTTTGGTGTTTTCTCCATATACTGCCTATTATTCACTGACTGTTATACTGAGAGACTGCCGTTTATTAACCTCTTCTTTGCCACATTGGGTATATTGCTCTATTATTTGCCACATAAGGACATTGTCCATTATTGCCCAGCAATTTCTTAAATAACAAGAATTGTCAAGAGCTGGTAAGTGCAGCCATTTTTTGTTCTTTCTTACTATTATTTATTAATTGTATTATTCTTACATTTGAATAAATAAAGTATATATGGATTCTAGACTCCCGATTCTTTAGAATCGGGCTGCCATCTAGTATATTATAATAAAATAGTTTATGTGATCAGTAATTATATGTGGGGAATTTTCCTATACTAATGAATCCGGCGTCCCCTAGACAGCATTTTGCTTTTTTAATATTGTTTTTTATTGTCTGTTGTCATTTGTGGCTTTAATACAAATATTGTTCTTTTAATATAGTATGTGGGATCTCTTCTTTGTCCCTAACATTTGACAATGTGGGATTTGGTTTTTACATTTTGATGAAGTGTCCTCAAAATATTCGTAGGACATAAGATGATCTGTTAGTTTTTCTGTAAGAAGCCTCCTACTCTGCACTCATTACCTGGATTAATTGCACCTGTTGAAACTCTGTTACCTGTATAAAAGACACCTGTCCACACACTTCATCATACTCCATCCTCTCCACCATGGCCAAGACCAAAGAGCTGTCTATGGACACTGTTAAATATTAATTATTGACTTATTATTACACTCAACTCTGTACTGAGCCTCGTGGAAGGTTTGGCTGACGTTACATGTGCTATTCCTGCAGATTTAGCGCAGAGTAAAAGTTAACACCATATAGAGAGAACACGTGCTCTATGGGATATATATAATCACGACTCACAGGAGGGGAGGGGCTGTCACTTGGGGGCTTCTTCTTCACTCTCTGCTGACACACAAGATAGACACAGACTTCAGACAAGATGGACAGCTGGTATGTGAGTTAACAGAAAAAGACCAAATTGAAATATTTAACAAATTTCTCTACCATGCTCACAGCCCTAGTGGGGGAGCCTCCCAGGGAGAAGCACAATTATAGATCGGACACTCCACAGAACAGAAATAACCATGAGAAATCGGAGTTAATGTCCATAAATATTCATCAATTTTTATTAGTTACCAACAATTACAACCACAATATACTGATATTGACATCATATTTGACTATACATATAAAACATAAGACAAAAATAAAAATAAGAGGGATGATGGTAGCAAAAAGATGGAAAAACACTGCGTGGATATACCTAATGCCAAAAATACTTTCCTAAAGTGCATAGTGCAACTAGTAACTGGGCTTAGGATCGAAGCACTATAATGCTTCCATAATGAGTCATAACAAGTACTATTTCAAGTACGCTGAGCCATGCGCAAAGGCTCAGAGAACCTCTAGTCAAAGTATGTTCGTACATAGAAGTGCGCCCAAAAACCTTACCCTTACGTGGAGCATCCTAACTGCCATCATCTGGGTAAGGTTTTTGGGCGCACTTCTATGTACGAACATACTTTGACTAGAGGTTCTCTGAGCCTTTGCGCATGGCTCAGCGTACTTGAAATAGTACTTGTTATGACTCATTATGGAAGCATTATAGTGCTTCGATCCTAAGCCCAGTTACTAGTTGCACTTTAGGAAAGTATTTTTGGCATTAGGTATATCCACGCAGTGTTTTTCCATCTTTTTGCTACCATCATCCCTCTTATTTTTATTTTTGTCTTATGTTTTATATGTATAGTCAAATATGATGTGTCAATATCAGTATATTGTGGTTGTAATTGTTGGTAACTAATAAAAATTGATGAATATTTATGGACATTAACTCCGATTTCTCATGGTTATTTCTGGTATGTGAGTTAGCCATGTGCTTCTTGATGACTTCTACCATACTTCATGACAGAGACAGATGCCATTCAGAATCTCAGGAAAGATGGGGAACAAACTTTGATATGGACAAATGGACAATCTCTTTGTAACTATTTCCCCTTTTTTATGTTTTACTGCAATGATGCTTTTTTGTGGACAAACCAATAAACCACTATATTTTTTATGAGAAATAGATACTCTTTAGAGTAGCACATCTGGTAAAGAGTCCTGAATAGATAAATACGGAAAATAACTATTTTTAACAGATACCAGGTACAAAATTGTGGGCCTGCACAAGGCTGGGATGGGCTACAGGACAATAGGCAAGCAGCTTGGTGGGAAGTCTATTGGCACAATTATTAGGAAATGGAAGAAAGACAAGATGACTGTCAATATTCCTCAGCCTGGGGCTCCATACAAGATCTCACCTCATGGGGTAGGGATGATTCTGCGAAAGGTCAGGAATCAGCTCAGAACTACACAGGAGAACCTGGTCAATGACCTGAAGAGAGCTGAGACAACAGTCTCAAACATTACCGTTAGTAACACACTACGCCGTTATGGATTAAAATCCTGCAGGGCACGGAAGGTCCCCTTGCTCATGCCAGCACATGTCCAGGCCTGTTTGAAGTTCATCAATGACCATCTGGATGATCCAGAGGAGGCATGGGAGAAGATCAGGTGGTCAGATGATACCAAAGTAGAACATTTTGGCATCAACTCCACTCGCCGTGTTTGGAGGAAGAAGAAGGATACGTACAACCCCAAGAACACCTTCCCAGCCATTAAACATGGTGGGGAAACATCATACTTTGGGGATCTTTTCTGTAAAAGGGAAAGGACGACTGCACCATATTGAACGGACAATGGATGGGGTCATGTATCCCACGCTATTGACCAACAACCTCCTTCCCTCAGTAAGAGCACTGAAGATAGGCTGTGGCCGGGTCTTCCAGCGTGACAATAAAGGCACAGATGATTGGCCTCAAGGAGACCAAAACATCCAACACCGCGGAGACACCATCACGTGTTTCTCAACGCAGTGATTCCAGAACACTGCCCCCATCCCTTATGGGAAATATGCAGCCTTTTTACTAGGCACTGCTCCTAATAGCCAGATTCCTACTCCACATTGATGAGGGGCAAAAACCCCGAAACAGCTGTCTGTGGATGGATACCATGCTTGGCATAGGTGGCTTTCCTTCATAGGATGCTGCCCTTCCCGTGGTTGTTCCTTCCAGGGGAAAGGCCTGGCTATTCACTCCTTGCGTCGAGAAACACGTGATGGTGTCTCCGCAGCTTCTTTACTTGCATTTCCAGCGTGACAATGACCTGAAACACACAGCCAGGGCAACTAAGGAGTGGTTCCATAAGAAGCATTACAAGTTCCTGGAGCGGCCTAGCCAGTCTCCAGATCTGAACCCAACAGAAAATCTTTGGAGGGAGCTGAAATTCAATGTTGCCCAGCGACAGCCCAGAAACTTGAAAGATCTGGAGAAGATTTGTAAGGAGGAGAGGGCCAAAATCCCTACTGCAGTGCGTGCAAACTTGGTCAAGAACTACAGGAAATGTAGTACAGGTTTCTGTACCAAATATTAAGTTCTGTTTTTCTATTGTTTCAAATACTTATTTCATGCAATAAAATGCAAATCAATTGTGTTTTGTAACGGATTCAAAGGATTGTGATGAATAAGAAATGTTCACACAAGAATTGAGTAGACTAAATTGAATTTACTTAATAAATGATAAGATTAAACAATAAAGTAAAATAAATACATGTGCATCAAAACAAGCATTATTCATACATTACATTATTATGGTAGAAGTCCATCAGGCTGTCTCTGTATGTCACATCTCCAATCTCTGCTGTCTGTCTGTGTCCTCCCAAAGTCTTCAGTCCTCTCTTATATGTTAAAACTGTCTACTGAAACTAATCTAAAGGCTTTGATTAGTGATCAGCGAGTATACTCGTTGTTCAGGTTTTCCCCAGCACGCTCAGGTGGTCTCCGAGTATGTGCTGGGAGATTTAGTTTTCATCGCCGCAGCTGCATGATTTACGGCTGCTAGACAGGCTGAATACATGTGAGGAATGCATGTTTGTTAGGGAATCCGCACAAGTATTCAGGTTGTCCAGCAGCCTTAAATCATGCAGCTGAGGCGCCGAAAACGAAATCTCCGAGCACTAACAAATACACGGAGATCATCCGAGCGTGCTCAGGAAAACCCAACCAACGAGTATACTCGCTCATCAATAAGCGAGACATGATGTTCCAGATGTGCTCAATCGGATTCAGGTCTGGGGAACGGGCGGGCCAGTCCATAGTTTCAATGCCTTCATCTTGCAGGAACTGCTGACACACTCCAGCCACATGAGGTCTGGCATTGTCCAGCATTAGGAGGAACCCAGGGCCAACCACACCAGCATATGGTCTCACAAGGGGTCTGAGGGTCTCATCTCGGTAACTAATGGCAGTCAGGCGACCTCTGGCGAGCACATGGAGGGCTGTGCAGCCCTCCAAAGAAATGCCACCCCACACCATTACTGACCCACTGCCAAACGAGTCATGCTGAAGGATGTTGCAGGCAGATCGCTCCCGTGGCATCTCCAGACTCTGTCACGTCTGTCACATGTGCTCAGTGTGAACCTGCTTTCATCTGTGAAGAGCACAGGGTGCCAGTGGCGAATTTGCCAATTCTGGTGTTCTGTGGCAAATGCCAAGAGTCCTGCACGGTGTTGGGCCGTGAGCACAACCCCCATCTGTGAACGTCGGGCACTCTTAACCATCCTTATGGGGTCGGTTTGACACATACACATTTGTGGCCTGCTGGAGGTCATTTTGCAGGGCTCTGGCAGTGCTCCTCCTGTTCCTCCTTGCACAAAGGCGGAAGTACCGGTCCTGCTGCTGAGTTGTTACGTCTCCTGGTGTACTGGCCTGTCTACGCTGACAGAGACAGCAAACCTTGCCACAGCTCGCACTGATGTGCCATCCTGGATGAGCTGCACTACCTGAGCCACTTTTGTGGGTTGTATAGTCCATCTCATGCTACTACGAGTGTGAAAGCACAACCAACATTCAAAAGTGATCAAAACATCAGCCAGAAAGAATTGGTACTGAGATCTGGTCTGTGGTCCCCACCTGCATAACCACTCCTTTGTTGAGGGTGTCTTGATAATTGCCAATAATTTCCATCTTTTGTCTATTCCATTTGCACAACAGCATGTGAAATTGATTGTCAATCAGTGTTGCTTCCTAAGTGGACAGTTTGATTTCACAGAAGTTTGATTTACTTGGAGTTTTATTCTGTTTAACTGTTCCCTTTATTTTTTGAGCAGTGTATATAACTGAAACCATATCAATAAATAGTATTAATAAATTGGAGTGCTGAAACCATTAAAAATAACTTACTGTACATTATGTAAAACTCATACAATGTGATTTTCTGGTTTTTATTTTTAGATTCTGTCTCTCACAGGTGAAGAGTACCTATGATAAAATTTCAGACCTCTCCATTCTTTGCAGGCGGGAAAACTTGCAAAAGTCTATCACATACTTATTTTCCTTACTGTACATGGCTAAAGTCATGGCAGGCAGCAGGTATCAGCCGTTTGGTTCCGTTCTCGGTTGACGAAGTTATAAGCAACTGAGTCAGCTATGGTAGAAAATTTCTTGTGTGACCAACAGTGTACTAAACCTGCAATTGTGTGGGCTTAAAATAGGAAAGTAGAAAATACAACAATTTACTGTATATACTCGTGTATAAGCTGACCCACCTAATTTTGACACAAAAAAAGTTGGAAAACTTATTGACTCGAATATAAGCTGGGTATGCATTGTCCCCTCATCCCTATCCTTGCATGCATGGCCATCTTATCCTATCATTATATGTATGGTTCCTCATCCCTTTCCTTGTATGCATGTTCCTCATCCCTATACTTGTATGCATGGCTCCTCATCCCTATCCTGGTATGCATGGCCCCTCATCCCTATCCTGGTATGCATGGCCCCCTCATTCCTATCCTGGTATGCATGGGCCCCTCATCCCTATCCTGGTATGCATGGCCCCCTCATCCCTATCTTGGTATGCATGGCCCCCTCATTCCTATCCTGGTATGCATGGCTCCTCATCCCTATCCTGGTATGCATGGCCTCCCTCATCCCTATCCTGGTATGCATGGCCCCCTCATCCCTATCCTGGTATACATGGCTCCCTCATCCCTATCCTGGTGTGCATGGCCCCTCATCCCTATCCTGGTATGCATGGCCCCCTCATCCCTATCCTGGTATGCATGGCCCCTCATCCCTATCCTGGTATGCATGGTCCCCTCATCCCTATCCTGGTATGCATGGCCCCCTCATCCCTATCCTGGTATGCATGGCCCCCTCATCCCTATACTTGTATGCATGGCCATCTCATCCTATCATTGTATGCATGGTTCCTCATCCCTATACTTGTATGCATTGTCCCCTCATCCATATCCTTGTAAGCATGACCATCTCATCCCTATCCTGGTATGCATTGTCCCCTCACCCCCATCCTTGTATGTATGGCCATCTTATCCCTATCCTAATATGAATGGTTCCTCATTCCTATCCTTGTATTCTTTCTTTGACAATGACTTGAGTATAAGCCGCGGGGGGCATATTCAGCACAAAAAAAAATGTGCTGAAAAACTCGGCTTATACTCGAGCATATAACATTTCTATTTAAAAGTCCGGCTGGCTTATTTCAACCCCCATAAATTACATCACAAGAACAATTAAATACATCCTTTGTCTGGGACAAAGTGAAACAAAAAGCAAAAAGTCAATACAATAGTGTTGGTTTGCCTGCTTGGGTTAGTGTCCAGCTTTTTAGTCCTTTAGCACAGGCACACAATCCAGGAGGTTTCCAAACCTCCATACACAGAACCCTGTGTGAGATAACAGGTCCTATTTTACAATGAGAACCACACCCTGGGGTGGAGATATGGTGAGCAGCCGTACTGCCCTAACTCTTCAGCTGCTCACAATAAGACCTGGCCCTAATATGCTCGATTAAGCCCTCATAGTGCTATGCGTATTATACATACTAGAGCATTACTCAAGGTTTATATCACAGAGGACATGCACCTCTGTCATACATATCAAATAGTTAACATCCAGCGCCTCTTTGGACGAATGATCCCAGGAAATTCAGGGTTTCTTAAAACATCTATTTATTTCTTCAAATTAAAAACAGGTAACAAAAAGGTCAGGCAGTTTGGAACCCGTCACCCCGTTTTTTCGATATGAGATAAAAATATGGTTTAATAGGGCCTGAGCTCTGCTTTACATCGGTACCTTTCATATCCCCGATTCCCCACCTTTGCTGAGAAAATACCTTAGTAATCTCTCCGTTTTCGTATGTCAATCACTTTGGTCTGGTCCGATGGGTAAGCCTAATCGCCGATTCTCCCCACCTCCAGCTTTGCTCTACGAATCTTCTTTCCTTTCTTTGGCATGGTTTTCTGCGCCTGCGCATTGAATTAGCGTCTCGCGCGTGCACAGCATGCTTTGACCAACTGTGGGCAAAGCATGAAATCATTATTGTGCATGCGCCAGCTTTTGACCCTATGCTATGTGCCCCGGAAGCATAGAAAGACTTCCAGGGCACAGAACATCAAGGAAAATGCCGGCGTATGCGCAATACTGATTGCATGCTTTGCCCACAGTTGGTCAAAGCATACTGCGCACGAGCGAGACGCCAATTCAATGCGCAACCGCAGAAACTGACCGCGATCTGTGCTATTCACAGATCTAGTTACGTCTGACACACCAAAGAGCGGGGGGAGAGACAGCGATTAGGCCCCGCCCATCGGACTGGGGTGATTGACATACGAAAATGGAGAGATTACTAAGGTATTTTCGCAGCAAAGGCGGGGAATCGGGGGATATAAAAGGTACTGATGTAAAGCTGAGCTCAGGCCCTATTAAACCATATTTTTATCTCATATTGAAAAAGCAGGGTCCCTTTAAGAAACCCTGGATTTCCTGGGATCATTTGTCCAAAGAAGCGCTGGATGGTAACTATTTGATGCATATCAACTTTCACCCAGTGGATCCGTGCAGCCTGGAGGACACATTATCCAGGGGAGGAGGTCAACTGACAATCTCATTTTATACATATAATCTGTGATACATATCTCCCATCCACTATGTGTTCAGCAGCCACCTTAACCCCTTAATGACCGCCAATACGTCTTTTAACTGACCTGAGATATAAGAGAATAGCCTCCCCATACAGATGACAATCCAGCATCTGTCGGTTGTACACTATAGCTGACAACTTGCTGTACCAGCCACGATCAGTATTTGCACCATCTAAATCTGTTTAACCCCTTAGATGCTGCTGTCAATAGTGAGTACATCATTATAAATGGTTAACAGTGTGTGGGGGCTTCTTCTTTGTCACAATTGGTGCCCTCAGATCATGATTTTGTTGTACTGATGTTTGCCATGGCAATTCATGACCAAATAGTGGCCTTAGAGTCTGACGGCTGTAGTAATCTGTTTAGAAGTTAGCAACATTTAGGTGGTAAAAATACACATTTTCATTTCTGTCATGCCACTTTGCATTAATTCCTGTAAAGCACCTGATGGGTTAATAAACTACCTGACAGCAGTTTTCAATATGTTTAGGGGTGCTGTTTTTAAAATGGTATCACGTTTGGGGGTTTCCCAATATATGAGACCCCTAAAGTCACTTCAAACATGGATAAGTCCCTAAAAAAATAAATTTTGTAAATTTCTTTGAAAAAATGAAAAATTGTTGCTACATTTTTAAACCTCCTAAAATGCTAACAAAATAAAATAACATTTTACAAATGGTGCTGATGTAAAGCAGACATGTGGGAAATGTTATTTATTAATGGTTTGCTGTTGTATGACTATCTGGATTAAAGGGATAATCATTCAAATTTAGAAAATTGCTAATTTTTTAACATTTTTCTAAAATTTTTGATATTTTTTATAAATAAACACAATAAATGTTGAACAAAATTTACCATTATCATAAAGTATAATGTGTCACGAAAAAAAATCTCAAAATCACTAGGATTTGTTGAAGCGTTGCAGAGTTAGTACTACAAAAAGTGACACTGGTCAGATTTCAAAAATTTGGCTTGGTCACTAAGGGGTTAATTTATAAACAATTAAATTATCTGTAAACATAAAGACATCTACCAGACTTCAAATTATGTCAGTAGACAGATCTTGAACTAATGTTCTGCTGGACACCATCTCCAGCCAGTGGACCCTGTAACATCACATCTACAAGACGCCACCAACCACGACCGTTGGATCGTGTAACTAAGGATTCGGTCACATCTACAAGACGTCACCAACCACGACCGTTGGATGCTGTAACTAAGGATCCGGTCACATCTACAAGACATCACCAACCACAACCGATGGATCCTGCAACTAAGGCTCCGATCACATCTACAAGACGTCACAGACCACGACCGATGGATCCTGTAACTAAGGCTCCGATCACATCTACAAGACATCACCAACCACGACCGATGGATCCTGTAACTAAGACTTCGATCACATCTACAAGACATCACCAACCACGACCGATGGATCCTGTAACTAAGGCTCCGATCACATCTACAAGACGTCACCAACCACAACCGATGGATCCTGTAACTAAGACTTTGATACCATCTACAAGACATCACCAACCACGACCGATGGATCCTGTAACTAAGGATCCGGTCACATCTACAAGACGTCACCAACCACGACTGATGGATCCTGTAACTAAGGCACCGATCTCATCTACAAGACGTCACCAACCACGACCGTTGGATCCTGTAACTAAGGATCCGGTCACATCTACAAGACATCACCAACCACAACCGATGGATCCTGTAACTAAGGCTCTGATCACATCTACAAGACGTCACAGACCACGACCGATGGATCCTGTAACTAAGACTCCGATCACATCTACAAGACGTCACCGACCACGACCGATGGATCCTGTAACTAAGGCTCCGATCTCATCTACAAGACGTCACCGACCACGACCGATGGATCCTGTAACTAAGGCTCCGATTACATCTACAAGACGTCACTGACCACGACCGTAGGATCCTGTAACTAAGGCTCCGATCTCATCTACAAGACGTCACCGACCACGACCGATGGATCCTGTAACTAAGGCTCCAATCACATCTACAAGACGTCACCGACCACGACCGATGGATCCTGTAACTAAGGCTCCGATCACATCTACAAGACGTCACCGACCACGACCGATGGATCCTGTAACTAAGGCTTCGATCACATCTACAAGAAGCCACTGACCACGACCGTTGGATCCTGTAACTAAGGCTCCGATCACATCTACAAGACGTCACCGACCACGACCGATGGATCCTGTAACTAAGGCTCCGATCACATCTACAAGATGTCACCGACCACGACCGATGGATCTTGTAACTAAGGCTCCGATCACATCTACAAGACGTCACCGACCACGAACGATGGATCCTGGAACTAAGGCTCCGATCACATCTACAAGACGTCACCGACCACGACCGATGGATCCTGTAACTAAGGCTCCGATCACATCTACAATACGTCACCGACCACGACCGATGGATCCTGTAACTAAGGCTCCAATCACATCTACAAGAAGTCACTGACCACGACCGTTGGATCCTGTAACTAAGGCTAGGTTCAGATTGCGTTAGTGCAATCCGTTTAGCGCCTAGCGCTAGCGGATTGCCCTAACGCAATGTGTTGTAAAGGGGTCACGTTAAACGTCCCCGCTCTCGCAGACCTCCGATCTGCGAGAGCGGGGAACGGACCGAGGGCACGCCTCGGACGCTGCAAGCAGCGTCCGCGGCGCGCCACAAAACACCGGCACATCGCTAGCGCGTGCCGAAAATGGCACGCGCTAGTGATGCGCATCCCCATTGCTGTTAATGGGCACGCTAACGGACGCGTTGCACGGTGTTAATTTCGCCGTGCAACGCTGTCCGTTAGCGCAGTCCCATTAACGCAATGGGAACCTAGCCTAAGGCTCCGATCACATCTATGTATCAGCAGGGTGAATAATCCAAAAAGTAACACTTGAACAATAGTAGCAATTGGATACGATAAAACTTGACTTTTATTCACTAATATTAAAAAGTACTAAATAAATGCGACATATATACCAAAACAAAAAAAAATATGTACACGGAGGAAAGGGACCAAGGTGAGGAAGTGCCCTATACCCTAAGGCCGGCTTCACACTCAGCGTATGAAAATACGGTCCGTATATTACGGCCGTAATACGCTGAAATGTCCCGAAAATAGTGGTCCGTAGCTCCTCCGTAGGCAGGGTGTGTCAGCGTTTTTTGCGCATGGCATCCTCCGTATGTAATCCGTATGGCATCCGTACTGCGTGGTTTTCTCGCAGGCTTGCAAAACCAACATACCGCTAAGCCGGTAATTCAATTACCGGCTTTTTCTTTCTCCTTCCTAAAACCCGACATGATTTGAGACATGGTTTACATACAGTAAACCATGTCTTCTCTCCATTTTTTTTGCAGATTCCACACTACTAATGTCAGTAGTCTGTATCTGCAAAATTTGGCCGTTCTAGCTCTTAAAATAAAGGGTTAAATGGCGGAAAAAATTGGCGTCGGCTCCCGCGCAATTTTCTCCGCCAGAGTAGTAAAGCCAGTGACTGAGGGCAGATATTAATAGCCTGGAGAGGGTCCATGGTTATTGGCCCCCCCCTGGCTAAAAACATCTGCCCCCAGCCACCCCAGAAAAGGCACATCTGGAAGATGCGCCTATTCTGGCACTTGGCCACTCTCTTCCCATTCCCGTGTAGCGGTGGGATATGGGGTAATGAAGGGTTAATGCCACCTTGCTATTGTAAGGTGACATTAAGCCAAATTAATAATGGAGAGGCGTCAATTATGACACCTATCCATTATTAATCCAATTGAATGAAAGGGTTAAATAAAACACAAACACATTATTTAAAATTATTTTAATGAAATAAAAACAATGGTTGTTGGAGTATTTTATTCTACGCCCAATCCAATCACTGAAGACCCTCGTTCTGTAAGTAAAAAAACATAATAAACCAACAATATACTTACCCTCCGCAGATCTGTAACGTCCAACGATGTAAATCCTTCTGAAGGGGTTAAAACATTTTGCAGCAAGGAGCTTTGCTAATGCAGGCTGCTCCTCGCTGCAAAACCCCGGGGAATGAGTCTAAATGTAGATCAATGAGCTATATTTAGCTTCATTTGCGGTGAGGCGCCCTCTGCTGGCTGTTTATAGATCGTGGGAACTTGCCTAGAAAGCCTGGGAGCTTTAACCCTTCATTACCCCATATCCCACCGCTACACGGGAATGGGAAGAGAGTGGCCAAGTGCCAGAATAGGCGCATCTTCCAGATGTGCCTTTTCTGGGGTGGCTGGGGGCAGATATTTTTAGCCGGGGGGGGGCCAATAACCATGGACCCTCTCCAGGCTATTAATATCTGCCCTCAGTCACTGGCTTTACTACTCTGGCGGAGAAAATTGCGCGGGAGCCCACGCCAATTTTTTCCGCCATTTAACCCTTTATTTTAAGAGCTAGAACGGCCAAATTTTGCAGATACACACTACTGACATTAGTAGTGTGGAATCTGCAAAAAAAATGGAGAGAAGACATGGTTTACTGTATGTAAAACATGTCTCAAATCATGTCGGGTTTTAGGAAGGAGAAGGAAAAAGCCGGTAATTGAATTACCGGCTTTCAAGCTGTATAGCGCTGGAATAAATAGTAATATATATACATATATGTGTCTCACTGACATATATATATATATACCTATTCTATGTGTACACATTTATTCTACCTATTCTACTGTAAGCTGTCAGTGTGATTTTACTGTACACCGCACTGAATTACCGGCTTTTCTCTCTAACAGCGCTGCGTATTTCTCGCAAGTCACACTGCTGGTCCGTGTGTGATCCGTATTTTTCACGCTTCCATAGACTTTCATTGGCGTATTTCTTGCGCAGTACGGTGACAAACGCAGCATGCTGCGATTTTGTACGGCCGTAGAAAGCCGTATAATACTGATCAGTAAAATACGGCAGATAGGAGCAGGGGCATAGAGAATAATTGTGCCGTATTTTTTGCGAGTTTTACGGACGTAGTTTCTGCGCTCTTACGTCCGTAAAACTCGCAAGTGTGAAGCCGGCCTAACACAGAAGGGAAGACAAACATAAACACAAATATAAAATGACAGTACTGTTTTTAAGTTGGACTGGTAATGTACCAGCAACCAATGGTAGTGCAGCAAAACTACACTATTGAAATGCAATAGGGGAGCACTATACCTCCTAATCCCTATGGAGAGAATGCATATATTAAATCAAAAGAATAATGCATCATAAGACTATCTACCATAAGGGATAACAAGATGTGGACTGATATCTACTAATTCCTCTATGCAGGCTAATGTCAAGACATGCATATATCAAAACCACTCGGAGGATACCTGGAGGGAATCAAGTTACAGCCCGCAGTGTTATATCAGGAGACTTATTTATAAAAAATGTGAGGACAGCATAAATCACTGATGCGGGTCCATAGCTTGTAATGTCACACCTGGGGACTGAACCGCTATATTGTGCTTGTGTGCGTCCCAATTATAAACCATACCACACAGTACTGTCAATTAGTAGCAGCATAGCAAAGGGGCTTCAAAGCCAACATTATGACAAATGCACAGTAGTCCGAATTCTTGTAAACATGGAACCATCCTGCCCCCTATAATATTGGTGGGCGTTCCCTTACAGTAGAACTACAGATGCTAAAAATAGCTTAAATGTGTGTACATCATTAACATTGGTCCAAACCAGCAACCAATGTGTGCACTGAATATTCCCAAATGATGGGTAGATCTCACCAAAGATATTGGAGAAGTTCCTGACTGTCTGGAGTTCTCCCGTAATGGTGAAGCAAAACTGGAAGCCCCGGCTATGGACAGCGTCTCCCGACGCGTTTCTTCCTTACGGAGTCATCAGGGGAGTTAAAAGACCTGTACTTGCCGCTATCGTCGGTCTCCCCCCTTCTTTGCCGCTTTATACCTTCAGATTTCTGGCGCGTCTAAGAGGCTCCGCCCCCGGCGTGTGACGCGTGCCTGGTTCAAAGGAGCACTTCCGGTATGCTCGGAACATTTATCTACATAGAAGAACGCAAGCATCCCAGGGAGGTGGAACGCAAGCGCTCCCCTCCATCAGGTACTGGCGCTTATGAGGGTCATTCTATTAACCCTTTCCATACCGAAAAGACTAGGAATGCATAGTGCGCTACTGAACGCATCAGAGCGCACTGCAAACCAATAGAAAGACACATGCAAAGACCAAGTCGTCTGAATGTGAATAACAGACATTTATGCATGGGCCCAACACTCAAATAAAAAACGAATATAATTCATGTTCGCTTCGTCCTTTATCTATCACCTATGGCATGATACAGGTTTAACTCAACCATCCATATAGTAGACACAAAAAAATGTTCTCATTGGCGTGAGTGCGCTGTTACAATTATACACGAGACAAATGGAGTGGTGGCTCAGAATTTTAAAAAGAGGATGTATTTATATGTAAAAGGGGCCATACTAATTAGTGCCTGGGATATATATATATATATATATATATATATATATATATATATATATATATATTGTCTCGTGTATAATTGTAACAGCGCACTCACGCCAATGAGAACATTTTTTTGTGTCTACTATATGGATGGTTGAGTTAAACCTGTATCATGCCATAGGTGATAAAGGACGAAGCGAACATGAATTATATTCGTTTTTTATTTGAGTGTTGGGCCCATGCATAAATGTCTGTTATTCACATTCAGACTTCTTGGTCTTTGCATGTGTCTTTCTATTGGTTTGCAGTGCGCTCTGATGCGTTCAGTAGCGCACTATGCATTCCTAGTCTTTTCGGTATGGAAAGGGTTAATAGAATGACCCTCATAAGCGCCAGTACCTGATGGAGGGGAGCGCTTGCGTTCCACCTCCCTGGGATGCTTGCGTTCTTCTATGTAGATAAATGTTCCGAGCATACCGGAAGTGCTCCTTTGAACCAGGCACGCGTCACACGCCGGGGGCGGAGCCTCTTAGACACGCCAGAAATCTGAAGGTATAAAGCGGCACAGAAGGGGGGAGACCGACGATAGCGGCAAGTACAGGTCTTTTAACTCCCCTGATGACTCCGTAAGGAAGAAACGCGTCGGGAGACGCTGTCCATAGCCGGGGCTTCCAGTTTTGCTTCACCATTACGGGAGAACTCCAGACAGTCAGGAACTTCTCCAATATCTTTGGTGAGATCTACCCATCATTTGGGAATATTCAGTGCACACATTGGTTGCTGGTTTGGACCAATGTTAATGATGTACACACATTTAAGCTATTTTTAGCATCTGTAGTTCTACTGTAAGGGAACGCCCACCAATATTATAGGGGGCAGGATGGTTCCATGTTTACAAGAATTCGGACTACTGTGCATTTGTCATAATGTTGGCTTTGAAGCCCCTTTGCTATGCTGCTACTAATTGACAGTACTGTGTGGTATGGTTTATAATTGGGACGCACACAAGCACAATATAGCGGTTCAGTCCCCAGGTGTGACATTACAAGCTATGGACCCGCATCAGTGATTTATGCTGTCCTCACATTTTTTATAAATAAGTCTCCTGATATAACACTGCGGGCTGTAACTTGATTCCCTCCAGGTATCCTCCGAGTGGTTTTGATATATGCATGTCTTGACATTAGCCTGCATAGAGGAATTAGTAGATATCAGTCCACATCTTGTTATCCCTTATGGTAGATAGTCTTATGATGCATTATTCTTTTGATTTAATATATGCATTCTCTCCATAGGGATTAGGAGGTATAGTGCTCCCCTATTGCATTTCAATAGTGTAGTTTTGCTGCACTACCATTGGTTGCTGGTACATTACCAGTCCAACTTAAAAACAGTACTGTCATTTTATATTTGTGTTTATGTTTGTCTTCCCTTCTGTGTTAGGGTATAGGGCACTTCCTCACCTTGGTCCCTTTCCTCCGTGTACATATTTTTTTTTGTTTTGGTATATATGTCGCATTTATTTAGTACTTTTTAATATTAGTGAATAAAAGTCAAGTTTTATCGTATCCAATTGCTACTATTGTCCGATCACATCTACAAGACATCACCAACCACCAATCGATGGATCCTGTAACTAAGGCTCCGATCACATCTACAAGATGACCCCAACCAAGACCGAAGAACTAAGGCTCTAATCACATGTTTTAAAAAAAAAAGCTAATCACGACTGATGGATCCTGTAACTAAGGCTTCTATCACATCTACAAGACGTCACCGACCACGACCTATGGATCCTGTAACTAAGGCTCCGATCACATCTACAAGACGTCACCGACCACGACCGATGGATCCTGTAACTAAGGCTCCGATCACATCTACAAGACGTCACCGACCACGACCGATGGATCCTGTAACTAAGGCTCCGATCACATCTACAAGACGTTACCGACCCCGACCGATGGATCCTGTAACTAAGGCTCCGATCACATTTACAAGATGTCACCGACAACGACCGATGGATCCTGTAACTAAGGCTCCGATCACATCTACACGACGTCACCGATCACGACCGATGGATCCTGTAACTAAGGCTCTGATCACATCTACAAGACGTCACCGACCACGACCGATGGATCCTGTAACTAAGGCTTCGATCACATCTACAAGACGTCACCGACCACGACCGATGGATCCTGTAACTAAGGCTTCGATCACATCTACAAGACGTCACCGACCACGACCGATGGATCCTGTAACTAAGGCTCCGATCACATCTACAAGACGTCACCGACCGATAGATCCTGTAACTAACGCTCCAATCACATCTACAAGACGTCACCGACCACGACCGATGGATCCTGTAACTAAGGCTCCGATCACATCTACAAGACGTCACCGACCACGACCGATGGATCCTGTAACTAAGGCTCCAATCACATCTACAAGACATCACCGACCACGACCAATGGATCCTGTAACTAAGGCTCTGATCACATCTACAAGACGTCACCGACCGATAGATCCTGTAACTAAGGCTCCGATCACATCTACAAGACGTCACCGACCACGACAGATGGATTCTGTAACTAAGGCTCCGATCACATCCACAAGACGTCACCGACCACGACCGATGGATCCTGTAACTAAGGCTCCGATCACATCCACAAGACGTCACCGACCACGACCGATGGATCCTGTAACTAAGGCTCCGATCACATCTACAAGACGTTACCGACCACGACCGATGGATCCTGTAACTAAGGCTCCGATCACATCTACAAGATGTCACCGACCACGACCGATGGATCCTGTAACTAAGGCTCCGATCACATCTACAAGACGTCACCGACCCCGACCGATGGATCCTGTAACTAAGGCTCCGATCACATTTACAAGATGTCACCGACAACGACCGATGGATCCTGTAACTAAGGCTCCGATCACATCTACACGACGTCACCGATCACGACCGATGGATCCTGTAACTAAGGCTCTGATCACATCTACAAGACGTCACCGACCACGACCGATGGATCCTGTAACTAAGGCTTCGATCACATCTACAAGACGTCACCGACCACGACCGATGGATCCTGTAACTAAGGCTCCGATCACATCTACAAGACGTCACCGACCACGACCGATGGATCCTGTAACTAAGGCTCCAATCACATCTACAAGACGTCACCGACCACGACCGATGGATCCTGTAACTAAGGCTCCGATCACATCTACAAGACGTCACCGACCGATAGATCCTGTAACTAAGGCTCCAATCACATCTACAAGACGTCACCGACCACGACCGATGGATCCTGTAACTAAGGCTCCGATCATATCTACAAGACGTCACCGACCACGACCGATGGATCCTGTAACTAAGGCTCCAATCACATCTACAAGACATCACCGACCACGACCAATGGATCCTGTAACTAAGGCTCTGATCACATCTACAAGACGTCACCGACCGATAGATCCTGTAACTAAGGCTCCGATCACATCTACAAGACGTCACCGACCACGACAGATGGATCCTGTAACTAAGGCTCTGATCACATCTACAAGATGTCACCGACCACGACCGATGGATCCTGTAACTAAGGCTCCGATCACATCTACAAGACGGAGTCCAAGATGAATCTAAGAAACATGATTGCAACTCCCCAGTGTTTAACTATGGAAGATGGGAAGAACTGGACCAGCGGCCTTGTTCGAAAGCAAAACATACTTGGCTGTAAATGCGAAGCTTCTGGTATTGCAGTATATATAGAGTATATAGTACAATGGATGGAATAATCACAGGTTCAAGTTTCCTATGGGAACTAGCAAATAAAGTAAAAAAAGTTTTTAAAAAAACCAAAAAACTAAAAATTCTAATCTCCCTCAATAAATAGAAAAATGAAAATGTATGTGATATTGCTGTGTATGTACAAGTCTGATCTATCAAAGTCTAAAACGAATTAATCTTATCAGTAAATTCAGTAAAAAAGAATGTTTGATGTTGTCATAACTGATGTGGAAAATCGTATCACCAGGCAGATCTTACAATGAACTCTGTAAAAACATAAACCAAAAAACACAACAGCAGGATTGTAGGGTTTCTGCACAATCTCCCACCGATTTTTGGAAATGTATTCTTGTTTTCAGGACATGGTAAGGTCTCTTTGTGCAGCATCTTAAAGCACAGCTTTTTAAGTGCACATCAGAAATATACCAGAAATGACCAGAAGGTAAGAACCACAACTGTTTGCTGACTGTCTCCACCACTTCAGTTTTCCCACTAACACTTCCACCATGCTTATTTATGCCTTAACAGTTATATCGCCGCTAATCCTTAAGGTACCGTCACACTGAACGATATCGCTAGCGATCCGTGACATTGCAGCGTCCTCGCTAGCGATATCGTTCAGTTTGACACGCAGCAGCGATCAGGATCCTGCTGTGATGTCGCTGGTCGCTGCAGAAAGTCCAGAACTTTATTTCGTCGCTGGACTCCCTGCAGACATCGCTGAATCGGCGTGACGCCGATTCAGCGATGTCTTCACTGGTAACCAGGGTAAACATCGGGTTACTAAGCGCAGTGCCGCGCTTAGTAACCCGATGTCTACCCTGGTTACCATCGTAAAAGTAAAAAAAACAAACACTACATACTTACCTTCCGCTGTCTGTCCCCGGCGCTGTGCTTCTCTGTACTGGTTGTGAGCGCCGGCCAGCCGGAAAGCAGAGCGGTGACGTCACCGCTCTGCTTTCTGGCCGCTGTGCTCACAGTCAGTGCAGGAAAGCAGAGTGCCGGGGACAGACAGCGGAAGGTAAGTATGTAGTGTTTGTTTTTTTTACTTTTACGATGGTAACCAGGGTAAACATCGGGTTACTAAGCGCGGCCCTGCGCTTAGTAACCCGATATTTACCCTGGTTACCGGCATCGTTGGTCGCTGGAGAGCTGTCTGTGTGACAGCTCTCCAGCGACCAAACAGCGACGCTGCAGCGATCGACATCGTTGTCGGTATCGCTGCAGCGTCGCTGAGTGTGAAGGTACCTTTATACTTCTTTGCTATCCTCAAACCCCCTCACTCTCCAAACCAATATTTATCTAGCCCTCCGTCTTACCTTCCGCACTGACTTCATCTGCTGACTTGCTCCTCAATCTCACATATCTCCTACAGAATCACAAAACAAGCCACCTTCTCTCATTCTATTTGCTTGCTCTCTCTTTGTTTCTCCTCACAGCTGGTAACATATCTCCTAATCATGGAACCAAGCAGCTAATAACCCTCATTATTTCTCCCTCCTATCACTGCTCACCAACCCCTCATATATAAAACCCTTTCCCCTGTCCCACAATCCACCGCCTCTCTCTGGAGAGCTTTTGAGCTAACATTACATCTGCAATAAGCTCCATGTCATTCATGACCTCTTTACCTCTCGCAACCTATCCTTCCTCGGCCTCACCAAAACATGGCTGGCACACGGCCTTTCCTGATGCTCTGTTATGGTGGCCTTCACTTTACCCACACTCCTTGCCCTAGCAACAGACATGGTGGAAGAGTGGGTCTTCTCCCTAGCCTCCCAATTCTTGAAGTGCATTCTATCTGTATCCATTCTCCCTCCAACCTCCAAGTGGCTGTTATAGACCGACCTCCAGGACAGGCCATTACCTTTATTGACCACTTCTCCACCTGGCTTCTACAATTTCCCTCTGCTGACAGTCCGGCCATGGGAGACTTCAACATCCTCACTGACATCAGCCAGTCAGCAGCCTCTAAAGTCCTGTCACTTGCCTCATCCTTTGGTCTCTCTGAGTGGTCCTCTAAGGCCACCCAAATAGATGGACATACCTTAGACCTATCTTCCACCACACTTATTCCAGCCCTAACCCATGTCTTCAACTTATCACTAACTGCAGGTACCTTCCCTTCAGCTTTCAAACAAACCACAATTATACCTATTCTGAATAAGCCATCTCTTGACCCGACCTCTATCACTGCTACCATTCACCTCCAAACTCCTCGAAAAGCATGTCCACACCATAGTTTCCTCCAACCTCTCATATAACCTACTGTTTGACAACCTTCAATCCGGCTTCCTCCACCACCACCACCATTCCACTGAAACTGCCCTTATCAAAATGATCAATTACTTACAGATCTGTCCTCTGCCTGCGACACAGTCGACCACTCCCTCCTACTACTGATCCTTTCTTCCCTTGGTACAATAGACCTCGCCCTCTACTGGATCTCCTCATACCTCTCTAACTGCACATTTAGCGTCTCCCCCTCCCACACTACCTCTTCATCCCATCCTGTCTCTGTCGAAGTTCCTCAAGGATCAGTTCCTTGTGAAATCAGATACTAGTACCTGTGTTCTTCTTGATGGTCTCCACCCTGATTGGTTCACCCTGTGATATCCTGATTGAGAACCATACTTTAACCTGGCACTACACTTCCTTCATTGCGAGATTATTCATTGTGAGATTCCTTCATTGCCCAATTCTGCAAATTTAGCACGCTGATCTGGGTCATCCTCGTTGAGATGATGCAGCAGCTGGATTTTGTAAGGTGCCATTTGTGAGTAGCTAATATCCTCCGAAGAGATATTCGACTGATGCCAGATTGGCGTGCTGAATTTGCAGAATGGGTAAAACAAAAAATGGAGCAGGATCCTCGGTGTCCACAGAACATTATGTTCAGTGATGAGGTAAACTTTTTTGGGTGAGCTATTAATATGGATACACCTAAATATGGGAATGGTGACAGTTTTCTTGCGTAGGGTGTCTTGCATTGAAATCTGCTGCAATGACCCCGGTACTGCGCTCTCCATACATCAACACAATTTCTATCCGCTCCTCACGTGTTAACCTCTGCGACATGTCAATGGCTGTAAACAAAGAGAAACTTTTAAACAACTCATGAAAGAATAAAGCTATGTTAAAACCAAGCACACCATTGTTTTTCTTGTGAAATTCTCAATACGTTTGATGTGTCACATGATCCTCTTCCCATTGGAAAAAATAAAGTTGGATCCAAAATGGCCACTTTCAAAATGGCCGCCATGGTCACCACCCATCTTGAAAAGCTTTCCCCCTCCCATATACTAATGTGCCACATACAGGAAGTTGATATCACCAACCATTCCCATTTTATTTAGGTGTATCCATATACATGCCCCATCCAGTACATCCCAAAGCCCATTTTTTGCTAACTATGGCTTGTATCCGGTATTTATTCCTAATCTTCCATTGAATACTTCCGTTCCTGTTCTTACTGATGGGCTTACAAAGTTACAGAAAGCTCAGGAAGAACTAATTGAGATGTTACAAAAGACCCAAGAATATTACAAAGAAACAGCGGATAAACACCACAAATCGCTTCCTACCCTTCAGGTCGGTGACAAGGTTTGGCTTTCTACAAAAAAATCTGAAAACTAACGTACCGTCTTCTAAATTGGGTCAAAAACTCACAGGGCCTTATCAAACTTCTGCACAAATTAACCCAGTTGCTTTCCGTTTAAAACTTTCTAATAGCCTGAAAATTCACCCTATGTTCCACGTATCCTTGCTCAAACAATTCAGTGAGAACCCGTTTCCAGGAAGGACTCAGCCACCTCCTCCACCAGAAAACGTCCATGGAGAAGAAGAGTACATCGTGGATTGAATTCTGGACTGTAGAATATTTAGAGGAAGACTACAATATTTGGTGCAATGGAGGGATTATGGATCAGAAGATAACTCATGGGAGCCGGAGGGCAAACGTCCATGCATCCAGGCTTACAAGAGTCTTTCACCAGAGATATCCAGAGAAGCCAGCACCTGAGATGTCCAGAGGCCATCCTGGAAGGAGGGGAGTACTGCCAGGATTCAAACCCAGCAGATCTTGTGCACAAGGCGGCAGCTCTCCCCTCTGAGCTATTCAGTGCACTGGACAGTTCCTTGCTAAAGCAAATACTAGCACCTGTGTTTTTACTGATGTCTCCAAGCCAAGTTCCTGATTGGCTCACCCTTGTGATCTCCTCATTGAGCAACCTACTTAAACCTGGCACTGCACTTCCTTCATTGCAAGATTATTGAGCTCCAAGACTTTAGTCTAGCTTCTTCCCACCTGCTGCTTATCCTCAATAACCTACTACTGCTCCTTGAACTGACCTCTGGCTATATCCTGACTACGATTCTTGCTTATCCTCAAGATCCTAATACTACTCTGTGTACCGACCTCTGGCTATATCCTGATGACGCTACCTGCTTGTGCCGCCTCTAGTGGTTACAATATAACTACTCCCATTCATGTCAGTCCTTAACACTGTCTTGGGACCTCTTATCTCCTCCATCTGTACCCTTGGCCTGGGGCAACTCAAAGCCCCATGGCATCAAGTACCACTAAACACACTGATGACACTCAAATCTATGTCTCTGGCGAAATGTCATCTCTCTGCTGTCCAGAATCCCAGAGTGTCTATCAGCCGTATTCTCCTGCTTCTCCTTTCACTTCCTAAAGCTCAAAAGTAGACAAAACTGAACTTATCTTTCCTTCATCTCACCAATGTATCACAGTAAACCACATCACGCTTTCCCCTGTACCTGAAGTCTGCTGCCTCACCAGCAGCGGAGCCGTCACCTCACCAGCAGCGGAGCAGTCGCCTCACCAACACCGGAGCTGTCGACTCCCCAACACCGGAGCCATCACCTCACCAACACCGGAGCAATCGCCTCACCAACACCGGAGGAATCGCCTCACCTGCACTGGAGCCTCACCAACACCGGAGCAATCGCCTCACCAACACCGGAGCAATCGCCTCACCTGCACTGGAGCCTCACCAACACCGGAGCAATCGCCTCACCTGCACTGGAGCTGTCCCCTCCCCAACACCGGGGCTGTCTCCTCCCCAACACCAGAGCCATCTGCTCCCCAACACCGGAGCCATCTTCTCCTCAACACCAGAGCTGTCGCCTCCCCAACACTGGAGCTGTCTCCTCCCCAACACCGGAGCCGTCTCCTCCTCAACACCAGAGCTGTCTCCTCCCCAACACTGGAGCTGTCTCCTCCCCAACACCAGAGCCGTCTCCTCCCCAACACCAGAGCCGTCTCCTCCTCAACACCAGAGCTGTCTCCTCCCCAACACCAGAGCTGTCTCCTCCCCAACACTGGAGCTGTCTCCTCCCCAACACCAGAGCCGTCTCCTCCCCAACAGCGGAGTTGCTGAAAGCAGCTACTGTCTCCTTCCTCATTGTCCTGTAGAATGTGAGGCCAGGTCCTCTCCCCTCTGTACCTGTCACTATTAGTTTCTTCACTGTAGTTTCTATTTGTGTTTTTGTATGTAACCCCTTCTCATGTACAGACAATGGAATCAATGATGCTATATAAATAATAATATAATACAATTAATGGTGTTACTGAAAACTACGACTCAACCAGCAGAAAACTGCGTGAGGTACAGAGGACGGAAATAACAAAGTCAGGGAGGAACAGGAGGTAACAGGAAAATATAACAGAAAATCGCCCGGTTGGAAGGGGTTAAAGAGGAGACTGATGAACTGACGATGCTGCATAACGGAAAAGAACCAAAACTCCACCAAACCCTCCTGTAATCTCACCAGAATGGCGGGAAATCTGCTGCTGGCTGACACCAGAGAACACGAGCTGCACACAACCAGGACAGAGCTGCTGCACTGAGAGCTGAAGGACCTGTGGTGACGTCACCGTCATGTGATCAGGGGGCGGGGCTCAGGACAGAAGTCGTGAAGGATCTGTGAAATATTTAGAATTGAGAGTCCTCAGTGGTTGATACCTTTTAATGGCGAACTGAAAAGATGGGAACAAATTGCAGCTTTCGAGACTACATACGTCTCTTCATCAGGCAAAGACTAAAAGAAATTCTGGAGAATCACATATTTATACACAACATAGCACAGAAAAAAAAAAAAAACATGGATAAGGCTAGTTTCACATTTGCGTTAGAATCCGCAACGTTTAATCCGCATCCGCAAGTACAGGAAAAACCGCATAGAAACACGTACAAACGCGGCCCTTTTTAGACGCATGCGGGAATGCATGCGGTTAAAAAAACGCCGCATTTGCATGCTTCTCAATGCGTTTTTTCCTGCGTTTGTGTTTTTTGTACGCATGGTGACACATTTTACAGGAGAAAAATCTAGATAACCAGACACCGCCAATGTGACTACAGAGGGCGTGTATTATGGGATCTCTATATATAGACCCCTGAACAGCTGAAATCTTCATATTTTGCTCCTGTATCCTGTGTCATGATGGATCTTCGCATGGAGAGCTTTTATTTCAACCTGGATTTAAGCATCAAGCTGTTTCTTGCCTGTGCTTTTGCTTGGGAGCAAGACAGAAATCAAGAAAGACGGAGGAGACGGCGTAGGTGTTTTTGGAGACACACCATTATTGAATTACGTGAGAGACGTGGAGCCTATCACACACTGTATGGTGAGCTTAATGCCAACTCGGAGAAATTCCCGGAATATACAAGGATGTCGCAGGACTCGTTCCGGGATTTGCTTTCTCATGTCCAAGGAGCCATACGGCGAAAGGACAGCCAGCGATTCCACCAGAGGAACGTCTGCTGGTTACATTAAGGTACGTTACAAATCTAAACCAATGACAGTCCAAATTTTGGCTGTTCTGACATGTATTTTTTGTGTATTTTCCTTTATGTCTTTAGCATAACAACACCATAAATAGAATTGATTGTAATTTTTTTTTTTTAATTTTCTTCCAGATTTCTGGCAACCGGAGAGAGTTTATTATCCCTCCACTTCCAATACCGGCTTGGAATATCCACCCTGTCCGGAATAGTTGCGGACACCTGTCGGGCTTTGTGGAATGTACTCCGGGATAAGTTTATACCCGTACCCACCGCGGACATGTGGCTTGGAATTGAGGAAAAATTCTGGAGTGTGTGTGATTTCCCCAACTGTTTGGGAGCGGTGGATGGAAAGCACATCGCATTATCAAACTAGCTAGCACAGGATCGGAGTACTTCAATTACAAAAAATATTTTTCTGTTGTGCTCATGGCAATAGCCGATGCGGAATGTCGCTTCATCGCCGTGGACATTGGAGCTTTTGGCCGTGGCAACGATTCCCAGACTTTTAAGAATTCTGATATGGGCCGCCGTGTGTATGGCAAACATTTTAATTTTCCACAGCCACAACCTCTCCCCAACACTCAAGGTCCACCGATGCCATTTGTTATGGTTGGTGATGAGGCCTTTCAGATGTGTGAAAACCTACTGAAGCCATATTCCAGTCGGGACTTGAACCACACTAAAAGGATTTTTAACTACAGACTGACCAGGGCCCGAAGAACAGTAGAGTGTACCTTTGGGATTCTAGTCTCAAAATGGCGCATTCTTGCATCAGCCATTAATCTAAAAATGGAGACAGTCGATGAGGTGATCAAAACCTGTGTGGTTCTCCACAATTACATAATGGCTAAGGAGTGACCCAACATTGAACTGGATGAACCAGTTGCACACCCACTGCCCGATTACCAGCATCACCCGCTGCGGTCAGCAGCTGAAGTTGGTCACATGCGGGACCAAATTGCTGCCTTTTTTGATTCGGATATTGGGCGTGTGTCATGGCAGGACAATGTTGTGTTCTAAATTTATCCAGTAGACAGTTAACTGCAGCAGAGATGGCAGTACTGTCCAAAGGACTCTCATTCGTCCCAAGTACGGATTTTAAGATCTTTGATATGGTTAAGGATCTCAACCTTTTTGTCCGAAAACTAAGATGGCACAAATTCTTTAAACTAAAAGATAAAAAAAATGTGTGGTGACCTTAATATCCCACAAGATTTGCTATCTGATGTCCGCCTGCTGGCAGATCTAGACACCGTAGCTGATAATAGCAATGGGCAGAGTCCATTTACTCGATTGAAAAATCCAAGTAAAATAATGGCACCAATAGGAGGTGATTTATCCGCGATAGATGTTTTTCTTAATCTAAGCATCACTGATATCAAAAAACAGGCGATGAACCAAACCAGACATAATCTAACTAGGGAACAGATTGCAGCACTGCGTAATCTGGAAATGGATACATCTCTTGTTCTAAAGCCCTCCGACAAGGGCGGAAATGTGGTCGTGATGGATGTGGACAAATATAGGAATCTGTGCCTGTCCCTCCTAAATGATCGTACCACATATACACGGGTGACTGCAAACCCTACTAGTGATTGTGTCAGGACCCTTGGGATTATTCTTAAAAAGGCAAAGGATGATATGCTGATTAGTGAAGATGAATTATCCTTTCTTCTACCTCGTCATCCGGTAATGGCCACTTTTTATGTCCTACCAAAGGTCCATAAGGGGATTGATCCCCTGAAGGGCAGATCCATCATGTCCGGTATAGGGAGTATTGGACAAAATATTGGCATCTATTTGGATGATGTACTCAGATCATTTGTGGTATCACTCCCATCTTATATCAGGGACACGATGGATCTGCTCCGTAAACTGGAGGGCATTTCCCTTGAACCAGATACTTTGCTTGCCAGCATTGATGTGGAGGCCCTGTACTCCTCAATCCCACATGAACAAGGGATTGGGGGGTATACCATTTTCTTAAAACTAGGGCTTGTCAGTTTGATGCACACAACAAGCTCATCCTAACCCTCCTTGAATATGTACTCACTAATAATTATTTTACTTTTGATGGCAGGACCTTCCACCAGCTCAGGGGCACCGCTATGGGGAATCCCTGTGCGCCCACCTACGCAAACTTGTTCCTGGGCTGGTGGGAGGATTGCATTGCCTTCTCAGAGTTGCATACCAAGTACCTGGCCCATATTGATTTATGGGTCAGGTACATTGATGATATTTTTGTTATCTGGAGGGGAACTAGAGATGAGTTCAGTCAATTCATTGGGCTGCTTAATCATAATGATGTGGGTCTCAGATTTACCTTTGACATACAGGATTACCAGATACCTTTCTTGGATGTATTGATATCTAAATCACAGGGAGGAGACCGGCTAGAGAGCACGATATACAGGAAACCCACTGCAACTAATTCGTTACTAAGATGGGACAGTAACCACCCATACTCCCTAAAGAAAGGCATTCCAAAAGGCCAATATTTGCGACTACGACGTAATTGTTCTAGTAAGAGAGATTTTAAAATCATGGCCGATGATTTAAGACAGAGATTTCGGACCAGAGGGTACCCAGATCGGATCCTACGGGAAGCATTTCAACATGCTAATAAGCAAGATAGGGAGAGCCTCTTAACACCCCGAAGGGAGGAGATTGAACCAACAAAAGTGACGAGAATTATTTGCACATATGATAATGGAGCGTCGTCAGTCAAAAATATCGTAAGAAGACATTGGGACATCCTCAAGATGGATGAGGACTTGAGGGACACCCTGGGGAATGAACCAATAATTACATACCGTAGAGCAAAGACACTAGGTGACAGACTGGTACATAGTCACTTTAGTGCACCCAGGAAAACAACTTGGCTCCCACAGAGACCAGCGGGATGCTTTAGATGTAGAGGGTGTATAGCGTGCGACTCAATATGCACGGGTAAAGAGTTTTTTAATGAGAATACACAGGAGACTTTCAAACTTAAGCAATTTGTCAATTGTAGGAGTACAGGAGTCATATACAGGGCTCTATGTCAGTGTGGCATTACCTACGTTGGGAAAACAATAAGAGAATTCAGGAGGAGGGTGGGGGAACATTTAGGTGACATTCGAAACCATAGAGACACCCCGGTTGCAAAGCATGTCAACAGTATGCATGGGGGAGATGTCAGAGCCATACGATTTATGGGTATCGACAGGATTGACATGCCGGTGAGAGGCGGGGATCTTGACAGATTGTTGCTCCAGAGAGAGGAAAACTGGATATTTACCTTGGATACTTGTTACCCTAGAGGTTTGAACGATCAGATAAACTTTGGATGTTTCCTGTAATATTACTTCCCCATACGCTACTTTCTTCTCAAGATAGTTCCTTTTCCTCCTTTTTTTCTTCCTCCTCACCCCTGGTTCTTCTCTGTTCAGCTGGTTTAATTTATGTCACTCCTTACTTCGTAGATATGGGCCTTGAATATATGTTACCTACACCACGTCTTGGTCTCATATATCTGATTGATCACCTTTGACATTTATGTACTACATGCGCTGTTTTGGGCCTGTTGCTTGTAGGGAACAGCCAAAGAAAACAAATATGTCATATTTGAAATTTATTATATAGGTATGGGACTAATGTCCCTCCCTATTAGAAACCTTGTGGCTATAGAGATTGGGGTCCTATTGGGGATTTTCTTTCCAATCAAGCCTTTGAGGGGTTTCACTTCTAGGACCTAACTTTTATCCTACTTGGGGTGCTTCCTGTCATGATCCCAATGGCAGGGGATCACTTAAGGACAAGCACAGATACAAACAAGCTCTAGGGCGATGGAACCTGAGCTGACCGCGACCCTGAACCTAACACACAAATAAAAGTAGCCGGGGAACGTGCCTACGATGATCCTAGACGTCTCGCTCCAGCCGAAGATCTAACTTCCCCTATTAGAAGAAACACAGACCTCTCTTGCCTCCAGAGAAATTCCCCACAGAAATAGCAGCCCCCCACATATAATGACGGTGAAATGAGAGGAAAGCACATACGCAGTATGAAAACAGTTTCAGCAAAATGAGGCCCGCTAAAGCTAGATAGCAGAGGATACAAAAGTGAACTGCGCGGTCAGCGAAAAACCCTTCAAAAAACCATCCTGAAATTACTTGAACTCATGTGCCAACTCATGGTACATGAGGAGCAATTTCAGCCCACTAGAGCAACCATCAGCAAATAATCACATATCTGCAGGCTGGACTAAAAACCAAATAAAGCAAAACACCAAAACAGGAAAATCCAAACTTAGCTTGACCAGAAGGTTCTAGGAGCAGGGAGCAGAGGTAACAAGACACACTGGATACATTGATAACCGGCGAGGAAATGCCAGCAAAGCCAGGTTAAATAGGAAACTCCCATATCCTGATGGAACAGGTGGAACCCAGAGACCCAGGAAAGACAAGTCACCCAGTACCATCAGTAACCACCAGAGGGAGCCCAAAAACAGAACTCACAACAGCTTCCTATCTCATACCCTTCTCTGTATGGCTGCCCCCTCCCCCCTAACTACCAGCAGACGGATCGTTGTATCAAAGGTTCATGACCAATAGGTATATAAAAGATGATGTATATTTACATTCTCCACGGGTATATGTGGATTGAGTACATGTAGGGGTATTTAGGTACATCTTTACCCGATATTTATGATGTTGATAATATCAATCTTTATCATATACACGCTGATGACCTCCAGCGGATGGGAGTGCTAGGCTCCAACACTTTGGTGAGCGTAAAGGACGCCTCTAATATGGCGTTGCCGCTACTAACATATGGGAGCGCTGGACGCCATCTGCATGGTGGGTAGAGACGACGCTTTTGAAATAAGGCCGATGTTGTCGTAATTATTCCACCCAGCCTCCGCTTCTGGGAATGCCGGGCTCCATTAACATGGTGACCGGATATGATGCTCTCAAAATGGCGCCGACACTTCCGGTTACAGGCGCTACAGCGGCTGAAACTGTTCCACCATGCGAGGAGAGAACCGGCTGATGGGAGCGCTGCGCTCCACCAATATGGTGGACGGATATGACGTCCTCATAATAGCGCTGGCACTTCCGGTGATAAGCGCTACGGCGGCCGGAGCTACTCCACCATGCGATGACAGAACCGGGTGTATAACGCCGATCTTCTAATTAAGGTACAATTGTATACAGCTGTCTGGTATTTAGGGGCTATATAGGGGGAGCATTTTGGCCAGTGTGAAGGGACTTACTCCAAGTTGCGGACACAGTCGATACCTGGGGACTGTGTATTGGGATTCCTTGCCACTGCGGATCCTTTAAGGACACGGACTTTATATGGACCTATATGGATTCCATGTGACTGAATTTTTTTCTTGGACTATTTGAACAGACCCACTGGTTATTGCCTCACATTGAATTTAACTCCCCTGATGATTCTCCCTCATTGGAGTTGAAACGCGTTGGGAGAAATAGAGACATTGCATTTATTCTGCTTTTTTTGGTTGGTGGGTGTCCATAGCAGGACTTACTTGGGGCCTGTCCTTGTCAGGGCAGGAGCTCTTAGGGGGGTTTACAGGGAAGATAGCAGTGATACATCTTTCTCCTACCCTCCAGTCTAAGGCTAAGGCTTATTCTTGATACCACTCCCCTTACAGAAGCGTGAGGGAGTACTCCATTGTCCGTCTAATTGGTAAGACCGCTCCAATTTTTCATCTTGAGCACTGATTCACTTGAGCACATTGTTTAATGTCTATATATGTGTTTGTTAGGATCCGAGTTTTTTTATTTTTATATATATATTAAAAGTTACGTTTTATTAAGTGGATATCCTCCACAGCTATTTCCATTTCTAATCCAGAGGATATAGACACGGCCTATTCTATTATACGCCCTAGCTGCGTTCCCTCTGGGACCCGGGTGTCCCACAACAGGACTCGCTCCTGGACCAGGGAGATGAGGTCATTTTCTATGAGGTCTTCAATACAGACATTAATGATGGATACATTAACATAAGGAAAAGAAAGAAAACAAAGGCTGAGAAATGGCATGAGTAAGGAAAGTCAAGATACAAAAGGAATCCAGAAGAAAAATGTAAAGAAATAGGAATGTAAAGAAAGGAAGATTCAAGAATACTAAAGTGAGGATACAGTAAACAGTCAGCCAGGTATACTTACACGCTGCTGCCTTGCCATCTGAATGTGAGTCCATTGCTCCTGCCCAGCCTCTGCCGCAGTAGAAGTGCTCTAAAAAATGAAAAAAAAAATTGTCATATGTGTAGATGTGACAGTGAATACTTACCAATCTGAGGAGGTGAGTACTCACTTCACTGACATGTTCGACTTCAGAAGGCCGCGTGACCCCGTTGCTCCTCATCAGAAGAAGACATTCTGATGCATGCAGAAAGAAAGAAATGTCAGAAATCCGGACCTGTAGAGACAGAAAATAGAAAATAAAGGCATTGGCTAGGATATACTCACATTGTTCTGAGTGTAGATTCCTTCCTGTGTCTGGTCTGCTGCGTCTGGAAAGCTTCTCTGTCTGCTGCGTAGTGACCTGCAACTGTCCACTCCCTCCCTTTATCACCTTGTATGTGGGGGGTGGCTTACCAGTGTCTAGACATGTTTTTCTCTTGGGCAATGCATGCATTCACGAACGCAAGCAAACGCATGTGCTTGTGAACGCATGCGTTCACATAGACAGCAATGCATTTTTTTGGCGCATTCCTTGCGCAATCGACCGCATACGTTTCTAGGTCGCAAATTGACACCTCTAAAATTACTACATGTAGCGTTTACCGCGCCAAACTGCAGACGACGAAACGACGCATACATCGTCAAACGCGGCCAAACGCAACCGATCGCAGACGCATGCGTCCCTAATGTTAAGTATAGGAATACACAACGCATGTGGATATTTGCAGAAGAAACGCTGCGGACACAACCGCAAATGTGAAACCGGCCTAAGACAGGTGACATGAGGCAGAATTACCATAAGTGATAAACAGTTATGTCCATAAATATTGGACCAGTTCTTAGATAAGGATTGCTTTATTGTCCTCTGATTAGGGTCTCTGTTGTGATGACCCCTCATAGTCTGAAGGGCAAATTCCTTAGTTGATGTAAAAAGACATAAATCCGTGCGACATATTCATTCCTGCATTAAGACTGTCAAAGGTCGTCATCAGTTTATATTCCCGGACTCTTCTGTCTCTCTTAGATTTGAAGTTACCTTTTAATACAAGTAATTTCATGTCCATAATGTTATGATCCGGGAGACAGAAATGTATTGCCACAGGTAGATCCATTCTTTTTTCTCTTATTGTGTGGCGGTGAAAATTCATTCTTGTTCTAAGCTTTTGCCCTGTCTCCCCCACATACAGACCCCCAGTTGTACATTTAGTACAAATGATCTGTGGTGATGTCACTGTCATGTGATCAGATCATCCCTCCTAGTTGTGTGTGCAGGTTTCTTATTCTCTGTTATCAGCCATTATTCACAGCTCTGTATATATCTATGGTTGTGGTCAATAGTTCTGGGCCTGACACAAGTTTTGGTTTTCCATTTTTCCTTTTCAGTGTTTTCACCCTTTAGTCACTGTTTCTATGGTGACTGACAATTATAAACATTCCACCTGTTGTTACATTGTATTTACAAATCCATGAAGTTCCTCCCAGCGCTGCCCCTCATCCTCCACACTCCCGGCCCCTTATTCTCCACTTTCCCGGACCCTCATTCTCCACACTCCGCCCCTCACCCTCCTGCCCCTCATCCTCCACACTCCTGGACCCTCATTCTCCACACTCCACCACTCACCCTCCACACTCCCAGCCCCTCATTCTCCACACTCCCGCCCCTCACCCTCCACACTCCCGACCCCTCATTCTCTACACTCCTGCCCCTCATCCTCCACACTCCACCCCTCACCCTCCACACTCCCGCCCCTTACCCTCCACACTCCCATCCCCTTATTTTCCACACTCCTGCCCCTCATCCTCCACACTCCCGCCCCTCACCCTCCACACTCCCGGCCCCTCATTCTCTACACTCCTGCCCCTCATTCTCCACACTCCCGGCCCCTCATTCTCCACACTCTGACCCTCACCCTCCACACTCCCGCCCCTCATCCTCCACACTCCCGGCCCCTCACTCTCCACACTCCCGGCCCCTCATTCTCCACACTCCGACCCTCACCCTCCACACTCCCGGCCCCTTATTCTCCACACTCCCGGCCCCTCATTCTCCACACTCCTGCCCCTCATCCTCCGCCCCTCACCCTCCACACTCCCATCCCCTTATTCTCCACACTCCTGCCCCTCATCCTCCACACTCCGCCCCTCACCCTCCGCACTTCCGTCCCCTTATTCTCCACACTCCTGCCCCTCATCCTCCACACTCCCGGCCCCTTATTCTCCACACTCCTGCCCCTCATCCTCCACACTCCCGGCCCCTCATTATCCACACTCCCGGCCCTTATTCTCCACACGCCTGCCCCTTATCCTCCACACTTCTACCCCATATCCTCCACACTTCTACCCTTTATTCTCGACACTTCTGGCCCTTATCCTCCACACTCCTGCCCTTTATTCTCGACACTCATGCCCCGTATCCTCCACACTCCTGCCCCTTATCCTCCACACTCCTGCCCCTTATCCTCCACTCTCCTGCCCTTTATTCTCCACACTCCTGCCCATTATTCTCCACACTCATGCCCCTTATCCTCCTCACTTCTGCCCCTTATCCTCCACACTGCTGCCCTTTATTCTAGACACTTCTGCCCCTTATCCTCCACACTCCCATTATTCTCCACACTCCCGCCTCTTATTCTCCACACTCCCGCCCTATATTCTCCACACTCCCGCCCCTTATTCCCCACACTCCCGCCCCTTATTCCCCACACTCCCGCCCCTTATTCCCCACACTCCCGCCCCTTATTCCCCACACTCCTGCCCCTTATCACACAGACGTCTGCCTCTTATCCTCCAGACTTCTGCCCCTTATCCTCCTCACTTTTGCCCCTTGTTCTCCAGACTCCTGCCCCTTATCCTCCTGACTTCTGCCCCTTATCGTCCACACTCCTGCTCCTTATCCTCCAAACTTCTGCCCCTTATTCTCCACACTCCTGGCCCCCTATCCTCCACACTCCTGGCCTCTTATCCTCCACACTCCTGCCCCTTATCCTCCACACTCCTGTCCCTTATTCTCCACACTTCTGCCCTTCCAGAAGCTGATATCCAGCTGCCGGGGGATCAGATCCTGACTGATGGCCTCCTGTTCTTGTCTCATCAGAGCTCAGAGTTATCACAATTTCTGGGTTTTGTTGCATTTTGAGTATTGACCGCAGGTTCTAAATGGGACGAGATCTGGAGAGGGCTCACTGCTGGCCACTTGCAGACAGGAACTAGACGGCATTAAGCCAGATCCAGAGCCCCAACTATGTCAGTTAAGGCCGAAAGCCCAGATTGCGCCAATTCAAGGCCCAGATCCCAGACTTGCACCGGTCAAGATCCAGAGTCCGCATGACACCAGGCAAGAGCCGGAGACCAAGTTTTGGTTTTCCCATTTTGCCTCTTCAGTGTTTTCGCCCTTTAGTCGCTGTTTCTATGGTGACTGACGACAATTATAAACATTCCACATGTTGTTACATTGTATTTACAAAATCATGAAGTTCCTCCCAGCGCTGCCCCTTATTCTCCACACTCCTGCCCCTTATTCTCCACACTCCTGCCCCTTATCCTCCACACTTCTGCCCCAGACCCCTTCTCTCCAGATTCAGGAGACATCCGCCGCCATTGGTCAAGCATCGATGGTGGCAGAAGGAGCACGAGTGAGCAAGGCCATTGCTTCCAGCACAGATGTACAGTGCAGGAGTCAGCCTGTGTTAAGACAGTAGAGAGAGCGGGGTCAGTTGGAGTGAATGAGGCTCAATGTGCTTTGGTAGACTTTGTCAGGAGGACCTGCGGCTTAGCAGTAAGACCCGGTGACCCCCACTAGAGCCATTGATTCAGGAGGAGCCAACATAATAACTCCCACAATAACGGGTGTACCAGCCCTGACCGATGAACGCAAGTGTAATCCCTAAGCGAGTTCTCTGCTATTTAAATTGAACTCTAAGATTCATTCATTATATGCTCCAAATTGTACAATTTACTTGTGAATATTCAGTTTCATACTGTATAACTGTTTCCAAGTTACTGTAATTTCCCCCCTCCAGTAAATATATAGTTAATTGACTGTTTCCTCCTCGTGTCCATCTGTGCATTGCATCCAGCACCTGCTTTACATTTGATGTAGTCTGCAGAGATGGCAAATCGGTCAGTGACCAACCCCACCAGGGGTAATATACCCCGGGGGTCTATACTCAGCAACCTTCCGAAGTTCACGGGAAGTAATTTATCACTGAGGAATTGGGTTAACAGACTGAGAAGCATGCTGTGCACGTACCTCCTGACCCCCACCACACAGGCAGAGTTAGCCCTGTTAACTGTCAACGGAGAGGCCTGGCAGACAGTCACATACTGCCACCTGAGAGACCGTGACACTGTGGACAAAGTGTTTAAAATTTTGGAGGACATGCACAGTGACATCATGGACTTAGGCCACCTCCATTGAATTTTGCTCCGGCGAGTCCAAGGGGAAGGCAAGACTGCATCCCAGTACGTAAACGTGCTGCAAGAAGTGACAACCCATATCACTATGAAGGTCCAAGATGGGTACAGAGTGCTGGGGCTACTAGATCAAGTACTGCGGGATCAATTGGTGGCTGGACTAAGGGGGCCCTGCCTAAGCCAGGCCTTAAAGGAGCGGCTCTGCCTGAACCCCAATATGAGTTTCGAGACCCGAGTCCTATAAAAATAAGCCCCTGTCTTGACAGATGCAGTACGAAGCCTTAAAGTGGTCAACCCTGGACCAACAAATGAAAAGCCTGACTTGGCCTGGGAGCTACATCAAGAAATACAACATATCAGAGGCAAGTTGCGTACTATCAAGGGGATCCCTGCTAATGTTGCTGCACCTGTCACCATGGAACGATATGAAGAAAGGTCAGAGCGGGAAAGCCACTTCACACATATCCTGCCACCTATCAGTAGAACACAGTGCAGAATGCTGGACCTGTGGTGGAAGGGGACACATATTGCAGGACTGTCCAAACTGGGAATGAAGAAGGTGTTTATTAAACTAACATGCCCCATGGTCAAAGAATACACCCCAGTTCTGAACCCCAGAAAGAACAGATGAAGACTCCAAAGATATTGTTACTGAGATGCCCATTACCTGGGCTAAGTTTGATGGACAATGTATTTGCTGCTTGATGGACACAGGGTCCCAGGTGACCACTATGCCTGAAAAGTACTTTCAGATTCACTTTCCTGAAGTCGTCCGCTCCAAGAAAGAGCCAACTATTCAACTAATGGTTGCAAACTAGTTGCCCATTGCAGCGGCAGGGGTAATGTGGATGTCTGTACTGGCATGCAGAAAAGTGTTGGGTCAAAAAAAGGACCGTGTTGATAAAGGGCTCTGGAAAAGGGGGACCCATTGTGATGTTAGCGCCACGCCGAATCCCTGCTCTGACAGGCAGGGTCGGCAGCGTGTCTCTTCACTCACCCATGCTGCAGACGGTTCTTTCCTTCCCATGCTCTGCATGCTTCCAGCCGGTCCTCTAGCCATGTCCTTAGGTCTCGAGTGCATGCGCTCCCACCCTCTTGAAGAGCCTGCTCATCCACTTGCTATTTTCTCCCCAGCCAATGGCTATGAAACACTATGTATATATTGCTTCCTCCCCACTGGGGAGGTGCCTGAGAAATCTTCCTGTTTCAATCTATGCTGTGTAAGGTCGCATACCAATGCAAATCCTGCCTGTTGTACTCCAAGTATAAATCCTGCTTGCTTCACTCTGAAGCAAATCCCGCCTGCTGCACTCTGAAGCAAATCCTGCCTGCTGCACTCTGAAGCAAATCCTGCTTGTAATCTGATACAATCTGATACAAACTTAGTCAGCACACTCTGATGCAAGCTTTGCCTGCTGCTCCATCCAGTCTGTCCTTCGGGTCCAGCTGCTGCGCGACTGTTGGTCTGTCCTGGAGTGGCACCTGGCATTCATCGGGAGCCAAGTCTAACCTCACCATCAGAGGCTCTAGTGAATAGTCAGGTGACTGCTTAGTCACGCTGCTCCAGGCTCTCCGAGGCCCCTGGTACAGTGGTTCCAAAAACACGATTGTGACACGTGACTCTGGGGTTCAAAGTGTTGAAGGAAGTAGGGCAGTTCCAGGCTGATGGCCCATACAGAAACAGTTAGACCCATGCCACTCATGCTCAAAGCAACAATAAAGTGTTCCAGGCAGCTTGTACGCATCAGTCAAATTCAGAAGTTACCCGCTGCCTCCAAGTGCCCTGGCAAAGTACTATGGTGATTCTACTTGTGGGGCAAACTGTACTCACCATGCCCGTACTGGCCCATGTGTCATAAGGAGTGGATGTCTAAATCGAACCTATAGAGGTGGATGAAGTGATCTCCAAACTATTGCTTGCTCGCTCCTTAACCACTTTTCGGCAGGGACACGTATGCATGTGTTGCATAAATTTGAGCAGAGAAAGCCTGCCCCAGCAAGAAGTGGCACAAGTTTATGTGATGTCAGAAAATCTCCTCAGGGCCGACGCTAAAGAATTAATGCCTGTGGAGGACCTTTTCAGTGTCACTCGATGGTCAAAAAGATATAGGTGAGCCACAAGCTGGCTGCCACCTCTTAGAACAAATGGAGGCCAACCTCACAAAATTCTCCCCAAAACAAGTAGGGCAGGTTGAGCAGATGTTGCAGCAATACTGATGAGTGTTTGCACAACACCAAGATTCCTGGGTTCAAATCCCACCAAGGACAACATCTGCAAAGAGTTTGTATGTTCTCTCCGTGTTTGCGTGGGTTTCCTCCAAGCACTCCGGTTTCCTCCCACATTCCAAAGTCATATTGATAGGGAATTTAGATTGTGAGCCCCATCGGGGACAGTGATGATAATGTGTTCAATCTGTAAAGCGCTGCGAAATATGTTAGTGCTATATAAAAATAAAAAGATTATTATTATTACTTTGAATTCACATAGGCCATAAAGCACGAGACTTCCCCATTCGAGAGCGGTATTGTAAAATCCAACCTCAGATGCGCCAACAAGTGAAAGAGCCGCTGTCGCACATGCTATGTAATAGAGTGATTCGCAAAACTCATAGCCCCTGGGCGGCACCCATTGTGTTAGATCGGAAGACAGATGGTACTTTGAGGTTCTGTGTAGACTACCGGTGGCTGAATGCTTGCACGGTGTGGGACTCCTACCCATTACCCAGAATCAAGGAATCCCTGTCAGCTTCTCCTCTGTCAATCTAGTCAGCGGCTACAGGCAGGTTCCGGTGACTGCATTTGTCCTCTATATGTGCCTGTTAGAATTTAACCGGATGCCTTTCAGGCTGACAAATGCACAGGGGACATTCCAGTGCCCGATGGAAAGATACTTTGAAGCAACCCCGATATATCTTGTTGACATCATCATCTACTCGCCCATGTTGGAAGGCAATCTCACCAGGTTAGAACAGGTGTTGGAATGTCTTTGCAGGCACGGACTGAAAGTTGAACCAGAAAATTGGCAACTGTCTGAAAGGGAGATTGAATATCTGGGACACAATGTTTCCAGCACCAGAGTCTAACACACCACAGAGAAGGTGGTTGGAGTGCTAAAATGGCCCACTCCTACCAAAGTGAGAGAACTAAGAGAGTTCCTGGGTGGCTGGATGCTACCACAGATTTATCAAACACTTTGCTAAAATCGTGGCACCACTCAACGAGTTGCTAAGCAGAGCCACAGGGGGACCTAAATGACAGCCAATCCAGTGGGGTCCTACGGAAGAGGAGGGCTTTCAGACACTGAAGATGGCTTTGACTGATATTCCCATTTTAGCCTACACTGATTTCTCCCAGCTGTTTGTGCTATATACAGTACAGACCAAAAGTTTGGACACACCTTCCCATTTAAAGATTTTTCTATATTTTCATGACTATGAAAATTGTACATTCACACTGAAGGCATCAAAACTATGAATTAACACATGTGGAATTATATACTTAACAAAGAAGGGACAGAGCGTTTGCATGCGTGTTCTGGGTTTTGGACTGAAGCAAATCATATACTTATACTTAAACTTTCTCGCAATCCATCTTTCCTCCAGGGCGCATAGTTTTGCATTCTCCAGGTGAGCCAGGGATTTATCTATTCACACTTGTATCTCCAACCCTGACAAGTATTCTGCAAATGTTTTGGTCATAGTCCACACCAGGACCAATAACTCCAGCCAGAGTGAACTATACTTATCCAGGTCCTTTTCAGCTTCACCTTTTCTCTCCTTTCCTGCATTTGGGCCAGCACCATCCCTAGTCCATATAGGCTCCTGTTGGTACAGTACAGACCAAAAGTTTGGACACACCTTCTCATTTAAAGATTTTTCTGTATTTTCATGACTATGAAAATTGTACATTCACACCGAAGGCATCAAAACTATGAATTAACACATGTGGAATTATATACTTAACAAAAAAGTGTGAAACAACTGAAATTATGTCTTATATTCTAGGTTCTTCAAAGTAACCACCTTTTGCTTTGATTACTGCTTTGCACACTGCCCTGAAACCACTGCCTAAAAATCTGGGGAAAAGTCCAAATCCACTTAGTCCTGGGCCGTCTAAAAGACGATAGAATACTTCTGCAACAGTCTGACCCTGAATGAGCAGAGCTGAAAAAATGGATCGCCCTAGGATAGAGACTCAACCAGGAGGTGAGGACCACTCTACAAGCCAAGCACTCTGCAGACTTTAGGCCAGTGAGAAAGAGTCTTCATGAGAGATGGATTATTGTGTTGAAGGATCCAGCTCCCTCAAAAATTTGACCTTACCTTGCAAGTGGTGGCTCCAGAGAGGTTGGTGGTGAAGTTAGCAAAAGAACCCTAAGAGAGGTGCCCACTTTGGTACTGAGAAGACCTTTTGATGGTTGCAGCAGCTGGTGTATTGACCTCAACTGCAACAGGTGGTCGAAGAGGCCTGCCAAATATGTCGCAAGTACGAGCTGAAAAAGAACAGAGAGTTCTTATAGTGGCCATCCGAACCTCTGCACCCTTGCAGGTGTTGATGTTCAACTACCTGATGACTGGAACATCTCACAATGGATATGAACATTGCTTGGTGATGACTGATCACTTCCTAAATTCACGATGGTGACCCCAACTTGGCACCAAACAGCAGAAGTGGCGTCCAGGGCAATCTGCTGGGACTTCGTTTGCTTGTATTGTACCTGAAAAGGGTCTATTCAGACCAAGGGGACTGATTCCAAGAAAGAGTAATGGAGCAGCTACACCATCTCTATGGAGCTGGTAAGTCTCAAACCACACCATATCACCCGCAGGGGAATGGGGCCTGCGAATGCTTCTATCAGACCTTGTTGCAAATATTAAGAACCCTGGAAGATGAGTTGGTCATAGAGTCAATGCAACTACCGGCTACACGCCATATATGCTACTTGTTCGGGCGGCGTGGATGGGGGCTTATAGAGTGGGAGCTCAATCTGGAAGATCCATGCCAGGGGAGCAGTCCGAGTATCTGGGACAGAGAACACTGACACCAACTCCATGCGGTGAGGAGTTTGGTTGAGCAAAAGTTTTGAGATGGAACATTCGGGCAGACCTCCAACGCCAAGTGAACAGCTAGGAGACCATGTGTTAATAACAGCCAAACAGCCCAAGAATGAGCTGGATCACCGCTGGGAAGCAGTGCCTTACCAAGTTGTGAGGAATATTTACCCGGATAATCCAGTCTATGAGGTCCAGCCTGAGGGAGTCGAAGGAACACTGCCTAGGAATATAACCGGAATATACTCTGGCCCTATTCTTCTGAAGTGGTGTAGTTTACCAAAACAAACTCTCCGGAAGTACCATCTAGTACCACCCAAAGAGTAGCCCTTGGAGATGAGGAGGGCTGGATCACTGTACCTTTGGGACCACCAAGGTTGTAGATGCTGCTCTCGAAGGGGACAGAGAATGAGCCAGGGGACAATCTAGTCTCAGGTGACACCCTTCAAATGCTCCAGAAACACCTCCGCAGAAAGAACCCTTAAGGACCGAACGTGCCAATGCTGGATACCCCCCCCCCCACCCCTACTGTTACACACAAGAATAATTAGTTTGGGAACAGATACAGCAGAAAACCTGGAAGTGCGCTCAACTGTTGGCTGAAATTGGGATACCCTTTGGGAAACTTTAGATCCTCAAAGAACCCACTCGCCAGATGAGAAGACTCCAAATGTGAGTGACCCTTTCAATTGATGAGAAACAACCACACATTGTGACTGAGCCCCCTCCATGGATGAGAAACCCCCACACATTGTGAGTGACTCTCTCCATGGGTGAGAAGCCTCCACGCATTGTGATTGATGCACTTCCATGGATGAGAAGCCCCCACACATTAGTGGTCTTGAGAGACTACTGTTGGCAGATACAGAACTAATGGCAGCATCACCTTCTCTTCTCAAGACAATCATTCGTCCAGATGTCCCAAACAGTCTGATGGGGGTTCACCAGAGAGGATAACTTTAGCCTCATCCTCTGCAGTCCAATCCCAGTGCTTCCTGCAAAGTTATTTTCCGCTTTTTATTTATAGAAAAAAAACGGAATTCTGAAAAAAAAATCACAATTTTTGTTCTTGTTATGGCATTTACCGATTGGGTTAATTTATTTTATAGATATATATTTTTTTTTTATATTTTTTTTATTTTATTTTTTTTGTATAAATCATTTTATTGGTTACAGCAATAATGAATGAAGGTAAACAGTACAAACTGGTAAATCTGTGCAATGGTAGGCAGTAATTACAAGTCGAACAAGAGGAGCATTGTTACATCATTTAAGTCTTATAATTTAACTGTCTAGTTAATAATGCTATTGGCTGTCCCGAGATTATGAGATAATAACAATAGAAAACAGCCGGGATAGTTGGTAACCATTGATAGGTTCTTTTGTATTCATTTAAAATACTATATATATAATCAAACTGGATATGGGGAAGACAAACATAGAAAGTCAGAAAAGGGAAAGAAAGGAGGGCAGGAAGAAGAAGAGAGAGATGGAAAAGGGTGTGGGAAATTCAGGGAAGGAGTGTGGCTGCCTCCGTACCCCAGCGGACAGAACGCACGTCAAGAAACGGCCCCGAAGTACACGAAAATAGGCTAAACAATGTGTCGGGTTCTGGAAACCCAGAGGTCTAGTTCAGGAGTTTCCCTAAAAGCGATCCAGGGTGCCCATACGTTGTAGGTTTTTTCTGCGTTACCTGGTGACTGGTTTATCAGCTGCTCCATTCTATAGATGTTATTAAGTTCTGCCACAAATTCTGTACGAGAAGGAAATTTTTCTTGTTTCCAAAACCGAGGGATTAGATTTCTGACTGCGGTAAGAAAGTGTCTGAGGATACCCCTCTTGAACCTGGATATTGACAAGTCGCACAGAGACAACAATGCTATACTTGGTGAAGGTTGGATCTGTATGATAGACAGCTTATTATGAAGTTCAAAGACTGCCAACCACAAATCCTTTATGGGGGGGCAGTCCCACCAGTTATGCATGTAAGAGCCTATCTCCTTTAGACATCTCCAGCAGGTGTCAGGAGTCGTGGGGAACACCGCGTGCACCATGGAGGGGCATCTGTACCATCTTGCTAGAATCTTATAGCTCCTCTCCTGTGATACCGCGCATAATGACGATCTAGACGAGAAGAGAAGAATTTTTCCCGTCTTCAGATGACAAGGGCCTTCCCAGTTCGCCCTCCCATTTCGAGAAAAACAATGGCCAACCCTGCAGTGGAGCCCTCCCCTCTTGGAAGATTTTATATAGCAGCGAGACAGTATGATCTGGGGGATTTGCTGATATACAAAGCATCTCAAAGGGAGTTAGCGGCCTGCTGATATTGGTTTGTTTAGAGATTGAGTGGATATAACTTTTTAGTTGTTCATAGAAGAACCAATCAATAGAGTATGATTCCTCCTCTGGGAATAATTCCCGAAGGGACTTCATCCCAGTTTCTTTTAAGTAATCATGGATGATGGGTTTGGAATCTTTTCTCTTATTTAGAAATGTCTCTCTATTCAGCCCTGCTGGAAAAGCAGAGTTGTCATAAATTGGGATTAAGGGGCCCGGGAGAGTTGTAATCTGAAGATCTTTGTTTCGGTTTTTAATAAGAAGCAATATGTTTCGTGTGAGGAAGGGTATGTAGGTGCCTGGTCCTAGCCCCCTGCCTCCTGTCCAAAGAACAACTTGAGGGTCGCATCCGTTAAGATCGTTTTCCAGGTTTACCCATTTTTTGTTGTTTTTACTGTGATAAAGGTCTAGGATACAAGTTCCCATTGATGCATAACTATAAATCGCGAGATCCGGGAGACCCAATCCACCCGTCAGTTTAGATCTACTTAATGTTGTATATGAAATACGTGCCCGATTATGAGACCAAATAAAACGAGTAATCATTTGTTTGAGGCGGGAAAAGAAAGAAGCCGGTAGATATAGGGGGATTGTTTGAAAAAAATATAAGAGGCGAGGCAGGAGGTCCATCTTAACTGCATTGATCTTACCCAGCCAGGACAATTGGAGCCTGTGCCATTTCTCCAAGTCTGAGTTTGTTTTCTGTAGGGTTGGCGCAAGGTTGGTTTCATACAGTTTAGATGTTTTGCTTGTAATTTTAATACCTAAATAAGTAAGGGAATCAAAGCACCATTTAAATGGGAAGGTCTTCCTAAGTTGATCTACTAAAGGGAGTTGGAGTGAAATGTTTAGGATTTCGGATTTATGGGAATTTATTTTGAAGTTGCTAAGGTAACCGAATTTATGTAGCTCTGAAATGATGTTTGGTAGACTCGTAGAGGGGGCCGTAATATATAACAGGATGTCATCTGCAAAAAGTGCTAGCTTATGTTCTTCAGAACGAAGTTTTATACCAGTGATTGATGGGTTGTTTCTCAAGGCCACAGCTAAATGCTCCATTGTTAGGATATATAGGAGGGGAGAGAGAGGGCACCCCTGCCTTGTTCCATTTCTGATCGGGAACATATCCGATAGTGTGCCGTTTACCTTGACCTGAGCACTAGGAGAAGAATACAGGGCGGAGATCCTACGCAGCATGTTTTCTTTTAGGCCAATTTCCTCTAGGGTCTGAGAAATAAATTCCCAATGGACCCGGTCAAAGGCCTTTTCAGCATCAATTGACATGATACACAGGGGGTCCCCCTCTCTGCCCGCTCTGTCAATTAGAGAAATGATTCGGATTGTGTTGTCCCTCGCCTCTCGCCCTGGAACGAAGCCTACCTGGTCCTGGTTTATTAGTTTTGGTAAAAGGGGGCATAATCTATTGGCTAACATTTTTGCATATATTTTAATATCTAGGTTTATTAAAGAGATCGGGCGGTAATTATCGCACGTAGAAGGATCCTTGCCCGGCTTAGGGAGAATTGTTATGTGAGCAATGAGTGCCTGTGTAGGGAAAGAGCCCCCAAGGGAGACAAAATTACAGGCCTTCAGAAGTATTGGACTAAGCAGTGAGTTGAACGACTTGTAGAAGCCTGCCGAGAACCCATCAGGGCCCGGGCTCTTGCCCTGTTTCAGGGCGCTGATGGTTTCAGAAACCTCCTCCACTGAGAATTCCTTTTCAAGATCAAGTAGATCATCTTCAGGCAGAGTGGGTAGTTTATGTTCCTGTAAATATGATTTGATTTTGTTACGGAGAGAATGTAGTGGGGCCTCTTTATAGTGACCCGCTATGTTATATAGAGATTTGTAGTATTTGCTGAAGTTGGAAAGAATATCTCTGGTATTAAAAACTTTCTTCCCCTCTTTGTTTTTAATAAAAGGGATGTAAGTATTGGGGTTGCGTTGGTTAAGGGCTCTGGCCAAGAGTCTACCACTTTAATTGCCGAGCTGGTAGAAGCGGCTCTTGAGTCTTTCTCTGAGGCATTTGGATTTTTGGTCTATTATAGATAGCAGTTTTTGTCTGGCCGAGGAGAGCCGAGCAAATGTGCTGGCTTCAAGGTCTCGTTTATGTTTGTTTTCTAATTGGTGGATTTGTTCTGTTAAGCTAAGTATTTCCGCCGCTCTTTCTTTTTTTAGCCTAGCGCCATGAGAAATGAGGACGCCTCTTATTACACTTTTCAAAGCCTCCCATTTTACAGTGGGGGACGTGGTGTCTTCCTCGTGGTCAGACAAGAAATCTGTGATTGTTTGATCAATCTTGGATTTACATATGGGATCCTGTAACAGGTTTTCATTCAGACGCCAGGAGAAACCTGGTCTTGAGGCAGAATGAAGCGAGATTGTTAAGTAAATAGGAGCATGATCTGACCACAGTATCGACCCCACGTCCGCCTTTACCTGCATGTCAAGCAACTTATGAGAAACGAAGAAATAGTCTATTCTACTATAAGTGTTATGTATTTTTGAGAAGAAGCTATAGTCCTTAGTTGTTGGGTTAAGAACCCTCCAAACATCTACCAGTCTCAGGCTGCGCAGCTGGGATCTTATTTTTTTAATAGAAGATGCAGGATATGAAGACTTACCCGAAGAGACATCCACCGCAGGGTTCATAGGGATATTGAAGTCGCCCCCAAGTATCACAGGAGAGGAACCAGCAAACTCCTCGAGACGTCTTTTGCAATCGGCTCCAAACTTCTGTTGCCCTTGGTTTGGAAAATATACGTTAGCAATTACAAGTTTATGTGCTGCCCATGTGATGAGTAGGAAGATATATCTGCCGTTTTTGTCAATTTGTGAGTCTAAAGGTACCGTCACACATAGCGACGCTGCAGCGATACCGACAACGATCCGGATCGCTGCAGCGTCGCTGTTTGGTCGCTGGAGAGCTGTCACACAGACAGCTCTCCAGCGACCAACGATCCCGAGGTCCCCGGTAACCAGGGTAAACATCGGGTAACTAAGCGCAGGGCCGCGCTTAGTAACCCGATGTTTACCCTGGTTACCATCCTAAAAAGTAAAAAAACAAACGCTACATACTTACCTTCCGCTGTCTGTCCTCGGCGCTCTGCTTCTCTGGTCTGGCTGTGAGCGCCGGGCAGCCAGAAAGCAGAGCGGTGACGTCACCGCTCTGCTTTCCGGCTGACCGACGCTCACAGCCAGTACAGGAGGAGTGCAGAGCACAGCGCTGGAGGACAGACGGCTGTAGGTAAGTATGTAGTGTTTGTTTTTTTACTTTTAGGATGGTAACCAGGGTAAACATCGGGTTACTAAGCGCGGCCCTGCGCTTAGTTACCCGATGTTTACCCTGGTTACCAGTGAAGACATCGCTGAATCGGTGTCACACACGCCGATTCAGCGATGTCTGCGGGGAGTCCAGCGACGAAATAAAGTTCTGGACTTTCTTCCCCGACCAGCGATCTCCCAGCAGGGGCCTGATCGCTGCTGCCTGTCACACTGGACGATATCGCTAGCGAGGACGCTGCAACGTCACGGATCGCTAGCGATATCGTCTAGTGTGACAGTACCTTAAGATCTCAGGCACAAAGGATTTGTGGAAGGCTATTGAGACACCTTTTGACTTTGAAAATGGATTTGGGCAGTGATACCATTTAGGATAATTTTTCGTGATACAGTGTGGTACCACACCAGTTTTGAAATGTGTCTCTTGGAGCAGTAACACAGATACCCCCTGTTTGTGACTATCAAATAGGACCCGTCGTCTTTTTTCCGGTATATTTAGCCCCTTAACGCTGAAGGAGTGGGATTGACGCACCAGGTCAGACTATACATCTGTGTAGTTAGGGCAAAAGAATGGAGAAGGAGAAGTCTCCTCCCTTCACCCGTGCACCTTGGGTGGATAAGGGAAGCCAAGGGAAACACTGACCCCCCCAGCCCCCCCGAACTTGGTAGGTCCCATAAACGAGAACTTGCAAACATGTAACGTCTGGTTAAACATATTAATAGTCCTTGCACCAGCGAGATGTCCCGCATGTCATCAGAGAAAAAAAAAAAAAAAGGAGGGAGGGAAAGGGTGGGAATTTAGGGGAGAGGGAACAAGGACAAATTCACCGATGACAGGCAGGACACCACGCGCCCAGGTGCCCAGAGAATAGAATCAAACCTCCATGGCGAGCCCATGGTAAGACAGACCGCCCCACCAGGAGACTCAGCCGTTTAACAATAAGTGTTCATGAGACCACTCAACTGCAGCAGAGTATCTGAGTATATTGCAGCAATGAATAAAAACTAATTGAAACTTAGAAGAAAATGAAACAAGAGAAGAGAGAAAAACTTCATGGAGGATCTGAGGAGCCTTCGGTGGTATGACGATTCTTGGAACGGGGGACCTTGAGCCACCTTGGAGGAGCATCTGGAAGTGTCGGAGCCAGAGGCCAATCTGGAAGATCTATTAGTGGAAGTTCAAACGTGCCTAGGAAGTTAGCCAGATCCCCAATCCGGCGGAAATATGCGCTTTTGCCACCTTTGAATGCTGTTAGTTGGAATGGGAACCCCCACCTGTAGGGGATATCTCTTTCATTGAGAACCTCCAGCAAGGGCTTCAGAGCTTTGCGCAGAAATAGGGTGCGCCTGGATAGGTCTGATAGGAGTAGAATTGGTTGGCCTTCAAACTGGAGGGATCCCTTTTTCCTAGAGGCCATCATGATGGCCTCCTTAACTCTGAAATAATGCACCCTGCAGATGACGTCTCTTGGGCGCGACTCAGACGTGGGTTTAGGACCAAGGGATCTATGAATCCTGTCGAACTCGATGGTGTTGTCCTCGTGGTCGCCGAGGATGTCCAGAAATATTCTCTGAACTGTACGGTCTAGGTCCCGAGGACTGACAGATTCTGGTAGGCCACGTATACGGATATTGTTACGCCTATTGCGATTTTCCAGATCCTCAAGGCCAGATGACATTTCCTCCAGTTTCATGGTGTGGTCCATTAAGATTTCTCTGTGTGCCTGAAGTTCCTGTGAGATATTCTCCTGAGTCTTTTCCACATCCTCTATACGCGATGTAAATTCTGTCTGCAAATTATGTATCTCCTTTTTGTACGAGTTCTCAAGCCTGCACGCAAAACTTTCCAGGTCCGTTTTGGTTGGAAGAGCTTTAATGTATTTACTCAGTTCAGCTATATTCATGTCCTCCGGCATGTCTCCATCTCCGCCACTGTTGTCTGTTATTTTTTAGGGGAGATATGTGAGGTCTGTGGCTCTTTTGAAGAGGAACTATTTTTATGCGGGGTTTGCGACATTGCTGATCTGGTGTTCCTTGTTTGAAGTGGCTAGTTTAAGAATCGATCCATGTCCTCTATAGGAGGCTCCTTGTGTAAGCTTATGGGTTGCCCAGAAGTCTTCTTAGTTTTACCCATATATGTCTGCTGCTATTAATTGCCCGTGGTAGAGTTCAGGGGAACATGGGGGTGCAGCGATCACCACATCAGGCAGAGCCCCCCATTAGCAAGCCCCCTCCGAGGTGCATTTAATTATAATCTTTAAGTTAGTGGGGCATATACAATGTCCTGATCCAGGAAAAAGGGACCTCTAGATGTTATACACAATTCCAGCACTAGGTGTCACCAGAGGTCTGAGTTTGTAAATTGTAAGCTTGTTAGAGTGCTGAGGTTCTGTTTTCTGATGTAATGTAGATAAGGCACAATGACACCCGGTAAGGGGCTATGGTAGGGTGTCTGCTCCGCTTCTACAGCAAGGATGGTATGCAGGGTAAGATGCAGCAGTGCCGAGTATCTTGGGTGCGCCCACCCTGATATGGTGCTTCTCTATGAGGTGCTCCGTCCCCAAGATGGCGTCCACCCTCCCAGTGGCGGGAAAACAGTCGGCACTGACGGCACAATGGCGGGTGTCCCGGGGGTTCTCCTATCCCACTAGTATCCGTCCCACCTTACTTGCCTTCCTCTCTGGCAGAGCACACTCTTCAGGGTCTCCAGGAATTCCAGCTGAACGCACTCGCGGCGATCTCTCTGTTGGTGCTTCGGGGGATCAAAGGATGTGACCGCCTCTCCCTCACCACCCCCGTAGCTCAGCGGGGGTCCGCAGACTTTTTGCTGCCGCCGCTCTCCTCACCACGCGCCGCCTGCCTGCAGGGGCTCCGGGTAAGCACGCCCGCAGTGCTCTCTCTGTGAGTGCCGCGGGGAATACAAGGGCGGGAGGGTCTCCCCTTCACTACCCCCTTAGCTCGGCGGGGGTCCGCAAACTTCTTGCTGCCGCCGCTCACCTTGCCACACGCCGCCCGCCGGGCCTCCCTGTGCCGTTTGCTGAGCCTGAGGAGTCTTCTCTGTGCCGGCCTGCGCTCGATGCGCTGTGCTGCAGGGCCTCTCTGAGCCTGCGGATCCGGTGTGACGTCTCCGGGGCACAAGCTGAGGGTCTCCCTTAATCCAGGCTCGTTGCTAGGAAATTTCTGGTGGTCTGTGATTGATTAAGGTCTAGGGGAAGACCTTTTATCTCCTTTTTGCTGGAGGAGCTCTCCACCATGCGTCCTTCTCCGGCTGCTAGACACGCCCTCAATTTATTTTATATTTTAATAGAAAAGTCCCAAAGACCGAACACACAGCAGGATCCGTGTGCATACAGCAGACACAACTCCATTCAGATGTATGGGACACTTTTCAGTTTGTGAAATTCCAGCTACAAATCGGCACTGTGTGAAATTACCATAACATTGATCTATTCCTCCACATCCAATGTGGGACACTTAATGTTTAGGTTTTTAAAGTGGTACCAAATCTAGTTATGGCATTTCTTTTTTTTATATAAGAAAGTTTGTGATTTTTCTTTTAATACATTACTGCAACGTTGATTTCTAAGTGAATTTATTCAGTTTCATAATCTTATTTAAATGTTGACTGTGACTTGTAGGATCCAGGTAGCACTATAGAGTTCAAGTCCTCCTTTTTTCTCTGTAGAGGCAATTTGCATCTTAAATTTCCCAGAGGAGCATTGCACGGTGAATAAGCCTCCTTACCTTAACAAGCCAGAGCCAGTATGTCACTCTCCACAAGGAGAAACTTTACCCCTTAGACCTCAGTCCAGAGCCTCTCACCTAGCCAAATCAGTTCTCATGCTTCGCACTAACGAGGGCCAACAGCCCGAAACACTGTCAGTGAATTGAGATACTGATTTAGCTTTTATCCCAAGTCATACTACAAGACTCGTTAAAGGGTCGATTGTGACTTGTAGAATCACTACTTCCAACAAGTGGCGCTATAGAGTTCAAGTCCTCTTTTTCTCTGAAGAGGCAATTTGCATATCTTATTTCATTATTTTTAGATTTTAATAATGTTTGACTAAAGATAAAAACTGATATCTCCACATATCAAGAAAATCCATATCACAGGGGTTTTACACATAACTTTACAGATGATCACAAGTAATTTAAAAAAAAAAGAACAAAAGTAAAACAAAAATAAAATCTTATTGGATTATATTGCATCTAGATAAAATAATGCTTTAAAAAGATAATTCTGCTATTAAAAGGGGTATTCTTATCTGACTGGAGGTATTTGCTATACATATTGAACATCAAATTGGCATCTCTCCTGTATGACTTCTCTGATGTTTGTAAAGACTCGATTTTTGAGCAAAATGTTTCCCACATTCGGAGCACGGATATGGCTTCTCACCTGTGTGAATTCTCTGATGTTTAACTAGACTTGATTTTTGGGCAAAACATTTCCCACATTCTGAACATGAATACGGCTTCTCTCCTGTGTGAATTCTCTGATGTGTAAGAAGGTTTGATTTCTTTAAAAAGCGTTTTCCACACAATGAACATGAAAATGGCTTCTCTCCTGTGTGACTTCGATGATGATGCCTAAGACTGGCCTTCGTAATGAAAGATTTCCCACATTCTGCACATGAATGCGGTTTCTCACCTGTATGAATTTTCTGATGTTTTGCAAGATCTGATGGATGTGTAAAACGTTTCCCACACTCTGAACATGAAAACGGCCTCTCTCCTGTGTGAATTTTCTGATGTTTAGCAACATCTGATTTACCTTTAAAACACTTTCCACATTCTGAACATGAATATGGTTTGTCTTCTGTATGAATTTTCTGATGTTTAACTAGATCGGATTTACCTGTAAAGCATTTCCCACATAGTGAACATAAATACGGCTTCTCCCCTGTGTGAATCCTTTCATGCCTAACAAGACTTGACTTATCTGTAAAAGACTTCTCACATAGCAAGCATGAAAATGGCTTCTCTCCTGTGTGAAATCTTTCATGTATAACAAGACTTGATTTATCTGTAAAGCTTTTAGCACATACTGAACAAGAGTATGGCTTCTCCCCAGTGTGAATTCTTCTGTGTGCATAAAGACTTGAGTTTTTTGTGAAGTGTTTTCCACAATGATTACACTGAAACCTTTTCTGACCTGTGCTTGTGGTAGGATCTTCATGGTTAGAATGAACATGTGTTAGATCTATACTGTGTAGTCCTGAATTTACATTAATGGTAATGAAGTTTTCATCTGAAGAGTGCTGCTTTAGGTCGTCATCGTCATCATAATTGAACAAGGCCATGAAGTTTCCCACAGAATTCCTGATGCGCTTTCCTGTTAAGATTTAACATGGATTGTATAAGTTTTCTTTTCAAGCCAAAGTAGATATTCAGAACATTACTATTCGGCGGAAGCAAGCAAGGTAATTTTTTAATGTGCGCTAAAAACAACTTGTAATTACTGGAAGCCTACCGATGCTTCTATGCGTATGTAGTTCCAAATGTCTGATCTATGCCGAATTATGTTTTGTTACCGGGAAATTTCGGGATACGTTATATCCGATATCTTGAGTACGTGCTGAACCCTCCACAAACAGTGCAGGCAGCGTTCCGGCCGGACACTCGTTTGAAAAAAATCTGCCGCCCTATGCTTGTGTGACGTCACCAAAAACGGACAATGTTATTTGCAAGGATTCCTAAATGATGGTCCAGAATTTTTTATGAGAACTGACTGATAGCAATGAGCCAGAGTCTCACTGATGCTGATTTTGCAGAGATCGCTGACATTTTGTGGAGATCTCACATGGTTACAATTCTTTTAATCATTAATTCTCTGAGACCAGAGGAATTGCCTTTCAAGGATTTTTTTTTATCCAATTCACTTTTTTGTAGGTTTAAGGTGAAACGCCTAAACTGACTTTGCACATTCAATATTACATACCTGTGGAAACATCTCCCAGAATCTCCTCCTTCCCGTCACTAACACATGGCTGATCCTCCCTCGTCATCGCTTCTTCTGTCTCATCTTCTACTTTAATAATAATCAGATCTTCTGCCTGATATATCAGATATAACATTCAGTATAAGAGACAAGTGGAAAAAAAATAAGAAACCACCAAAACCTATGAGCGTTGGACTAGAAATGTCCTCCACAACTCATAGAGACCTGATACAGGGCTCAGCTCCACCTACCTGATGATCCTCCGGGACATTATGATTCTCCTCCGGACAGTCCTGGGGAATCGAAGGATTGGAACATCTCTCTGGTAGATTTCTCCTCCTGGATCCATCTGTAGGAAACACACAGTGATGGAATGGATTGTGTCATGTGATGATGAGTGTCAAGAATTTAAATCATACAAAGTCACAACATCACAGCCCGGGAAGGCTTTGAGTACCACTCGCTGTGATCTTTGGAGCGAACAGCTCTCTGGTGCCCACATTGTCCAGACAATTACACAATAGGCTGAAGATCAACGGAGAAGGCCACACCCTGTTCGCATCATCATAGTTAAGAGAAAATATGTATCTTTTTCCCTGGTTAGTCCCGGTGTCAAAAATGTATGTCTCATTAAGGCTACGTTCACATTTGCGTTCTGCCGGGCTGCGTCGGGCACAGCCGCGGCGACGCATGCGCCATGCGCCCCTATACTTAACATGGGGGCGCATGGACATGCGTTTGCATGCGTTTTGCGATGCATGTGTCTTTTTTGCAGCAAGCGTTAGGGCGCAGAGGACGCAGCAAGATGCATTTTTTTTGCGTCCAAAATCCGGCAAAAAAAAGGACGCATGCGTCGCAAAACTATGCGTTTTGCATGCGTTCTTGTTTGCGTTGTGCGTTGCGTCGCCGACGCAGCCCCGCACAACGCAAATGTGAACGTAGCCTTATATTGAATTTATACAAATTCCCATATTCTACATTTTCTTTCAGAGACATACTCTCTGTCACATGTGCAAGACTTCTCTGGGGGGACAAAGGTGTCTAGTGTACATGTAAAATATTTCCCTTGAGCAGACAACGTATTTCCTGTGGACAATAGGTTTCCTCCACTTTGCCATTCATGTGTAAATACAGGTACCTTTTTGCTATCCAACTCTCTGAAAAAGACTTCTCCTGCCTCAATTACCTGTCTATTGTATAGCTCTTTGTGCACAATATGCATCTTCATGGTCTTTGTCCTACAAGAGACTCTATTTAATTTCCTACTTGTATTAGTCTATTGTCTAAGTCTAGGAGTTGCTTGCTCCTATTCCCCTACTACAAATAGGAGAAGGAAAAAATGGAGTGAGAAGTGCTATGGGGGACTTCAGAGATTTTTAATGTTTTCTATGACAATGAGATGATGGGAGAAGTAGTAGGTGACCACAAAACAGACATGACAGTCTCCCCTCCTCACCCTGCTGATTGGCCCATACATCCATCTTTTCTTCTGCTTCATCGACAACCTCAACCTTAATATCAATCAGATCTTCAGCCTAAAAAGAAAATAAGTAAGATGAGCTCAGGTCCCATCACTTCATGGTCAGATGTTGTGGGGGCTTCAGTGTCATCTACCTGATGATCCTCCGGGATGTTGTGATTCTCCTCCGGACAGTCCTGGGGATCCAGAGGACGGGGACATCTCTCTGGTGGATTTCTCCTCCTGGATCCATCTGTGGAGACACACAGACTGAATACATGACCTGCCGTGTATCTGTCCATCTATGAGACACGTCTCTCAACACCATTAACGCTATGTTTCTATGACGGGGTGCTCTGCACTTGTGTTGGCTGCAGCACTGTAATGGCCAATGACTAAGAAGATCAACAAAATTGGCAGGAAGTCATCGTTAAGCATCGGATACAGTTCTGGATAAATATCCAAAAGCACAGTGGAAGTCTTAAGAGCACTGTCAACTAAAAAGAAAAGAAGGTGCTGCCCTGCCATGATGATGCCCCAGCTTACTTGGAATTCTCGAATGTCAAGAAGGGAACCCGAAGTGAAGACCCTCATCAGTCAGAAGCTTTAGTATGGAAAATAGCTACTCCAAGTTTCCGATCCACTGAAGTGTTGGGGAAAGTAAACTTGGGGATCTATAAATGTAGACTTTTCTGTGGGAAGATAATTTCTCCCTTCTAAGGTGCAGTAATAGCAAAAGGGAATAAAAAAAGGAAATATCTAGGATTATTTTCACCAGTAATCGGCTTTCGATAAGCTCAGGAGAAGCAAGGAAAGAGACAGAACAGGAATTTCTTAGATCACCTGAGAGGGGTTCCTATGTTTTGGGGCATAGTTTAGCCGCTTGGTCTTGTTTCCATGTAAAATGTATGTTTTTTTTAGCAGCAATACTTCACTGAACGCCATTTCTGCTCATACTTCTCTGAACAGTAGACAGGTGTAGCTGGCAGGGCTGTGGAGTCGGTAAGCCAAACCATCGACACAGACTTCTCAATTTCTCTGACTTACGACTCCATGACTCCGACTCCACAGCCCCGGTCACTTTTGAGCATCACAGATTCATCTCAACTAAAAGCTGAGATCCTTAGATCAGAAACACAACATTTCAGAATTTTCCTAAATTTTTATGGAAATAATTACAGCACATCCTGCACTGAACTACTGAGCCCAATATGTTATATATTTTAGGAGTCAGAGTCGCTCCATTCTATACCGACTCCAACTCCATCAAAATGGACACTGTCAGGAAAATATGATTTTCCATTGTTTTGGGGACGCATCTAGAGCTGGCCTACTACTCCCACCATTGGTTTCTGGAGGACCAAATGCTACATACAGCCCCTCTCTCTCTGTGAATTTCCACACCGCTCAAGCAAATGGTCAGCTTGGAATGCAGAGTTTTATTGCCTGCCAGGACTAGCAGAGCTGAATGTGTTTTTCCCTCCAAAAAAAACCTCTGTCTTCTAAGCAAAACACTCAAAGTCAAATTCAATAATACACATTAATCCCAGAAACATGAAAAGTGCCGTATATACCCGAGTATAAGCCGATCCCCCTAATTTTGCCACAAAAAACTGGGAAAACTTATTGACTCGAGTATAAGCCTAAGGTGGGAAATGCAGTAGCTATCGGTAAATGTTAAAAATAAAAATAGATACCAATAAATGTAAAATTAATTGAGACATCAGTAGGTTAAGTGTTTTTGAATATCCATATTGAATCAGGAGCCCCGTATGATGCTTCATACATTTCATGATGGGCCCCACAAGATGCTCCATATTAAAATATGCCCCATATAATCCTGCATAAAGGTTAATAATGGCCCCATAAGATGCTCCATAGACACATTTGCCCCGTATAATGCTGCACAAATGCTGATTATAGCTCCATAAGATTCTCCATACAGATATGTTCCCCATATAATGCTGCATATGGCCCCATACAGATATTTGCCCCCATATAATGCAGCACATGGCCCCATAAGATGCTCCATACAGATATTTGCCACATATAGTGCTGCACATGGCCACATAAGATGCCCCATACATATAATTGCCCATATAATGCTGCACATGGCCCCATAGGATGCTCCATGCAGATATTTGCCCCATATAATGCTGCACATGGCCCCATAAGATGCCCCATACATATAATTGCCCATATAATGCTGCACATGGCCCCATAAGATGCTCCATACAGATATTTGCCCCCATATAATGCCGCACATGGCCACATAAGATGCCCCATACAGATATTTGCCCCCATATAATGCTGCACATGGCCCCATAAGATGCCCCATACAGATATTTGCCCCCATATAATGCTGCACATGGCCACATAAGATGCCCCATACATATAATTGCCCATATAATGCTGCACATGGCCCCATAGGATGCTCCATGCAGATATTTGCCCCATATAATGCTGCACATGGCCCCATAAGATGCCCCATACAGATAATTGCCCATATAATGCTGCACATGGCCACATAAGATGCTCCATACAGATATTTGCCCCCATATAATGCCGCACATGGCCACATAAGATGCCCCATACAGACATTTGCCCCATATGCTGTTGCTGCGATTCAAAAAATTAAAAGTTACATACTCACCTATCAGGCCCCCGGCACTTGCTATATTCACCTGCTCCCCGTTCCTGCGCCGACCGCTGCTGTGTCTTCCCCATCCTCCGCACTGACTGTTCAGGCAGAGGACGGCGCGCACTAATCGCGTCACCGCGCCCTCAGACCTGAGCGTCAGTGCAGAGGACAGGGAAGACGCAGCGGTGCCGACGGTGGAAAGGGGAGCAGGTGAATATCGCGCACTGCCCCCCGTTATACTCATCTGCTCCTGGCGCTGTCCCTTCACGTCTGTTCCCCGGCGCCGGCAGCTTCCTCCTGTAGTGAGCGGTCACATGGTACCGCTCATTACAGTAATGAATATGCAGCTCCACCCCTATGGGAGTGGAGTAGGGTCCATATTCATTGCTGTAATGAGCGGTACCATGTGACCGCTCACTACAGGAAGAAGCTGCCGGCGCCGGGGAACCAGGGACACCGCGCCAGGAGCAGGTGAGTATTATTAGACAGCTGCCGCTCCCCCTCCCCTGCCGACCTCTGGGTATGACTCGAGTATAAGCCGAGAGGGGCAATTTCAGTCTAAATAAATGGGCTTAAATTCTCGGCTTATACTCGAGTATATACTATAGATTTCCAGGATCTGGGCACTTGGGGTTATGCATGGCAGCATTTTGCGACATTTAGGGCTATCAGGAACCTGGGAAATGAATTTCTCCCCACCAGCAAATCACATACCGTGTGTGGACTCTAAAAAATGGTAAAATCGCAAGGGATAAAATAATGCCAATATCTTTTGCCTAAGAACTTCCAGGCCAAAGATAGGAAGAAAAGGAGTTATCGATAACTTTCAAAGATATCTATATCTCTCTGAAAACAGCCCATATGTGAGGTCAGCAAAGTGAGAGTTCTTAGTTTTATGGCAGAAGCATAAAACAGGAACGTCCATCTTTGGCATGCATTCAGAGCCGGGAGAGACAGCTGAACACCATGCTGTGGTACTGGATCATTTCTTTGGGACCTCTCCTCCCCTTTATCGACACGTTAAACAGTACCTGTGACTGAGATTTAGTAAGTTTCGTATTTTTATCCTATTTTATGTCATAACTTTATCGATATTTGTATTTTGTCTCCTTTTTTTTTTTTATATCGTTTACATTTTTGGAAACCCTGACAATTCTTCCTGAGTAAAATTATAAATTTGCTGGCTTCGTTCTTCTTGTTCCATGAGCCACGTACTCCGCACAAATTCACGCTACCAAACGGATGTCAGATCCACCTATAAGAGGTCGGTGGAGGCAGCATAGTTGTCGTATTTATGTGGTGTTGGGGACTTGATGATGACTGGATCAACGTACATGCAGTATATGTTCCTATCAGGAACTGGTGGTATATACACTACCGTTCAAAAGTTTAGGGTCACCAAGACAATTTTGTGTTTTCCATGAAAACTCATACTTTTATTAATCCAATGAGTTGCCAAATATATTGAAAATCTAGTCCAGACATTCACAAGGTTCGAAAAAAGATTTTTATTTGAAATAATAATTTTCTCCTTCAGACTTTGCTTTCGTCACAGAATGCTTCTTTGCAGCAATTCCAGCATTTCAGACCTTTGGCATTCAAGCAGTTAATTTGCTGAGGTTATCTGGAGACATTTCCCCCCATGCTTCCAGAAGCCCCTCCCATAAGTTGGTTTGGCTGATTGGCACTTTCTGCACCATACGGTCAAGTTGCTCCCACAACAGCTCAATGGGGCTGAGGCCTGGTGACTGTGCTGGCCGCTCCATTACAGATAGAATACCAGCTGCTGCCTCTTCCCTAAATAATTCTTGCCTCATTAGGAGGTGTGCTTTGGGTCATTGTCCTGTTGTAGGATGAAATTGGCTCCTATCAAGCGCTGTGCACAGGGTATGGTATGGCGTTGTAAAATGGAGTGGGCATTGTAAAATGGAGTGATAGCCTTCCTTATTCAAAATCCATTTTACCTTGTACAAATCTCCCACTTTACCAGCACCAAAGCAACCCCAGACCATCACATTACCTCCACCATGCTTGACAGATGGCATGAGGCACTCTTCCAGCATCTCTTCAGTTGTTCTGCGTCTCACAAATGTTCTTCTGTGTGATCCAAACACCTCATACTTGGATTCGTCTGTCCATAACACTTTTTTCCAATCTTCCTCTGCCCAATGTCTGTGCTCTTTTGCCCATATTAATCTTTTCCTTTTATTAGCCAGACTCAGATATGGCTTTTTCTTTGCCACTCTGCCCTGAAGCCCAGCATCTCGGAGTCGCCTCTTCACTGTAGACTTTGACACTGGCGTTTTGCGTGTACTATTTAATGAAGCTGGCAGTTGAGGACCTGTGAGGCGTCCATTTCTCACTACAGACTTTAATGTACTTGTCTTGTTGCTCAGTTGTGCAGCGCGGCCTCCCACTTCTCTTTCTACTCTGGTTAGAGCCTGTTTGTGCTCTCCACTGAAGGGAGTAGTACACACCATTGTAGGAAATCTTCAGTTTCTTGGAAATTTCTCTCATGGAATAGCCTTCATTTCTAAGCGCAAGAATAGACTGTCGAGTTTCACATGAAAGTTCTTTTTTTCTGACCATTTTGAGAGTTTAAAGGAACCAACAAATGTAATGCTCCACATTCTCAACTAGATCAAAGGAAGGTCAGGTTTATAGGCTCTCTAATCAGCCAAACTGTTTTCAGCTGTGCTAACATACTTGCACAAGGGTATTCTAACCATCCATTAGCCTTCTTACACATTTAGCAAACACAAAGTACAATAAGAACACTGGAGTGATGGTTGTTGGAAATGGGCCTCTGTACACCTATGAAGATATTACATTACAAACCAGATGTTTGCAGCTAGAATAGTCATTTACCACATTAGCAATGTATAGCGTGTATTTCTGAACCATTTAATGTTAGCTTCATTGGAAAAAAAAAACTGCCTTTCTTTCAAAAATAAGGACATTTCTAAGTGACCCTAAACTTTGGAACGGTAGTGTCACGGGGCTACCGCGACACAGAGGTTCCAGAGAACCGCAGCGCTCTGGGCCTCGTTCACACACAGTGAACAGAAGCTCTTCTCCTGTATTCTGACCTGGCTGCTTTGTGCCAGCAGTGCAGGAGTTAACCTTGTTGCTGAGTTGCTGTGAGCTGGGTCTGTCAGCTGAAGTGGATTTTTGTAATCTCCTCCTCTATATAGACCCAGCATTGACTACAGCTAGTGCCAGTGATCAGTTCTGCTGCCTGGCTTGGAGGTTGAAGGAGCATAGTAATTGGAGCTTGGAGGTTTATTACAGAGATTGGTGTCTGCTGTTTTGGTTGCATGTTAAACCTGTTTTCCTTCTTAGTTTTCTCTTTCTCTTCCCTTCTATGTGTAACCTCTGTGGTTGTGTGAGCATTTGGTGAGTTTGAGACTTTTAGTTACCTTGTCTGTATACCCTGTTTATTGTTGTGTTTATACACTGGTGCAGTCCACCTCCCTGGGGGGAGAGGGGGCCACTGATAGGGCCTGCACAGGAGACAGGGATACGCTGGCAGCTCAGGTCTCCTAACCATCATAGGTACCCCTGAGATAAGGGAAAGTCAGGGCCCCATCAGTGGCAGGGACAGGTGCGGGTCCCAGTACGCCGTCCTCCCCCTTTATCACCGTTAACGGCGTGACAGGTAGTGTATACATTCCGTCACATCATGTGCCGCAATATTCAACATAAATTAGAGCAGCAGCGCTCATTTTCTTATCCTCTGTCAATACCCTTATTGGTCAGCAGGGTAAGGGGGCGCCAGAGAGCAGCAAGTTAATACCAAGTTAGTGACAGAGACCAACTCCACAGCCCTGGTAGCTGGTTCTCGCCGATTGCTGCCAATTCCGAGCTGATGGCACAGCTGGACGTCTTTCATATTAGAAGGGAATTATGAGGTCTTAAATCTGCTGCACTACGTTGCCGACTACTGCATCTATGGTCTTTGCCCATTTCTTGGTGCTTCTTCAAAAGATCTAGAACATCACATCATGAAACCCCAGTATGCTGTGAAATCTTTGCCTGACAACAGACCTCTCTGATGCAGTGAAACTACGTGGGGTCTTGTTGCTGCGCTCAGTCTGTCATTTGGTTACAACTAGAGATGAGCGAATTTGTTTGGGACCCTGCTTATTTCGCAAGCTATAGCGCTTACCGAAAAGGCTACAGCGGGAACCCGAGTGCATGGAGGGCGCTGGCTGATCAGCCCAACGGCAAGGTCTCCATGACACAGCCGTGACACATGGCGCTGCGGCGCCGGACTGCTCATCAGTCGGAGCGATCCAGGTATCCGGGTCTTCTCAGCAGCTTATTCAGTAAGCGCTATAGATTGCCGAATAAGGAGAGACCCGAACAAATTCATAAAAGTCTAGTTATGACCTGTGACATGAAACGGTTCTCCAACCTCACCGGAGGAGCAGGTTAGATGTTCATCGCCCACTTTTAAGCCTCCAAATAGCTGTGTCTGTTAATTACGGGGTTTAAACCCTCAAATAAAACCTTCATCATTATCACCGGTTTGTCAGAAATGGACACAGACCTGACTATAACCCAACAAACTGCCTGCACGAGACGTAGGAGACCTGATAAAGGCGCCCGGCGCTCACCACATACTGATGGCACTTACCACATACTGATGGCGGCTACATTTCTCTTTGGTTCATTCACTTTACATTTTGTTAAATATTAAAATTAAATATTAACCCTTCATTTTTTAAAGCTTCTTACTCTGCAGCTTTTTTCCACATCTGATTAAAACATTTCCACAGATCTGTACATAAAATAATTTATACTCACCTCGTGGTGTAAGAGGCCGGAGCTCCTCCATCATCACATCCTGGTACCGATCCTGGTGTCCTTCTAGATACTCCCACTCCTCCATGGAGAGATAGACAGCGACGTCCTGACACCTTATAGGAACCTGACAACAGCCACACCGTCATCACCCAGAATCCTCCAGTGCTGTATAATGTCCCAGCAGTCACCTCTCCGCTCATCACCCAGAATCCTCCAGTCCTGTATAATGTCCCAGCAGTCACCTCTCCGCTCATCACCCAGAATCCTCCAGTACTGTATAATGTCCCAGCAGTCACCTCTCCGCTCATCACCCAGAATCCTCCAGTGCTGTATAATCTCCCAGCAGTCACCTCTCCGCTCACCACCCAGAATCCTCCAGTGCTGTATAATGTCCCAGCAGTCACCTCTCCGCTCATCACCCAGAATCCCCAGGTGCAGTCCTGTATAATGTCCCAGCAGTCACCTCTCCGCTCATCACCCAGAATCCTCCAGTGCTGTATAATGTCCCAGCAGTCACCTCTCCGCTCATCACCCAGAATCCTCCAGTCCTGTATAATGTCCCAGCAGTCACCTCTCCGCTCATCACCCAGAATCCCCAGGTGCAGTCCTGTATAATGTCCCAGCAGTCACCTCTCCGCTCATCACCCAGAATCCTCCAGTCCTGTATAATGTCCCAGCAGTCACCTCTCCGCTCATCACCCAGAATCCTCCAGTGCTGTATAATGTCCCAGCAGTCACCTCTCCGCTCATCACCCAGAATCCTCCAGTCCCGTATAATGTCCCAGCAGTCACCTCTCCGCTCATCACCCAGAATCCTCCAGTCCTGTATAATGTCCCAGCAGTCACCTCTCCGCTCATCACCCAGAATCCTCCAGTGCTGTATAATGTCCCAGCAGTCACCTCTCCGCTCATCACCCAGAATCCTCCAGTGCTGTATAATGTCCCAGCAGTCACCTCTCCGCTCATCACCCAGAATCCTCCAGTGCTGTATAATGTCCCAGCAGTCACCTCTGCTCATCACCCAGAATCCTCCAGTGCTGTATAATGTCCCAGCAGTCACCTCTCCGCTCATCACCCAGAATCCTCCAGTGCTGTATAATCTCCCAGCAGTCACCTCTCCGCTCATCACCCAGAATCCTCCAGTACTGTCCTGTATAATCTCCCAGCAGTTACCTCTCCGCTCATCACCCAGAATCCTCCAGTGCTGTATAATGTCCCAGCAGTCACCTCTCCGCTCATCACCCAGAATCCTCCAGTGCTGTATAATGTCCCAGCAGTCACCTCTCCGCTCATCACCCAGAATCCTCCAGTGCTGTATAATGTCCCAGCAGTCACCTCTCCGCTCATCACCCAGAATCCTCCAGTCCTGTATAATTTCCCAGCAGTCACCTCTCCGCTCATCACCCAGAATCCTCCAGTCCTGTATAATCTCCCAGCAGTCACCTCTCCGCTCATCACCCAGAATCCTCCAGTGCTGTATAATGTCCCAGCAGTCACCTCTCCGCTCATCACCCAGAATCCTCCAGTCCTGTATAATCTCCCAGCAGGCACCTCTCCGCTCATCACCCAGAATCCTCCAGTCCTGTATAATGTCCCAGCAGTCACCTCTCCGCTCAGCAGCTCAATCATCTTGTTGCTGAGCTCCAGGATCTTCTTGTTCCTCTCATGTAGCATGGAGTGCGGGGGAGGCTCTGTGATGGGGCCCGGGCTCCGCCCTCCTGACTCCTGGAGATGGATGATGGGAGTCACACCGTCCCCCGGTGTCTTCCTCACTATTGTGTAATCCTGTGTATGGAGAGAGACACTTAGGGAGAAGATTCCTTCCCGACTCCAGATCTGACAATCAGTAGAAATCCCGGGATCAATAACCGTCTCCAGTAATCTGGGGCCATAACCCGGAATATTATTCCCCTCCGGACAGACATCCCGGCCCCTCTACAGCTCTTATAGGGAATCCCCATGACAACTCCTCCTGGCAGAGAGCTCCACACAATCACTGCTCTTACAGTAAAGAATCCTTCTCTCTATTCCGGATGTCGGACTTGTCACAGAACACAATAAAGCTGATAGAAATGTAGAGGAGTTACCTCTCCGCTCAGCAGGGAGATGATCTCCAGGGCGAAGTGGAATAATCTTCTGGTGGTCTCATCCCTGTCCTCGTCCATCCTCGGGGTCATTCAGGAGGAGGAGGGATGAGCACTGGATCAGCTGGAGGGATCTCGTCCTGCCGGCGTCTTCATGATGAAGGAGAAGATGGAAAATTTAAAAACAATATAACGTGAGATCCAGAATGCAAATCTCTCTTTTTCTATGGCTTGAGAAAGCCCTGCGAGGTCAAAACTTTTGTGATTTTCATATACTAATAAAGTCACCAAAAGGAGAACATTTCATGACTTGGTTCATGGATTTCTCATGTTTGGGATTTCTGTCACTTCGGAAGTGAATATGAAAACGTAAAAAAGGCTCCGCTCACATCTACAAGACGTCACCGACCACGACCGATGGATCCTGTAACTAAGGCTCCGATCACATCTACATGACGTCAGTGACCGATGGATCCTGTAACTAACGCTCCGATCACATCTACAAGACGTCACCGTCCACGACCGATGGATCCTGTAACTAAGGCTCCGATCTAATCTACATGACGTCACCGATCACGACCGATGGATTCTGTAACTAAGGCTCCGATCACATCTACATGACGTCACCGTCCACGAACGATGGATCCTGTAACTAAGGCTCCGATCACATCTACAAGACGTCACCGACCAAGACCGATGGATCCTGTAACTAAGGCTCTGATCACATCTACAAGACGTCACTGACCACGACCGATGGATCCTGTAACTAAGGCTCCGATCACATCTACAAGACGTCACCGACCACGACCGATGGATCCTGTAACTAAGGCTCCGATCACATCTACAAGACGTCACCGATCACGACCGATGGATCCTGTAACTAAGGCTCCGATCACATCTACAAGACGTCACCGACCACGACCGATGGATCCAGTAACTAAGGCTCCGATCACATCTACAAGATGTCACCGACCACGACCGATGGATCCAGTAACTAAGGCTTCAATCACATCTACAAGATGTCACCGACCACGACCGATGGATCCAGTAACTAAGGCTCCGATCACATCTACAAAACGTCACCGACCACAATCGATGGATCCTGTAACTAAGGCTCCGATCACATCTACAAGACGTCACCGACCACGACCGATGGATCCTGTAACTAAGGCTCCGATCACATCTACAACACGTCACCGACCACGACCGATAGATCCTGTAACTAAGGCTCCAATCACATCTACAACACGTCACCGACCACGACCGATGGATCCTGTAACTAAGGCTCCGATCACATCTACAAGACGTCACCGACCACGACCGATGGATCCAGTAACTAAGGCTCCGATCACATCTACAAGATGTCACCGACCACGACCGATGGATCCAGTAACTAAGGCTTCAATCACATCTACAAGATGTCACCGACCACGACCGATGGATCCAGTAACTAAGGCTCCGATCACATCTACAAAACGTCACCGACCACAATCGATGGATCCTGTAACTAAGGCTCCGATCACATCTACAAGACGTCACCGACCACGACCGATGGATCCTGTAACTAAGGCTCCGATCACATCTACAACACGTCACCGACCACGACCGATAGATCCTGTAACTAAGGCTCCAATCACATCTACAACACGTCACCGACCACGACCGATGGATCCTGTAACTAAGGCTCCGATCACATCTACAAGACGTCACCGACCACGACCGATGGATCCAGTAACTAAGGCTCCGATCACATCTACAAGACGTCACCGACCACGACCGATGGATTCTGTAACTAAGGCTCGGATCACATCTACAAGACGTCACCGACCACGACCGATGGATCCTGTAACTAAGGCTCCGATCACATCTACAAGACGTCACCGACCACGACCGATGGATTCTGTAACTAAGGCTCCGATCACATCCACAAGACGTCACCGACCACGACCGATGGATCCTGTAACTAAGGCTCCGATCTAATCTACATGACGTCAGTGACCGATGGATCCTGTAACTAAGGCTCCGATCACATCTACATGACGTCACCGTCCACGAACGATGGATCCTGTAACTAAGGCTCTGATCACATATACAAAACGTCACCGACCACGACCGATGGATCCTGTAACTAAGGCTCCTATCACATCTACATGACGTCACCGTCCACGAACGATGGATCCTGTAACTAAGGCTCCGATCACATATACAAAACGTCACCGACCACGACCGATGGATCCTGTAACGAAGGCTCCGATCACATCTACAATACGTCACCGACCACGACCGATGGATCCTGTAACTAAGGCTCCGATCACATCTACAAAGAGTCACCGACCGATGGATCCTGTAACTAAGGCTCCAATCACATCTACAAGACGTCACTGACCACGACCGATGGATTCTGTAACTAAGGCTCGGATCACATCTACAAGACGTCACCGACCACGACCGATGGATCCTGTAACTAAGGCTCCGATCACATCTACAAGACGTCACCGACCACGACCGATGGATTCTGTAACTAAGGCTCCGATCACATCCACAAGACGTCACCGACCACGACCGATGGATCCTGTAACTAAGGCTCCGATCTAATCTACATGACGTCAGTGACCGATGGATCCTGTAACTAAGGCTCCGATCACATCTACATGACGTCACCGTCCACGAACGATGGATCCTGTAACTAAGGCTCTGATCACATATACAAAACGTCACCGACCACGACCGATGGATCCTGTAACTAAGGCTCCTATCACATCTACATGACGTCACCGTCCACGAACGATGGATCCTGTAACTAAGGCTCCGATCACATATACAAAACGTCACCGACCACGACCGATGGATCCTGTAACTAAGGCTCCGATCACATCTACAAGACGTCACCGACCACGACCGATGGATCCTGTAACTAAGGCTCTGATCACATCTACAAGACGTCACCGATCACGACCGATGGATCCTGTAACTAAGGCTCCGATCACATCTACAAGACGTCACCGACCACGACCGATGGATCCAGTAACTAAGGCTCTGATCACATCTACATGACGTCACCGATCACGACCGATGGATCCTGTAACTAAGGCTCCGATCACATCTACAAGACGTCACCGACCACGACCGATGGATCCAGTAACTAAGGCTCCGATCACATCTACAAGATGTCACCGACCACAACCGATGGATCCAGTAACTAAGGCTCCAATCACATCTACAAGATGTCACCGACCACGACCGATGGATCCAGTAACTAAGGCTCCGATCACATCTACAAAACGTCACCGACCACAATCGATGGATCTTGTAACTAAGGTTCCGATCACATCTACAAGACGTCACCGACCACGACCAATGGATCATGTAACTAAGACTCCGATCACATCTACAACACGTCACCGACCGCGACCGATGGATCCTGTAACTAAGGCTCCGATCACATCTACATGACGTCAGTGACCGATGGATCCTGTAACTAAGGCTCCGATCACATCTACATGACGTCACCGTCCACGAACGATGGATCCTGTAACTAAGGCTCCTATCACATCTACATGACGTCACCGTCCACTAACGATGGATCCTGTAACTAAGGCTCCGATCACATATACAAAACGTCACCGACCACGACCGATGGATCCTGTAACTAAGGCTCCGATCACATCTACAAGACGTCACCGACCACGACCGATGGATCCTGTAACTAAGGCTCTGATCACATCTACAAGACGTCACCGATCACGACCGATGGATCCTGTAACTAAGGCTCCGATCACATTTACAAGACGTCACCGACCACGACCGATGGATCCAGTAACTAAGGCTCTGATCACATCTACAAGACGTCACCGATCACGACCGATGGATCCTGTAACTAAGGCTCCGATCACATCTACAAGACGTCACCGACCACGACCGATGGATCCAGTAACTAAGGCTCCGATCACATCTACAAGATGTCACCGACCACGACCGATGGATCCAGTAACTAAGGCTCCGATCACATCTACAAGATGTCACCGACCACGACCGATGGATCCAGTAACTAAGGCTCCGATCACATCTACAAAACGTCACCGACCACAATCGATGGATCCTGTAACTAAGGTTCCGATCACATCTACAAGACGTCACCGACCACGACCGATGGATCCAGTAACTAAGGCTCCGATCACATCTACAAAGCGTCACCGACCGATGGATCCTGTAACTAAGGCTCCAATCACATCTACAAGACGTCACTGACCACGACCGATGGATTCTGTAACTAAGGCTCGGATCACATCTACAAGACGTCACCGACCACGACCGATGGATCCTGTAACTAAGGCTCCGATCACATCTACAAGACGTCACCGACCACGACCGATGGATTCTGTAACTAAGGCTCCGATCACATCCACAAGACGTCACCGACCACGACCGATGGATCCTGTAACTAAGGCTCCAATCTAATCTACATGACGTCAGTGACCGATGGATCCTGTAACTAAGGCTCCGATCACATCTACAAGACGTCACCGTCCACGACCGATGGATCCTGTAACTAAGGCTCCGATCTAATCTACATGACGTCACCGATCACGACCGATGGATTCTGTAACTAAGGCTCCGATCACATCTACATGACGTCACCGTCCACGAACGATGGATCCTGTAACTAAAGGCCCCGTCACACATAGCGACGCTGCAGCGATACCGACAACGATCCGGATCGCTGCAGCGTCGCTGTTTGGTCGCTGGAGAGCTGTCACACAGACAGCTCTCCAGCGACCAACGATCCCGAGGTCCCCGGTAACCAGGGTAAACATCGGGTAACTAAGCGCAGGGCCGCGCTTAGTAACCCGATGTTTACCCTGGTTACCATCATTAAAGTAAAAAAAACAAACGCTACATACTTACCTACCGCTGTCTGTCCTCGGCGCTCAGCTTCTCTGGTCTGGCTGTGAGCACAGCGGCCGGAAAGCAGAGCGGTGACGTCACCGCTCTGCTTTCCGGCTGACCGGCGCTCACAGCCAGACCAGAGAAGCAGAGCGCCGGGGACAGACAGCGGTAGGTAAGTATGTAGCGTTTGTTTTTTTTACTTTAATGATGGTAACCAGGGTAAACATCGGGTTACTAAGCGCGGCCCTGCGCTTAGTTACCCGATGTTTACCCTGGTTACCAGCGAAGACATCGCTGAATCGGCGTCACACACGCCGATTCAGCGATGTCAGCGGGACCTCAACGATCAAAAAATGGCCCAGGCCATTCCGACACGACCAGCGATCTCACAGCAGGGGCCTGATCGCTGGTACGTGTCACACATAGCGAGATCGCTACTGAGATCGCTGTTGCGTCACAAAACTTGTGACTCAGCAGCGATCTCGCTAGCGATCTCGCTATGTGTGACGGGGCCTTAAGGCTCTGATCACATATACAAAACGTCACCGACCACGACCGATGGATCCTGTAACTAAGGCTCCTATCACATCTACATGACGTCACCGTCCACGAACGATGGATCCTGTAACTAAGGCTCCGATCACATATACAAAACGTCACCGACCACGACCGATGGATCCTGTAACTAAGGCTCCGATCACATCTACAAGACGTCACCGACCACGACCGATGGATCCTGTAACTAAGGCTCTGATCACATCTACAAGACGTCACCGATCACGACCGATGGATCCTGTAACTAAGGCTCCGATCACATCTACAAGACGTCACCGACCACGACCGATGGATCCAGTAACTAAGGCTCCGATCACATCTACAAGATGTCACCGACCACGACCGATGGATCCAGTAACTAAGGCTCCAATCACATCTACAAGATGTCACCGACCACGACCGATGGATCCAGTAACTAAGGCTCCGATCACATCTACAAAACGTCACCGACCACAATCGATGGATCCTGTAACTAAGGCTCCGATCACATCTACAAGACGTCACCGACCACGACCAATGGATCATGTAACTAAGACTCCGATCACATCTACAACACGTCACCGACCACGACCGATGGATCCTGTAACTAAGGCTCCGATCACATCTACAACACGTCACCGACCACGACCGATGGATCCTGTAACTAAGGCTCCGATCACATCTACAACACGTCACCGACCACGATCGATGGATCCAGTAACTAAGGCTCCGATCACATCTACAAGACGTCACCGACCACGACCGATGGATCCTGTAACTAAGGCTCCGATCACATCTACAAGACATCACCAACCACGACCGATGGATCCTGTAACTAAGGCTCCGATCACATCTACAAGACGTCACCGACCACGACCGATGCATCCAGTAACTAAGGCTCCGATCACATCTACAAGATGTCACCGACCATGACCGATGGATCCAGTAACTAAGGCTCCGATCACATCTACAAGACGTCACCGTCCACGACCGATGGATTCTGTAACTAAGGCTCCGATCACATCTACAAGACGTCACCGACCACGACCGATGGATCCTGTAACTAAGGCTCCGATCACATCAACAAAAAGGCAGTGACCACGACCGATGGATCCTGTAACTAAGGCCCCGATCACATCTACAAGACGTCACCGACCACGACCGATGGATCCTGTAACTAAGGCTCCGATCACATCTACAAGACGTCACCGACCACGACCGATGGATCCTGTAACTAAGGCTCCGATCACATCTACAAGATGTCACCGACCATGACCGATGGATCCAGTAACTAAGGCTCCGATCACATCTACAAGACGTCACCGTCCACGACCGATGGATTCTGTAACTAAGGCTCCGATCACATCTACAAGACGTCACCGACCACGACCGATGGATCCTGTAACTAAGGCTCCGACCACATCTACAAGACGTCACTGACCACGACCGATGGATCCTGTAACTAAGGCCCCGATCACATCTACAAGACGTCACCGACCACGACCGATGGATCCTGTAACTAAGGCTCCGATCACATCTACAAGACGTCACCGACAACGACCGATGGATCCTGTAACTAAGGCTCCGATCACATCTACAAGACGTCACCAACCACGACCGATGGATCCTGTAACTAAGGCTCCGATCACATCTACAAGACGTCACCGACCGATGGATCCTGTAACTAAGACTCCGATCACATCTACAAGACGTCACCGACCATGACCAATGGATCCTGTAACTAAGGCTCCGATCACATCTACAAGACGTCACCGACCACGACCGATGGATCCTGTAACTAAGGCTCCGATCACATCTACAAGATGTCACCGACCGATGGATCCTGTAACTAAGGCTCCGATCACATCTACAAGATGTCACCGACCGATGGATCCTGTAACTAAGGCTCCGATCACATCTACAAGACGTCAGTGACCGATGGATCCTGTAACTAAGGCTCCGATCACATCTACAAGACGTCACCAACCACGACCGATGAATCCTGTAACTAAGGCTCCGATCACATCTACAAGACGTCACCGACCACGACCGATGAATCCTGTAACTAAGGCTCCGATCATATCTACAAGACTTCACCGACCACGACCGATGGATCCTGTAACTAAGGCTCCGATCACATCTACAAGACGTCACCAACCACGACCGATGGATCCTGTAACTAAGGCTCCGATCACATCTACAAGACGTCACCAACCACGACCGATGAATCCTGTAACTAAGGCTCCGATCACATCTACAAGACGTCACCAACCACGACCGATGAATCCTGTAACTAAGGCTCCGATCATATCTACAAGACGTCACCGACCACGACCGATGAATCTGGTAACTAAGGCTCCGATCACATCTACAAGACGTCACCAACCACGACCGATGAATCCTGTAACTAAGGCTCCGATCATATCTACAAGACGTCACCGACCACGACCGATGAATCTGGTAACTAAGGCTCCGATCATATCTACAAGACGTCACCGACCACGACCGATGAATCCTGTAACTAAGGCTCCGATCATATCTACAAGACGACAACGACCAATGGATCCTGTAACTAAGGCTCCGATCACATCTACAAGACGTCACCGACCACGACCGATGGATCCTGTAACTAAGGCTCCGATCACATCTACAAGACGACAACGACCACGACCGATGAATCCTGTAACTAAGGCTCCGATCATATCTACAAGACGTCACCGACCGATGGATCCTGTAACTAAGGCTCCGATCACATCTACAAGACGACAACGACCACGACCGATGGATCCTGTAACTAAGGCTCCGATCACATCTACAAGACGTCACCAACTACGCCCGATAAATCCTGTAACTAAGGCTCCGATCATATCTACAAGACGTCACCGACCACGAGCGATGAATCCTGTAACTAAGGCTCCGATCATATCTACAAGATGACAACGACCAATGGATCCTGTAACTAAGGCTCCGATCACATCTACAAGACGTCACCGACCACGACAGATGGATCCTGTAACTAAGACTCTGATCACAACTACAAGACGTCACCGACCACGACCGATGGATCCTGTAACTAAGGCTCCGATCACATCTACAAGACGTCACCAACCACGACCGATGAATCCTGTAACTAAGGCTCCGATCATATCTACAAGACGTCACCGACCACGTCCGATGGATCCTGTAACTGAGGCTCCGATCACATCTAAAAGACGTCACCGACCACAACAGATGAATCCTGTAACTAAGGCTCCGATCACATCTACAAGACGTCACCAACCACGACCGATGAATCCTGTAACTAAGGCTCCGATCACATCTACAAGACGTCACCGACCACGACCGATGGATCCTGTAACTAAGGCTCCGATCACATCTACAAGACGTCACCGATCACGACCGATGGATCCTGTAACTAAGGCTCCGATCACATCTACAAGACATCACCGACCACGACCGATGGATCCTGTAACTAAGGCTCCAATCACATCTACAAAGCGTCACCGACCAATGGATCCTGTAACTAAGGCTCCAATCACATCTACAAGACGTCAGTGACCACGACCGATGGATCCTGTAACTAAGGCTCCGATCACATCTACAAGACGTCACCGACCACGACCGATGGATTCTGTAACTAAGGCACCGATCACATCTACAAGACGTCACCGACCACGACCAATGGATCCTGTAACTAAGGCTCCGATCACATCTACAATACGTCACCGACCACGACAGATGGATCCTGTAACTAAGGCTCCGATCACATCTACAAAGCGTCACCGACCGATGGATCCTGTAACTAAGGCTCCAATCACATCTACAAGACGTCACCGACCACGACCGATGGATCCTGTAACTAAGGCTCCGATCACATCTACAAAGCGTCACCGACCGATGGATCCTGTAAGTAAGGCTCCAATCACATCTACAAGAAGTCACTGACCACGACCGATGGATTCTGTAACTAAGGCTCGGATCACATCTACAAGACGTCACCGACCACGACCGATGGATCCTGTATCTAAGGCTCCGATCACATCTACAAGACGTCACCGACCACGACCGATGGATTCTGTAACTAAGGCTCCGATCACATCCACAAGACGTCACCGACCACGACCGATGGATCCTGTAACTAAGGCTCCGATCTAATCTACATGACGTCAGTGACCGATGGATCCTGTAACTAAGGCTCCGATCACATCTACAAGACGTCACCGTCCACGACCGATGGATCCTGTAACTAAGGCTCCGATCTAATCTACATGACGTCACCGATCACGACCGATGGATTCTGTAACTAAGGCTCCGATCACATCTACATGACGTCACCGTCCACGAACGATGGATCCTGTAACTAAGGCTCTGATCACATATACAAAACGTCACCGACCACGACCGATGGATCCTGTAACTAAGGCTCCTATCACATCTACATGACGTCACCGTCCACGAACGATGGATCCTGTAACTAAGGCTCCGATCACATATACAAAACGTCACCGACCACGACAGATGGATCCTGTAACTAAGGCTCCGATCACATCTACAAGACGTCACCGACCACGACCGATGGATCCTGTAACTAAGGCTCCGATCACATCTACAAGACGTCACCGATCACGACCGATGGATCCTGTAACTAAGGCTCCGATCATATCTACAAGACGTCACCGACCACGACCGATGGATCCAGTAACTAAGGCTCCGATCACATCTACAAGATGTCACCGACCACGACCGATGGATCCAGTAACTAAGGCTCCAATCACATCTACAAGATGTCACCGACCACGACCGATGGATCCAGTAACTAAGGCTCCGATCACATCTACAAAACGTCACCGACCACAATCGATGGATCCTGTAACTAAGGCTCCGATCACATCTACAAGACGTCACCGACCACGACCAATGGATCATGTAACTAAGACTCCGATCACATCTACAACACGTCACCGACCACGACCGATGGATCCTGTAACTAAGGCTCCGAACACATCTACAACACGTCACCGACCACGACCGATTGATCCTGTAACTAAGGCTCCGATCACATCTACAAGACGTCACCGACCACGACCGATGGATCCTGTAACTAAGGCTCCGATCACATCTACAAGACGTCACCGACCACGACCGATGGATCCTGTAACTAAGGCTCCGATCACATCTACAAGACGTCACCGACCACAACCGATGGATCCTGTAACTAAGGCTCCGATCACATCTACAAGACGTCACCGACCACGACCGATGAATCCTGTAACTAAGGCTCCGATCACATCTACAAGACGTCACCGACCGATGGATCCTGTAACTAAGGCTCCGATCACATCTACAAGACGACAACGACCACGACCGATGGATCCTGTAACTAAGGCTCCGATCACATCTACAAGACGTCAGTGACCAATGGATCCTGTAACTAAGGCTCCGTTCACATCTACAAGACGTCACCGACCACGACCGATGGATCCTGTAACTAAGGCTCCGATCACATCTACAAGACGTCACCAACCACGACCGATGAATCCTGTGACTAAGGCTCCGATCACATCTACAAGACGTCACAGACCACGACCGATGAATCCTGTAACTAAGGCTCCGATCATATCTACAAGACGTCACCGACCACGACCGATGGATCCTGTAACTAAGGCTCCGATCACATCTACAAGACGTCACCAACCACGACCGATGGATCCTGTAACTAAGGCTCCGATCACATCTACAAGACGTCACCAACCACGACCGATGAATCCTGTAACTAAGGCTCCGATCACATCTACAAGACGTCACCGACCACGACCGATGGATCCTGTAACTAAGGCTCCGATCACATCTACAAGACGTCACCGACCACAACCGATGGATCCTGTAACTAAGGCTCCGATCACATCTACAAGACGTCACCGACCACGACCGATGAATCCTGTAACTAAGGCTCCGATCACATCTACAAGACGTCACCGACCGATGGATCCTGTAACTAAGGCTCCGATCACATCTACAAGACGACAACGACCACGACCGATGGATCCTGTAACTAAGGCTCCGTTCACATCTACAAGACGTCACCGACCACGACCGATGGATCCTGTAACTAAGGCTCCGACCACATCTACAAGACGTCACCAACCACGACCGATGGATCCTGTAACTAAGGCTTCGATCATATCTACAAGACGTCACCGACCACGACCGATGAATCCTGTAACTAAGGCTCCGATCATATCTACAAGACGACAACGACCAATGGATCCTGTAACTAAGGCTCCGATCACATCTACAAGACGTCACCGACCACTACCGATGGATCCTGTAACTAAGGCTCCGATCACATCTACAAGACGTCACCAACCACGACCGATGGATCCTGTAACTAAGGCTTCGATCATATCTACAAGACGTCACCGACCACGACCGATGAATCCTGTAACTAAGGCTCCGATCATATCTACAAGACGACAACGACCAATGGATCCTGTAACTAAGGCTCCGATCACATCTACAAGACGTCACCGACCACGACCGATGGATCCTGTAACTAAGGCTCCGATCACATCTACAAGATGTCATCAACCACGACCGATGAATCCTGTAACTAAGGCTCCGATCATATCTACAAGACGTCACTGACCACGACCGATGGATCCTGTAACTAAGGCTCCGATCACATCTACAAGACGTCACCGATCACGACCGATGGATCCTGTAACTAAGGCTCCGATCACATCTACAAGACGTCACCGACCACGACCGATGGATCCTGTAACTAAGGCTCCGATCACATCTACAGGACATCACCGACCACGACTGATGGACCCTGTAACTAAGGCTCCGATCACATCTACAAGACGACAACGACCACGACCGATGGATCCTGTAACTAAGGCTCCGATCACATCTACAAGACGTCAGTGACCGATGGATCCTGTAACTAAGGCTCCGTTCACATCTACAAGACGTCACCGACCACGACCGATGGATCCTGTAACTAAGGCTCCGATCACATCTACAAGACGTCACCAACCACGACCGATGGATCCTGTAACTAAGGCTCCGATCACATCTACAAGACGTCACCGACCACGACCGATGAATCCTGTAACTAAGGCTCCGATCATATCTACAAGACGTCACCGACCACGTCCGATGGATCCTGTAACTGAGGCTCCGATCACATCTAAAAGACGTCACCGACCACAACAGATGAATCCTGTAACTAAGGCTCTGATCACATCTACAAGACGTCACCAACCACGACCGATGAATCCTGTAACTAAGGCTCCGATCACATCTACAAGACGTCACCTACCACGACCGATGGATCCTGTAACTAAGGCTCCGATCACATCTACAAGACGTCAGTGACCACGACCGATGAATCCTGTAACTAAGGCTCCGATCACATCTACAAGACGTCAGTGACCGATGGATCCTGTAACTAAGGCTCCGATCACATCTACAAGACGTCACCGACCACGACCGATGGATCCTGTAACTAAGGCTTCGATCACATCTACAAGACGTCACCGACCGATGGATCCTGTAACTAAGGCTCCGATCACATCTACAAGACGACAACGACCACGACCGATGGATCCTGTAACTAAGGCTCCGATCACATCTACAAGACGTCAGTGACCGATGGATCCTGTAACTAAGGCTCCGATCACATCTACAAGACGTCACCAACCACGACCGATGAATCCTGTAACTTAGGCTCCGATCACATCTACAAGACGTCACCAACCACGACCGATGGATCCTGTAACTAAGGCTCCGATCATATCTACAGACGTCACCGACCACGACCGATGAATCCTGTAACTTAGGCTCCGATCACATCTACAAGACGTCACCAACCACGACCGATGGATCCTGTAACTAAGGCTCCGATCACATCTACAAGACGTCACCAACCACGACCGATGAATCCTGTAACTTAGGCTCCGATCACATCTACAAGACGTCACCAACCACGACCGATGGATCCTGTAACTAAGGCTCCGATCATATCTACAAGACGTCACCGACCACGACCGATGAATCCTGTAACTAAGGCTCCGATCACATCTACAAGACGTCACCAACCACGACCGATGAATCCTGTAACTAAGGCTCCGATCATATCTACAAGACGTCACCGACCACGACCGATGAATCCTGTAACTAAGGCTCCGATCATATCTACAAGACGTCACCAACCGATGGATCCTGTAACTAAGGCTCCGATCACATCTACAAGACAACAACGACCACGACCGATGGATCCTGTAACTAAGGCTCCGATCACATCTACAAGACGTCACCAACCACGACCGATGGATCCTGTAACTAAGGCTTCGATCATATCTACAAGACGTCACCGACCACGACCGATGAATCCTGTAACTAAGGCTCCGATCATATCTACAAGACGACAACGACCAATGGATCCTGTAACTAAGGCTCCGATCACATCTACAAGACGTCACCGACCACGACCGATGGATCCTGTAACTAAGGCTCCGATCACATCTACAAGATGTCATCAACCACGACCGATGAATCCTGTAACTAAGGCTCCGATCATATCTACAAGACGTCACTGACCACGACCGATGGATCCTGTAACTAAGGCTCCGATCACATCTACAAGACGTCACCGATCACGACCGATGGATCCTGTAACTAAGGCTCCGATCACATCTACAAGACGTCACCGACCACGACCGATGGATCCTGTAACTAAGGCTCCGATCACATCTACAAGACGTCACCGACCACGACAGATGGATCCTGTAACTAAGGCTCCGATCATATCTACAAGACGTCAGTGACCACGACAGATGGATCCTGTAACTAAGGCTCCGATCACATCTACAAGATGTCATCAACCACGACCGATGGATCCTGTAACTAAGGCTCCGATCATATCTACAAGACGACAACGACCAATGGATCCTGTAACTAAGGCTCCGATCACATCTACAAGACGTCACCGACCACGACCGATGGATCCTGTAACTAAGGCTCCGATCACATCTACAAGACGTCACCGACCACGACCGATGGATCCTGTAACTAAGGCTCCGATCACATCTACAAGATGTCATCAACCACGACCGATGAATCCTGTAACTAAGGCTCCGATCATATCTACAAGACGTCACTGACCACGACCGATGGATCCTGTAACTAAGGCTCCGATCACATCTACAAGACGTCACCGATCACGACCGATGGATCCTGTAACTAAGGCTCCGATCACATCTACAAGACGTCACCGACCACGACCGATGGATCCTGTAACTAAGGCTCCGATCACATCTACAAGACGTCACCGACCACGACCGATGGATCCTGAAACTAAGGCTCCGATCACATCTACAAGACGTCACCGACCACGACCGATGGATCCTGTAACTAAGGCTCCGATCACATCTACAAGATGTCATCAACCACGACCGATGAATCCTGTAACTAAGGCTCCGATCATATCTACAAGACGTCACTGACCACGACCGATGGATCCTGTAACTAAGGCTCCGATCACATCTACAAGACGTCACCGACCACGACAGATGGATCCTGTAACTAAGGCTCCGATCATATCTACAAGACGTCAGTGACCACGACAGATGGATCCTGTAACTAAGGCTCCGATCACATCTACAAGATGTCATCAACCACGACCGATGGATCCTGTAACTAAGGCTCCGATCATATCTACAAGACGACAACGACCAATGGATCCTGTAACTAAGGCTCCGATCACATCTACAAGACGTCACCGACCACGACCGATGGATCCTGTAACTAAGGCTCCGATCACATCTACAAGACGTCACCGACCACGACCGATGGATCCTGTAACTAAGGCTCCGATCACATCTACAAGATGTCACCGACCACGACCGATGAATCCTGTAACTAAGGCTCCGATCATATCTACAAGACGTCACTGACCACGACCGATGGATCCTGTAACTAAGGCTCCGATCACATCTACAAGACGTCACCGACCATGACAGATGGATCCTGTAACTAAGGCTCCGATCATATCTACAAGACGTCAGTGACCACGACAGATGGATCCTGTAACTAAGGCTCCGATCACATCTACAAGATGTCATCAACCACGACCGATGGATCCTGTAACTAAGGCTCCGATCACATCTACAAGACGTCAGTGACCACGACCGATGGATCCTGTAACTAAGGCTCCGATCACATGTACAAGACGTCACCGACCACGACCGATGGATCCTGTAACTAAGGCTCCGATCACATCTACAAGACGTCACCGACCACGACCGATGGATCCTGTAACTAAGGCTCCGATCTTAACTCCATATCAGCATGGGTTCATGAGAAATCGCTCCTGTCAAACCAATCTAATCAGTTTTTATGAAGAGGTAAGCTATAGGCTGGACCACGGTGAGTCATTGGACGTGGTATATCTCGATTTTTCCAAAGCGTTTGATACCGTGCCGCACAAGAGGTTGGTACACAAAATGAAAATGCTTGGTCTGTGGGAAAATGTGTGTAAATGGGTTAGTAACTGGCTTAGTGATAGAAAGCAGAGGGTGGTTATAAATGGTATAGTCTCTAACTGGGTCGCTGTGACCAGTGGGGTACCGCAGGGGTCAGTATTGGGACCTGTTCTCTTCAACATATTCATTAATGATCTGGTAGAAGGTTTACACAGTAAAATATCGATATTTGCAGATGATACAAAACTATGTAAAGCAGTTAATACAAGAGAAGATAGTATTCTGCTACAGATGGATCTGGATAACTTGGAAACTTGGGCTGAAAGGTGGCAGATGAGGTTTAACAATGATAAATGTAAGGTTATACACATGGGAAGAAGGAATCAATGTCACCATTACACACTGAACGGGAAACCACTGGGTAAATCTGACAGGGAGAAGGACTTGGGGATCCTAGTTAATGATAAACTTACCTGGAGCAGCCAGTGCCAGGCAGCAGCTGCCAAGGCAAACAGGATCATGGGGTGCATTAAAAGAGGTCTGGATACACATGATGAGAGCATTATACTGCCTCTGTACAAATCCCTAGTTAGACCGCACATGGAGTACTGTGTCCAGTTTTGGGCACCGGTGCTCAGGAAGGATATAATGGAACTAGAGAGAGTACAAAGGAGGGCAACAAAATTAATAAAGGGGATGGGAGAACTACAATACCCAGATAGATTAGCGAAATTAGGATTATTTAGTCTAGAAAAAAGACGACTGAGGGGCGATCTAATAACCATGTATAAGTATATAAGGGGACAATACAAATATCTCGCTGAGGATCTGTTTATACCAAGGAAGGTGACGGGCACAAGGGGGCATTCTTTGCGTCTGGAGGAGAGAAGGTTTTTCCACCAACATAGAAGAGGATTCTTTACTGTTAGGGCAGTGAGAATCTGGAATTGCTTGCCTGAGGAGGTGGTGATGGCGAACTCAGTCGAGGGGTTCAAGAGAGGCCTGGATGTCTTCCTGGAGCAGAACAATATTGTATCATACAATTATTAGGTTCTGTAGAAGGACGTAGATCTGGGGAATTATTATGATGGAATATAGGCTGAACTGGATGGACAAATGTCTTTTTTCGGCCTTACTAACTATGTTACTATGTTACTATGATCACATCTACAAGACGTCACCGACCACGACCGATGGATCCTGTAACTAAGGCCCCGATCACATCTACAAGACGTCACCGACCACAACCGATGGATCCTGTAACTAAGGCTCCGATCACATCTACAAGATGTCATCAACCACGACCGATGGATCCTGTAACTAAGGCTCCGATCACATCTACAAGACGTCACCGACCACGACCGATGGATCCTGTAACTAAGTCTCCGATCACATCTACAAGACGTCACCAACCGATGGATCCTGTAACTAAGGCTCCAATCACATCTACAAGACGTCACCGACCGATAGATCCTGTAACTAAGGCTCCGATCACATCTACAAGACGTCACCGATCACGACCGATGGATCCTGTAACTAAGGCTCCAATCATATTTACAAGACATCACCGACCACGACCGATGGATCCTGTAACTAAGGCTCCGATCACATCTACAAGACGTCACCGACCACGACCGATGGATCCTGTAACTAAGGCTCCGATCACATCTACAAGACGTCACCGACCACGACCGATGGATCCTGTAACTAAGGCCCCGATCACATCTACAAGACGTCACCGATCACGACCGATAGATCCTGTAACTAAGGCTCCGATCACATCTACAAGACGTCACTGACCACGACCGATGGATCCTGTAACTAAGGCTCCGATCACATCTACAAGACGTCACCGACCACGACCGATGGATCCTGTAACTAAGGCTCCAATCACATCTACAAGACGTCACCAACCACGACCGATGGATCCTGTAACTAAGGCTCCGATCACATCTACAAGAAATCACCGACCACGACCGATGGATCCTGTAACTAAGGCTCCGATCACATCTACAAGACGTCACCGACCACGACCGATGGATCCTGTAACTAAGGCACCGATCACATCTACAAGACGTCACTGACCACGACCGATGGATCCTGTAACTAAGACTCCGATCACATCTACAAGACGTCACCAACCACGACCGATGGATCCTGTAACTAAGGCTCCAATCACATCTACAAGACGTCACCGACCACGACCGATGGATCCTGTAACTAAGGGACCGATCACATCTACAAGACGTCACCGACCACGACCGATGGATCCTGTAACTAAGGCTCCGATCACATCTACAAGACGTCACCAACCACGACCGATGGATCCTGTAACTAAGGCTCCGATCACATCTACAAGACGTCACCAACCACGACCGATGGATCCTGTAACTAAGGCTCCGATCACATCTACAAGACGTCACCGACCACGACCGATGGATCCTGTAACTAAGGCTCCGATCACATCTACAAGACGTCACCGACCACGACCGATGGATCCTGTAACTAAGGCTCCGATCACATCTACAGACGTCAGTGACCACGACCGATAGATCCTGTAACTAAGGCTCCGATCACATCTACAAGACGTCACCAACCACGACCGATGGATCCTGTAACTAAGGCTCCGATCACATCTACAAGACGTCACCGACCACGACCGATGGATCCTGTAACTAAGGCTCCGATCACATCTACAAGACGTCACCGACCACGACCGATGGATCCTGTAACTAAGGCTCCGATCACATCTACAGACGTCAGTGACCACGACCGATAGATCCTGTAACTAAGGCTCCGATCACATCTACAAGACGTCACCGACCACGACCGATGGATCCTGTAACTAAGGCTCCGATCACATCTACAGACGTCAGTGACCACGACCGATAGATCCTGTAACTAAGGCTCCGATCACATCTACAAGACGTCACCGACCACGACCGATGGATCCTGTAACTAAGGCTCCGATCACATCTACAGACGTCAGTGACCACGACCGATGGATCCTGTAACTAAGGCTCCGATCACATCTACAGACGTCAGTGACCACGACCGATAGATCCTGTAACTAAGGCTCCGATCACATCTACAAGACGTCACCGACCACGACCGATGGATCCTGTAACTAAGGCTCCGATCACATCTACAAGACGTCACCGACCACGACCGATGGATCCTGTAACTAAGGCTCCGATCACATCTACAGACGTCAGTGACCACGATCGATGGATCCTGTAACTAAGGCTCCGATCACATCTACAAGACGTCACCGACCACGACCGATGGATCCTGTAACTAAGGCTCCGATCACATCTACAGACGTCAGTGACCACGACCGATGGATCCTGTAACTAAGGCTCCGATCACATCTACAGACGTCAGTGACCACGACCGATAGATCCTGTAACTAAGGCTCCGATCACATCTACAGACGTCAGTGACCACGACCGATAGATCCTGTAACTAAGGCTCCGATCACATCTACAAGACGTCACCGACCACGACCGATGGATCCTGTAACTAAGGCTCCGATCACATCTACAGACGTCAGTGACCACGACCGATAGATCCTGTAACTAAGGCTCCGATCACATCTACAAGACGTCACCGACCACGACCGATGGATCCTGTAACTAAGACTCCGATCACATCTACAGACGTCAGTGACCACGACCGATAGATCCTGTAACTAAGGCTCCGATCACATCTACAAGACGTCAGTGACCACGACCGATAGATCCTGTAACTAAGACTCCGATCACATCTACAGACGTCAGTGACCACGACCGATGGATCCTGTAACTAAGGCTCCGATCACATCTACAAGACGTCAGTGACCACGACCGATAGATCCTGTAACTAAGACTCCGATCACATCTACAGACGTCAGTGACCACGACCGATAGATCCTGTAACTAAGGCTCCGATCACATCTACAGACGTCAGTGACCACGACCGATAGATCCTGTAACTAAGGCTCCGATCACATCTACAAGACGTCACCGACCACGACCGATGGATCCTGTAACTAAGACTCCGATCACATCTACAGACGTCAGTGACCACGACCGATAGATCCTGTAACTAAGGCTCCGATCACATCTACAAGACGTCAGTGACCACGACCGATAGATCCTGTAACTAAGACTCCGATCACATCTACAGACGTCAGTGACCACGACCGATAGATCCTGTAACTAAGGCTCCGATCACATCTACAAGACGTCACCGACCACGACCGATGGATCCTGTAACTAAGGCTCCGATCACATCTACAGACGTCAGTGACCACGACCGATAGATCCTGTAACTAAGGCTCCGATCACATCTACAGACGTCAGTGACCACGACCGATAGATCCTGTAACTAAGGCTCCGATCACATCTACAAGACGTCACCGACCACGACCGATGGATCCTGTAACTAAGGCTCCGATCACATCTACAGACGTCAGTGACCACGACCGATAGATCCTGTAACTAAGGCTCCGATCACATCTACAAGACGTCAGTGACCACGACCGATGGATCCTGTAACTAAGGCTCCGATCACATCTACAGACGTCAGTGACCACGACCGATAGATCCTGTAACTAAGGCTCCGATCACATCTACAAGACGTCACCGACCACGACCGATGGATCCTGTAACTAAGGCTCCGATCACATCTACAGACGTCAGTGACTGATGGATCCTGTAACTAAGGCTCCGATCACATCTACAAGACGTCACCGACCACGACCGATGGATCCTGTAACTAAGGCTCCGATCACATCTACAAGACGTCACCGACCACGACCGATGGATCCTGTAACTAAGGCTCCGATCACATCTACAGACGTCAGTGACTGATGGATCCTGTACCGGAGTCTCTGTCGCTCCTCTCCTCGGTGCTGCCGTCACTCCGGTGCTGGTACACGCTCAGTACTGTGCAGTCTCCCGCTCTCTGTACATTCGGCCTCTGCCGGGCTCAGTGTTGAGGTTATTGGTTGATATCTGGGAGAGTAATTTTTTGCTCTTTCAGGTCGAATCTGTTGCGGTGGATGATCTGCAGGACCTGTGGTGACGTCAGTGTCATGTGATCAGGGGCGGAGCTCAGTAGTGTGTGGGGAAGGACCTGTGACGTCAGTGTCATGTGATCAGGGGCGGAGCTCAGTAGTGTGTGGGGAAGGACCTGTGACGTCAGTGCCATGTGACTAGGTCTTTGCCTTATAGTGAGGCAGGTTGTGCAGTGTTGGCTCTCTAGCTCTCGCTGTTATCAGCCATTATATACATATATACACAGACTAGGAGGCTGCTCCGGATTCTCTGCCCTTTTTCTGTGCTGATTTTGAGCAGAATGTGTTCTGTAATGACGTGCAGGCCGCTGAGGAGCCGCACAGTGTGTACAGGGGCACGGAGGGGGCACTGAGGGTGTTGGTCTGTGGCCGCTGATGTCGCAGGTTAGGGGCAGGGACCTTCACCTGTCTGCGGTGTCCGGTCAGAGGACAGAAGTGATTTAACCCTATAAATGCCGCGGTCACTTCGTGGGGCGTGTGACGTCAGGCGGTCCGGGTCGGTGCGGTCTGTGGTGACCGCCCGGGGTTTGGTGCCTGCGGAGCAGCCATTCTCCCTTGTGCAGCCCCTGCGGTGCCGCCATGCTGCTGTCTGTGCCCCTGTGCACACTGTGTGGCTGACAGAACTCAGCGAGGGCCTCATACAGGGCTGCCACTAGGAATTTCGGGGCCCCATACTGGCAAAATGTTCGGGGTCCCCTTGAGACTCCGCCCAGGCTCCACCCCTCTAACTGTCCGCTGTCCCAGCGCTCTCTTGGAAAAACTCCACTTCTCACCTATCGCACATTGTGGGTCCGTGCACACGTTGCGGATTTTGATGCGGATCCGCAGCAGTTTCTCAGGAGTTTACAGTACAATGTAAACCTATGGGAAACAAAAAAACGATGTGCCCATGCTGCGGAAAAAAACGAGCGGAAACTCAGCGTTTTATTTTCCACAGCATGTCAATTCTTTGTGCGGAATCCGCAGCGTTTTTACATCTGCTCCAATAGAAAACTGCAGGTGTAAATCCGCAGCAGAATCCGCAATAGAAAACGCGATAAATCTGCAGTAAAAAACGCAGCGTTTTTTCAATGCGGATTTATCAAATCCGCTGCGGAAAAATCCGCAGTGGACTATTCTACGTGTGCACATAGCCTTACAGTTCCCGTCACCAGATCACACATATAGCCGGCAGCTTTTGTTTTGGCCAAAAGATTTTTTAAGCCGCCACCAGAACACGGTAGACACTTTTGGCCGGGCCCTACTGTACTGTAACCTACTAAGTATTTGTTAAAATATGCAATACAATTTAGGTATATTTTTATTTATTTTTCAATTGTTAAAATGACCTATAATATCACATAAAACGAACAAATATAACACCAGGACCAGACTACATATTACCACCACAAAGTGATTGAATAGTGTGTCCAGCATCTCTGCCCCCAGAATGTCCAGCATCTCTGCCCCCAATGTCCAGCATCTCTGCCCCCAGAATGTCCAGCATCTCTGCCCCCAGAATGTCCAGCATCTCTGCCCCCAGAATGTCCAGCATCTCTGCCCCCAGAATGTCCAGCATCTCTGCCCCCAATGTCCAGCATCTCTGCCCCCAGAATGTCCAGCATCTCTGCCCCCAGAATGTCCAGCATCTCTGCCCCCAATGTCCAGCATCTCTGCCCCCAATGTCCAGCATCTCTGCCCCCAATGTCCAGCATCTCTGCCTCCAGAATGTCCAGCATCTCTGCCCCCAGAATGTCCAGCATCTCTGCCCCCAGAATGTCCAGCATCTCTGCCCCCAGAATGTCCAGCATCTCTGCCCCCAGAATGTCCAGCATCTCTGCCCCCAGAATGTCCAGCATCTCTGCCCCCAGAATGTCCAGCATCTCTGCCCCCAGAATGTCCAGCATCTCTGCCCCCAGAATGTCCAGCATCTCTGCCCCCAGAATGTCCAGCATCTCTGCCCCCAGAATGTCCAGCATCTCTGCCCCCAGAATGTCCAGCATCTCTGCCCCCAGAATGTCCAGCATCTCTGCCCCCAATGTCCAGCATCTCTGCCCCCAATGTCCAGCATCTCTGCCCCAGCATTCTGCCCCGGGGCCTCCTGGATTGCCGATCTAAAAAAAAAAACAAAAAACAAACCACGAGTTCTTACCTGGCCACGCTCCCGCAGCGGGCGAAGCTCACTCCCTCCACGCAGGTGAAGCGCGCACTCGCCGGCGGCTGACAATGACGGAAGTGCACGCTGCGGCTCAAGTCAGCTGCCAGCCTGCGTGCCACAGCGCCTGTAGGGGGGGGACCCGGTGAGCAGATGAGACGGGGCCCAATGCGGGGCCCCCTCTGCCCACCAGGCCCCATACGCCAGTCAGGGCAGTAATGCCCTGATGGCGGCCCTGGCCTTATATAAAGGGGGATGTAACGGGGACTCCCAGCTAAGTGTAGTGTGTACAGCGCTAGGACTCCGATCACTCCAGCAGGTGATGACCGCTGCAGCCAGTCACACAGATCAGGCTCTCACAGCCACGTTCCTGGTGACACTAAGGTCACACCTTCATTTACATCTTCACAATTTCTACATTTTCCAGTTTGAGGCCCCCGGCTGCTGGGTTTTGTGTAACCTTTTCTTTCTTCACTCTGCTTGGGTCTAGCACGGAGTCTGCAGAGATTACTTCACGCCAACATAGCTGAGCTCACCGATTGGCTGCAGCACTGTAGGCAATACCGGTAGTGACCGCACCGTACTGGACCTGGGGACGGTGAGAAAGGCTCCTATTGTTGCTGTTTTTTTTAAGCAAACTGCTGCTGTTGAGAGCAATTTTTTCCTGAAAACTTGGGCTCCATGTACAGGAGCATCTCGCACAATGAGAATATCGTCACAAAGTGAATTTGTCATTTCTTCCAGTACAAAAAGTGAATCTCATATATTCTCTAGTCATTACACACAGTGATCTATGTCACATGTTTATTTCTGTTAATGTTGATGATTATGGCTTACAGCCAATGAAAACCCAGAAGGCATTATCTCAGTAAATTAGAATACTTTATAACAACAGCTTGAAAAATGATTGTAAAATCTGAAATGTTCCCTACTGAAATGTACAGTTAGGTCCATATATATTTGGACAGAGACAACATTTTTCTAATTTTGGTTATAGACATTACTAGAATGAATTTTAAACAAAACAATTCAGATGCAGGAGAAGTTCAGACTTTCAGCTTTCATTTGAGGGTATCCACATTAAAATTGGATGAAGGGTTTCGGAGTTTCAGCTCCTTAACATGTGCCACCCTGTTTATAAAGGGACCAAAAATAATTGGACGATTGACTCCAAGGCTATTTCATGGACAGGTGTGGGCAATCCCCTCGTTATGTCATTCTCAATTAAGCAGATAAAAGGCCTGGCGGTGATTTGAGGTGTGGTGTTTGCATTTGGAAGGTTTTGCTGTGAAGTAAACATGCGGTAAAGGAGCTCTCCATGCAGGTGAAACAAGCCATCCTTAAGCTGTAAAAACAGAAAAAACCCATCCGAGAAATTGCTACAATATTAGGAGTGGTAAAATCTACAGTTTGGTACATCCTGAGAAAGAAAGCACTCGTGAACTCATCAATGCAAAAAGACCTGGGCACCCACGGAAGACAACAGTGGTGGATGATCGCAGAATAATCTCCATGGTGAAGAGAAACCCCTTCACAACAGCCGACCAAGTGACCAACACTCTCCAGGAGGTCGGCGGATCAATATCCAAATCTACCATAAAGAGAAGACTGCATGAAAGTAACTACAGAGGGTTCACTGCACGGTGCAGCCACTCATAAGCATCAAGGAGAAAAAGGCTAAAAAACATCTAAAAAAGCCGCACAGTTCTGGAAGAACATTCTATGGACAGATGAAACCAAGATCAACCTCCACCAGAATGATGGAAAGAGAAAAGTATGGTGAAGGCGTGGTACAGCTCATGATCCAAAGCATACCACATCATCTGTAGAACACGGCGGAGGCAGTGTGATGGCGCGGGCATGCATAAACCCGGCGGAGGCAGTGTGATGGCGCGGGTATGCATAAACCCGGCGGAGGCAGTGTGATGGCGCGGGCATGCATGGCTGCCAGTGGTGCTGGGTCACTAGTGTTTATTGATGATGGGACACAGGACAGAAGAATGAATTCTGAGGTCTTCAGAGCCGCCATACTGTGTGCTCAGATCCAGCCAAATGCAGCAAAACTGATTGGTCGTCGTTTCATACTACAGATGGACAATGACCCAAAACATAAAGACAAAGCAACCCAGGAGTTTATTAAAGCAAAGAAGTGGAATATTCTTGAATGGCCAAATCAGTCACCTGATCTCAACCCAATTGAGCAGCATTTCACTTGTTAAAGACTAAACTTCAGACAGAAAGGCCCCAAACAAACCGCAACTGAAAACCACCGCAGTGAAGGCCGGCAGAGCATCAAAAAGGAGGAAACACAGAGACTGGTGATGTCCATGAGCTCAAGACTTCAGGCCGTCATTACCAACAAAGGGTTTTCAACCAACTACTAAAAATGAACATTTTATTTAAAATTATTGAATCTGTCCAATTACTTTTGGACCCTTTAAAAACAGGGTGGCGCATGTTAGGGAGCTGAAACTCCTAAACCCTTCATCCAATTTCAATGTGGATACCCTCAAATGAAAGCTGAAAGTCTGAACTTCAACTGCATCTGAATTGTTTTGTATAAAATTTGTTGTGGTAATGTCTATAACCAAAATTAGAAAAATGTTGTCTATGTCCAAATACATATGGACCTAACTGTATGTTCAGTAAATGGACTCAATACTTGGTCGGGCTCCTTATGCATCAATTACTGCATCAATGCGGCGTGGCATGGAGAGGACCAGCATGTGGCACTGCTGAGGGGCTATGGAAGCCCAGGTTGCTTTGACAGCAGCCTTCAGCTCGTCTGCATTGTTGCGTCTGGTGTCTCTCATCTTCCTCTTGACAATACTCCATAGATTCTCCATGAGGTCAGGTGAGTTTGCTGCCAATAAAGCCCAGTGATACTGTTGTTTGTACCCCAGGTGTTGGTAATTTTGACAGTGTGGACAGGGGCCAAGGGAGAATTAAATTTCCATCTCCAAAAAGCTTGTCAGCAGAGGGAAGCATGAAGTGCACTAAAATTTCCCGGTAGACGCCCCACTTTTCAGTTTTTGAATTTCCACAAAAATGTTAAATAACCAATAAATTTGGTTCAACTTCACAATTGTGTTCCACTTGTTGTTGATTCTTCACCAAAAATTTACATTTGGTATCTTTGTGTTTGAAGAATGATATGTGGGAAAAGGTTGAAAAGTTCCAGGGGGCTGAATTCTTTCGCAAGGCACTGTATACCAAAAGGAGGGGAGGGGGGGGGGGGATTAGATTAGACATCTTAAAATGAGAAAAGCCTTTTGGATCCATTTTCTACAAAGCATGGAACCAAAAGGGCTTAATAGAGAATATCACTTAATGAGTTGTCATTAATGTCTCATTTAAATTGTTTAGCATGACCATTTTATTTCATGATTTTACCATTTTATTTCATTATTTGCTCATTACATCTTGTTTGTCTTCCAGCATCAACAATTCCGCTAGTTCTTATGCAATCTGTTGGTCCACGGCACTTTTAGATCTTCACTGATATATTCACCTTCATCCTGCGTTTCACCTGCTTGCAGTTCCGTTGGTGACACTCTTCAGGTTTGCGGTCCAAAGCTGCGTTCCACCTGACACTTCCGCTCGCAGCGATATCCAATGACTCACTTGCGGTGCGCCTGTTAGCGTGCGTTCCACCACGGCATGCTTCCGGTCGGGCACTGATTGCAGCTACAGCTTACAGCGCACGTATATAATCTCCCCTTTTTTCTCTGCGTGGTAGCGCTTGTTCTCCAGGGGATATCTCCGTATACTATCTGCGCTGTTTTCTTGAGTCAACACACGGGTCACAATCTGGTAAGCACGGTTTTGTTTGTATCTTCCTTATCCTATTGATTCACAAGCGGAACATTAACGTGTATATTATCATGGTATGAAGCCTTCTATTTCTCCTCCTTTTGAGGATGACCTCCCCCCTCATTGTAATACTGTTACATATGTAAATATATGTTCACCTATATTGTGTTTTGTATGAATTCAAATAGATTGAGGCATCTATAAATCCCTGTTTCCAGTATATCATGTGTATCCATTTTTCTGATATATTCTACGCCACTCATTATACCGTGTCTGTATATTATTTGTTCTATACTTTATATACTATAAGGTTGAATATTGAAGATGAGTCTAATGATTTTTTTTTGTATGCATATTGTTTGCTATAGTCTGATGAAGGTCTGAGTGGTAGACCGAAACGTTACATTTGGATTGTTTCACCCTCAATAAATATACTATTGAAGTTTCATAGACAAGAGTGCCAGATCTTTTTTTTTCAATTACTTATCGGGAATCGGTATCCGTTTTCTGAGCACCAATTTCAAACGGAGTGACATGCAATTTTTTCATTATAACATGAAATTTGTTCCTGGTGCAACGAACCCACCTTTAGGAGGAAATCCTTAAGGTACCGTCACACTAGACGATATCGCTAGCGATCCGTGACGTTGCAGCGTCCTCGCTAGCGATATCGTCCAGTGTGACAGGCAGCAGCGATCAGGCCCCTGCTGTGCTGTCGCTGGTCGGGGAAGAAAGTCCAGAACTTTATTTGGTCGCTGGACTCCCCGTAGACATCGCTGAATCGGCGTGTGTGACACCGATTCAGCGATGTCTTCACTGGTAACCAGGGTAAACATCGGGTAACTAAGCGCAGGGCCGCGCTTAGTAACCCGATGTTTACCCTGGTTACCATCCTAAAAGTAAAAAAAAACAAACGCTACATACTTACCTACAGCCGTCTGTCCTCCAGCGCTGTGCTCTGCACTCCTCCTGCTCTGGCTGTGAGCGCCGGTCAGCCGGAAAGCAGAGCGGTGACGTCACCGCTCTGCTTTCCGGCCGCTGTGCTCACACAGACAGTACAGGAGGAGTGCAGAGCACAGCGCTGGAGGACAGACGGCTGTAGGTAAGTATGTAGCGTTTGTTTTTTTTTACTTTTAGGATGGTAACCAGGGTAAACATCGGGTTACTAAGCGCGGCCCTGCGCTTAGTTACCCGATGTTTACCCTGGTTACCGGCATCGTTGGTCGCTGGAGAGCGGTCTGTGTGACAGCTCTCCAGCGACCAAACAGCGACGCTGCAGCGATCCGGATCGTTGTCGGTATCGCTGCAGCGTCGCTAAGTGTGACGATACCTTTAGAGACAAACTTATCAACATTTTAAGCCAACGGTGTCTTATCAATGGCCATGATATGGATGGGAGTCTCCAGCATAACTGTCCCTAACTTTAATTTGGACACCAGACTAAAATCAATGAAGTTCATGGATGATCCACAGTCCACGGATGCTGAAGTGGATACGTAACCACCTCCATAACACAGTTCCACCCCTAACAAAAATTTTTAAATGATGAAAATGGTACCTGAGAGTCTGGGTGACTTCCTCAACATTCACCCAGACTAGGAAGCTTGTTAATCGATGGACAAGAGGGGCAGTCCTTCTTCCAATGTCCCTGATCTCCACAATAAAATCATAATTCCCCATCATGTAGTCGCTTCCTCTCCTTCTCCTTGAAGTTGGTGGCACCAACCTCCATGGTCTCTGTAAATGGCATCACCTCAGACTTAGCAGGCAATACAGGAATCTCTCGCTGGATAACTCCTCTTTCCCGTAATCTCCAGTCCATACGAATGGCCTGGGTCATGGCCTCCTCCAGGAAACTGGGTGGTGAATGTAGGGCCAGGGCATTCTTGAGAATGTCCTCTCCTGAACTGACATCTCAAAGCCGAGTCCCAACAGATCTCAGTGGACCACTGTCTAAACTCAAAACAATACCGGTCAGCAGTGAGTTTACTCTGAAAGAGACTCATGATTGTGTCCTTTGCCACCCCGACCCAGTCTGGTTCATCAAAAATAAGTCCTAAGGCCTCAAAGAACTTATTCACAGGCACACATTCAGGGGCAATAGCAGGTAAAGAGAAAGCCCAAGATTGAGGTCCCTCCCGAAGTAAGGAAATAATTATCCCCACCCGCTGACTCTCATCTCCTGAGGATCGAGGTCTAAGAGAGAACAGCAGCTTACAATTCTCCCTGAACGTACGGAACTTCTCATTTTCCCCAGAGAAGGTATCTGGGAGCCTGACCGTAGGTTCAGGAGAGTGCAGCGAAACATCAACAGTGTCAGAGTGCCTACAGACAGATTGGGAAATTGAACCCTGAAAACATTAACCATCTCAGAAAGCTCCCTCTGCAGTTGGTTATGAGAAGAAGCAAGAGCCCTATGTTCCACTGACAAATCCTGCATCATTTGGGTCAGATTTGACATCTGACCTGCAAGAGTGTGCAACAGATCCATAAGGAGCAAAGCAAAGAAGAAAAAAACTGTCAGTGGTCAGTTATAATATCACTCTGCTTTAATGCAGGTAGAAGCTAGCTCCGCTAGGTGGCTATAGAGTGGAGAGAGTTCATGCACACAGATGAAGCAGACCTGCCGCGCAGCAGCAAAGTTACCACCAGGTGGCAGCACACAAGTCAAAACAAGCCGGGTCAAATTCAAGACTGTAGCACAGTACTAAAGGAATAAGCAAATTCAGGGTCAGAGACAAGCCAGGGGATCAGTAACAGTCAGGACTGGATATGCCAAAGACGAGAGACAAAAGCAGGTCAGGGTCCAAGTCAAGTTCAAGTACCAAGACGTCCAGACACAAAGTGGACACACAGAGACAGGACAGGGCTCAGGATACAACACAGACACAGGTCGAGTCAGAAATAACAGCAGGACAAGTCAGGGTGTAACAGAGTCAGCTACTCGCGCTGTAGGCAGAACTATAAATTACACCGCCTGCAGGATGCAGTGAAGAGAAGTAGCCAGCCTGAAGCCAAAACGAGGCAGAGAAAAGTTAACCCTTGACATGACCAGACCGGGAAAGAAAGAATACAAAACCTGGTCTGGATCATGACAGGACCAACACAGTAGCATACATAAAACATTTTTTCAATGTAGAAAAGGCTTCAGCTGCCGGAGACAACCAGTTTTTAAGATCAGCCTCCTTATGAGTGAGATCAGTGAGAGGCTTGACCACCTGAGAAAACCCCTTAATAAATTTGCGATACTAATTAGCAAAACCCAAAAAATACTGAAGATCCTTGAGGTCTCTGGGTTGCACCCAATCAACAATGGCCTGTACCTTTCCAGGGTCCATATGAAGCCCATTGGTAGAAAGGATGAACCCCAGAAAGGACAGCTCTTGCACACAAAATGTACACTTCTCAGGTTTAGCAAACAGAGTTCTTCCATAACCTCTGAAGAACTGCACGTAAATGACCCATGTGAGATTCTTTGTCAGAAGAAATTACAAGAATGTCATCTAACTATACCAATATAAAGTGCCCAATGAAGTCAAGCTGAAGTGGGTGTGTAAGCATCCCTACAACAAAGTTCCACCTCCAACAAAATCTTTTGAAATGAGGAAAAAGGTACCTGAGAGTCTGTGTGACCTTCTCAGCAATCACCCAGACTTAGGCGTTTCCTGGCAACTTGTTAGTCTTCCACAATAAAAACATAATCTCTCTTCACGTCATCGCTTCCTCTCCTTCTCCTTGAGGTTAGTGGCCCCAACCTCCATAGGTTCCGTATATGGCATCACTTCAGAATTAGCAGGATGTAAAGGAACCTCTCGCTGAATTACACCTCTCACTTACAACCTCCGATCCATATGAATGGCCTGAGTCATGGCCTACTCCAAGGAGCTGGGTGGTGGATGGAGAGCCAGAGCATCCTTAAGATGATCCGACAGTCCTCTCCTGAACTGACATCTTAGCGCAGAGTTGTTCCAAGACACTTCGGTGGACCATCATCTAAACTCTGAACAATTCCATTCGGCAGTGAATTTACCTTGGGAGAGACCCATGATCATGTCCTCTGCCACCCTGACCCGAGTCTAGTTAATCAAAAATCAGTCCTAAAGCCTCAAATAACCTATCCATAGACACATGTTCAGGGGCTGTAGCAGGTAAAGAAAAAGTCCAAGTTTGAGGACCCTCCCGGAGTAAAGAAATAATTATCCCAACCCATTGAGTCTCATCACCAGGGATTCAAGCTTCAGGAGGCTAATTTGCATATTCCAGGTGCCTTCTGGGAGAAGCGAAGTCTCCCTAAGCTAGAAGATCGTTGGGTACAGCCGGGACCAGCTGCTTCGAAAGCATCACCAAACCAGGGATTCAAGCTTCAGGAGGCTAATTTGCATATTCCAGGTGCCTTCTGGGAGAAGCGAAGTCTCCCTAAGCTAGAAGATCGTTGGGTACAGCCGGGACCAGCTGCTTCGAAAGCATCACCAAACCAGGGATTCAAGCTTCAGGAGGCTAATTTGCATATTCCAGGTGCCTTCTGGGAGAAGCGAAGACTCCCTAAGCTAGAAGATCGTTGGGTACAGCCGGGACCAGCTGCTTCGAAAGCATCACCAAACCAGGGATTCAAGCTTCAGGAGGCTAATTTGCATATTCCAGGTGCCTTCTGGGAGAAGCGAAGACTCCCTAAGCTAGAAGATCGTTGGGTACAGCCGGGACCAGCTGCTTCGAAAGCATCACCAAACCAGGGATTCAAGCTTCAGGAGGCTAATTTGCATATTCCAGGTGCCTTCTGGGAGAAGCGAAGTCTCCCTAAGCTAGAAGATCGTTGGGTACAGCCGGGACCAGCTGCTTCGAAAGCATCACCAAACCAGGGATTCAAGCTTCAGGAGGCTAATTTGCATATTCCAGGTGCCTTCTGGGAGAAGCGAAGTCTCCCTAAGCTAGAAGATCGTTGGGTACAGCCGGGACCAGCTGCTTCGAAAGCATCACCAAACCAGGGATTCAAGCTTCAGGAGGCTAATTTGCATATTCCAGGTGCCTTCTGGGAGAAGCGAAGACTCCCTAAGCTAGAAGATCGTTGGGTACAGCCGGGACCAGCTGCTTCGAAAGCATCACCAAACCAGGGATTCAAGCTTCAGGAGGCTAATTTGCATATTCCAGGTGCCTTCTGGGAGAAGCGAAGACTCCCTAAGCTAGAAGATCGTTGGGTACAGCCGGGACCAACTGCTTCGAAAGCATCACCAAACCAGGGATTCAAGCTTCAGGAGGCTAATTTGCATATTCCAGGTGCCTTCTGGGAGAAGCGAAGACTCCCTAAGCTAGAAGATCGTTGGGTACAGCCGGGACCAGCTGCTTCGAAAGCATCACCAAACCAGGGATTCAAGCTTCAGGAGGCTAATTTGCATATTCCAGGTGCCTTCTGGGAGAAGCGAAGACTCCCTAAGCTAGAAGATCGTTGGGTACAGCCGGGACCAGCTGCTTCGAAAGCATCACCAAACCAGGGATTCAAGCTTCAGGAGGCTAATTTGCATATTCCAGGTGCCTTCTGGGAGAAGCGAAGACTCCCTAAGCTAGAAGATCGTTGGGTACAGCCGGGACCAGCTGCTTCGAAAGCATCACCAAACCAGGGATTCAAGCTTCAGGAGGCTAATTTGCATATTCCAGGTGCCTTCTGGGAGAAGCGAAGACTCCCTAAGCTAGAAGATTGTTGGGCACAGCCGGGACCAGCTGCTTCGAAAGCATCACCAAACCAGGGATTCAAGCTTCAGGAGGCTAATTTGCATATTCCAGGTGCCTTCTGGGAGAAGCGAAGACTCCCTAAGCTAGAAGATCGTTGGGTACAGTCGGGACCAGCTGCTTCGAAAGCATCACCAAACCAGGGATTCAAGCTTCAGGAGGCTAATTTGCATATTCCAGGTGCCTTCTGGGAGAAGCGAAGTCTCCCTAAGCTAGAAGATCGTTGGGTACAGCCGGGACCAGCTGCTTCGAAAGCATCACCAAACCAGGGATTCAAGCTTCAGGAGGCTAATTTGCATATTCCAGGTGCCTTCTGGGAGAAGCGAAGACTCCCTAAGCTGTTGTGAATTCTGTGGCTGAGTTCACTTCTGTGGTCACAAGTGGTATTGCAGTCTCTGGGCTTCCTCCCTCAGGTGTTTTGGTGAGCTCGTTGGCTGCCTTGCTATTTAGCTCCACCTGAGTCTGTCTTCCTTGCTCCTTGTCTATGTTCCAGTGTTGGATCTGAGCTACTGCATCTTTCCTTGGGCCTGCTGCTCTGCTAGATAAGTGCTTCTAGTTTGTTTTCTGTTTTTTCTGTCCAGCTTGCTATTAACTTTTGCTGGAAGCTCTGAGAAGCAAAGGGGTGCACCGCCGTGCTGTTAGTTCGGCACGGTGGGTCTTTTTGCCCCTTTGCGTGGTTTTCGTTTTAGGGTTTTTTGTAGACTGCATAGTTCTCTTTGCTATCCTCGCTCTGTCTAGAATATCGGGCCTCACTTTGCTGAATCTATTTCATTCCTACGTTTGTCTTTTCATCTTGCTAACAGTCATTATATGTGGGGGCTGCCTATTCCTTTGGGGTATTTCTCTGAGGTAAGTCAGGCTTGTATTTCTATCTTCAGGCTAGTCAGCTCCTCAGGCAGTGCCGAGTTGCATAGGTAGTTGATAGGCGCAATCCACTGCTGCTTACAGTTGTGTGAGGATAGATCAGGTACTGCAGTCTACAGAGATTCCACGTCTCAGAGCTCGTCCTATTGTTTTGGGTTATTGCCAGATCTCTGTATGTGCGCTGATTACTGCACGCTGTGTTGCCTGATTGCCAGCCATAACAGTACAAGGAGCCCTTCAATGATTTCCAATAGAGGGAAAAAAGAAATCCTGACATCATTTTTTTTTCTTAGCTCTGTCTTCAGTCTTTTTTTTCCCCTAGACATTAGAGTGCTTCAGGACACAGCTGTGGACATGGATATTCAGGCTCTGTGCTCCTCAATGGATAATCTCGTTGTAAATGTACAAAAGATTCAAGATACTATTGATCAGAAATCGATGCTAGAACCAAGAATTCCGATTCCTGATTTGTTTTTTGGTGACAGAACTAAGTTCCTGAGCTTCAGAAATAATTGTAAGCTATTTTTGGCCTTGAAACCTCATTCTTCTGGTAATCCTATTCAACAGGTTTTGATTATTATTTCTTTTTTGCGCGGCGACCCACAGGACTGGGCGTTTTCTCTTGCACCAGGAGATTCTGCATTGAGTAATGTTGATGCATTTTTCCAGGCGCTGGGATTGCTTTACGATGAGCCTAATTCAGTGGATCAAGCTGAGAAAAATCTGCTGGCTTTATGCCAGGGTCAGGATGATGTAGAAGTATATTGTCAGAAATTTAGAAAATGGTCAGTACTCACTCTGTGGAATGAATCTGCACTAGCGGCTTTGTTCAGAAAGGGTCTCTCTGAAGCTCTTAAGGATGTAATGGTGGGATTTCCTATGCCTGCTGGTTTGAATGAGTCTATGTCCTTGGCCATTCAGATCGGTCGTCGCTTGCGCGAGCGTAAATCTGTGCACCATCTGGCGGTATTGTCTGAGAGTAAGCCTGAGCCTATGCAGTGCGACAGGACTATGACTAAAGTAGAACGGCACGAACACAGACGTCTGAACAGACTGTGTTTCTATTGTGGTGATTCTACTCATGCTATTTCTAATTGTCCTAAACGCACTAGGCGGTTCGATAGCTCTGCCGTTATTGGTACTGTACAGTCCAAATTCCTTTTGTCCATTACCTTAATGTGCTCTTTGTCATCATATTCTGTCATGGCGTTTGTGGATTCAGGCGCTGCCCTGAATCTGATGGATTTGGATTATGCTAAACGTTGTGGATTTTTCTTGGAGCCTTTGCGGTGTCCTATTCCGTTGAGAGGAATTGATGCTACACCTTTGGCCAAGAATAAGCCTCAGTACTGGGCCCAGCTGACCATGTGCATTGCTCCTGCACATCAGGAAGTTATTCGCTTTTTGGTACTGCATAATTTGCATGATGTGGTCGTGTTGGGGTTGCCATGGCTACAAACCCATAATCCAGTATTGGATTGGAACTCTATGTCGGTAACCAGCTGGGGTTGTCAGGGAGTACATGGTGATGTTCCATTTTTGTCTATTTCGTCATCCATTCCTTCTGACATCCCAGAGTTCTTGTCGGACTTTCAGGATGTATTTGAAGAGTCCAAGTCTGATGCCCTACCTCCGCATAGGAATTGTGATTGTGCTATCGATTTGATTCCTGGTAGTAAATTCCCTAAGGGTCGTTTATTTAATTTGTCCGTACCTGAACACACCGCTATGCGCAGTTATGTGAAGGAGTCCCTGGAGAAGGGACATATTCGCCCATCGTCGTCACCATTGGGAGCAGGGTTCTTTTTTGTAGCCAAGAAGGATGGTTCGCTAAGACCGTGTATTGATTACCGCCTTCTTAATAAGATCACTGTTAAGTTTCAGTATCCCTTGCCATTGATTTCTGACTTGTTTGCTCGGATTAAGGGGGCTAGTTGGTTTACTAAGATTGATCTTCGTGGTGCGTATAATCTGGTGAGAATCAGGCAGGGAGATGAATGGAAAACGGCATTTAATACGCCCGAGGGTCATTTTGAGTATCTGGTGATGCCGTTCGGACTTGCCAATGCTCCATCTGTTTTTCAGTCTTTTATGCATGACATTTTCCGTGAGTATCTGGATAAATTCTTGATTGTTTACTTGGATGACATTTTGATCTTCTCAGATGATTGGGAGTCTCATGTGAAGCAAGTCAGAATGGTTTTCCAGGTACTGCGTGCTAATTTCTTGTTCGTGAAGGGATCAAAGTGTCTCTTCGGTGTGCAGAAAGTTTCATTTTTGGGGTTCATCTTTTCCCCTTCTACTATCGAGATGGATCCGGTTAAGGTTCAGGCCATCCAGGATTGGACTCAGCCGACATCTCTAAAAAGTTTGCAGAAATTCCTGGGCTTTGCTAATTTTTATCGTCGCTTCATCTGTAATTTTTCTAGCATTGCCAGACCATTGACCGATTTGACCAAGAAGGGTGCTGATTTGGTTAATTGGTCTTCTGCTGCCGTGGAAGCTTTTCGGGAGTTGAAGCGTCGTTTTTGCTGTGCCCCTGTGTTGTGTCAACCTGATGTTTCTCTTCCGTTCCAGGTCGAGGTTGATGCTTCTGAGATTGGTGCAGGGGCGGTTTTGTCACAGAGAGGTTCTGGTTGCTCAGTGTTCAAACCATGTGCTTTCTTTTCCAGGAAATTTTCTGCTGCTGAGCGTAATTATGATGTGGGCAACCGAGAGTTGCTGGCCATGAAGTGGGCATTCGAGGAGTGGCGTCATTGGCTTGAGGGTGCTAAGCATCGCGTGGTGGTTTTGACTGATCATAAGAACCTTACTTATCTTGAGTCTGCCAAGCGCTTGAATCCTAGACAGGCCCGTTGGTCGTTATTTTTTGCTCGTTTTGATTTTGTGATTTCATACCTTCCGGGCTCTAAAAATGTGAAGGCGGATGCTCTGTCTAGGAGTTTTGTGCCCGACTCTCCGGGGTTATCTGAGCCGGCGAGTATCCTCAAGGAAGGAGTCATTGTGTCTGCCATCTCCCCTGATTTGCGGAGAGTGTTGCAGAAATTTCAGGCTAATAAACCTGATCGTTGTCCGGCCGAGAAACTGTTCGTCCCTGATAGGTGGACTAGTAAAGTTATCTCTGAACTTCATTGTTCGGTGCTGGCCGGTCATCCAGGAATCTTTGGTACCAGGGAGTTGGTTGCTAGATCCTTCTGGTGGCCATCTCTGTCACGGGATGTGCGTGCTTTTGTGCAGTCCTGTGGAATTTGTGCTAGGGCTAAGCCCTGCTGTTCACGTGCCAGTGGGTTGCTTTTGCCCTTGCCGGTCCCGAAGAGGCCTTGGACACATATTTCGATGGATTTCATTTCTGACCTTCCCGTTTCTCAAAAAATGTCTGTCATTTGGGTGGTCTGTGATCGCTTTTCTAAAATGGTCCATCTGGTGCCCTTGGTTAAATTGCCTTCCTCCTCTGATTTGGTGCCTTTGTTCTTCCAGCATGTGGTTCGTTTACATGGCATTCCTGAGAATATTGTTTCTGACAGAGGTTCCCAGTTTGTCTCGAGGTTCTGGCGAGCCTTTTGTGGTAGGATGGGCATTGACCTATCTTTTTCCTCGGCCTTCCATCCTCAGACTAATGGCCAGACCGAACGAACCAATCAGACCTTGGAAACATATCTGAGATGTTTTGTTTCCGCTGACCAGGATGATTGGGTGTCATTTTTGCCGTTGGCTGAGTTCGCCCTTAATAATCGGGCCAGCTCGGCTACCTTGGTCTCTCCATTTTTCTGCAATTCTGGGTTCCATCCTCGTTTCTCTTCAGGACAGGTTGAGTCTTCGGACTGTCCTGGTGTGGATTATGTGGTGGACAGGTTGCAGCAGATCTGGACTCAGGTAGTGGACAATTTGACCTTGTCCCAGGAGAAGGCTCAGCTTTTCGCTAATCGCAGACGCCGTGTGGGACCCCGACTTCGTGTTGGGGATCTGGTTTGGTTATCTTCTCGTCATATACCTATGAAGGTTTCCTCTCCTAAATTTAAACCTCGTTTTATTGGTCCGTATAGGATTTCTGAGATTCTCAATCCGGTGTCTTTTCGTCTGACCCTCCCAGACTCCTTTTCCATACATAATGTATTCCATAGGTCGTTGTTGAGGAGATACGTGGCACCTATGGTTCCATCTGTGGAGCCTCCTGCCCCTGTTTTGGTGGAGGGGGAATTGGAGTATATTGTGGAGAAGATTTTGGATTCTCGTGTCTCTAGACGGAAACTCCAGTATCTGGTCAAATGGAAGGGTTATGCTCAGGAAGATAATTCCTGGGTTTTTGCCTCTGATGTCCATGCCCCAGATCTTGTTCGTGCCTTTCATGTGGCTCATCCTGGTCGGCCTGGGGGTTCTGGTGAGGGTTCGGTGACCCCTCCTCAAGGGGGGGGTACTGTTGTGAATTCTGTGGCTGAGTTCACTTCTGTGGTCACAAGTGGTATTGCAGTCTCTGGGCTTCCTCCCTCAGGTGTTTTGGTGAGCTCGTTGGCTGCCTTGCTATTTAGCTCCACCTGAGTCTGTCTTCCTTGCTCCTTGTCTATGTTCCAGTGTTGGATCTGAGCTACTGCATCTTTCCTTGGGCCTGCTGCTCTGCTAGATAAGTGCTTCTAGTTTGTTTTCTGTTTTTTCTGTCCAGCTTGCTATTAACTTTTGCTGGAAGCTCTGAGAAGCAAAGGGGTGCACCGCCGTGCTGTTAGTTCGGCACGGTGGGTCTTTTTGCCCCTTTGCGTGGTTTTCGTTTTAGGGTTTTTTGTAGACTGCATAGTTCTCTTTGCTATCCTCGCTCTGTCTAGAATATCGGGCCTCACTTTGCTGAATCTATTTCATTCCTACGTTTGTCTTTTCATCTTGCTAACAGTCATTATATGTGGGGGCTGCCTATTCCTTTGGGGTATTTCTCTGAGGTAAGTCAGGCTTGTATTTCTATCTTCAGGCTAGTCAGCTCCTCAGGCAGTGCCGAGTTGCATAGGTAGTTGATAGGCGCAATCCACTGCTGCTTACAGTTGTGTGAGGATAGATCAGGTACTGCAGTCTACAGAGATTCCACGTCTCAGAGCTCGTCCTATTGTTTTGGGTTATTGCCAGATCTCTGTATGTGCGCTGATTACTGCACGCTGTGTTGCCTGATTGCCAGCCATAACACTAAGCTAGAAGATCGTTGGGTACAGCCGGGACCAGCTGCTTCGAAAGCATCACCAAACCAGGGATTCAAGCTTCAGGAGGCTAATTTGCATATTCCAGGTGCCTTCTGGGAGAAGCGAAGTCTCCCTAAGCTAGAAGATCGTTGGGTACAGCCGGGACCAGCTGCTTCGAAAGCATCACCAAACCAGGGATTCAAGCTTCAGGAGGCTAATTTGCATATTCCAGGTGCCTTCTGGGAGAAGCGAAGACTCCCTAAGCTAGAAGATCGTTGGGTACAGCCGGGACCAGCTGCTTCGAAAGCATCACCAAACCAGGGATTCAAGCTTCAGGAGGCTAATTTGCATATTCCAGGTGCCTTCTGGGAGAAGCGAAGACTCCCTAAGCTAGAAGATCGTTGGGCACAGCCGGGACCAGCTGCTTCGAAAGCATCACCAAACCAGGGATTCAAGCTTCAGGAGGCTAATTTGCATATTCCAGGTGCCTTCTGGGAGAAGCGAAGTCTCCCTAAGCTAGAAGATCGTTGGGTACAGCCGGGACCAGCTGCTTCGAAAGCATCACCAAACCAGGGATTCAAGCTTCAGGAGGCTAATTTGCATATTCCAGGTGCCTTCTGGGAGAAGCGAAGACTCCCTAAGCTAGAAGATCGTTGGGTACAGCCGGGACCAGCTGCTTCGAAAGCATCACCAAACCAGGGATTCAAGCTTCAGGAGGCTAATTTGCATATTCCAGGTGCCTTCTGGGAGAAGCGAAGTCTCCCTAAGCTAGAAGATCGTTGGGTACAGCCGGGACCAGCTGCTTCGAAAGCATCACCAAACCAGGGATTCAAGCTTCAGGAGGCTAATTTGCATATTCCAGGTGCCTTCTGGGAGAAGCGAAGTCTCCCTAAGCTAGAAGATCGTTGGGTACAGCCGGGACCAGCTGCTTCGAAAGCATCACCAAACCAGGGATTCAAGCTTCAGGAGGCTAATTTGCATATTCCAGGTGCCTTCTGGGAGAAGCGAAGACTCCCTAAGCTAGAAGATCGTTGGGTACAGCCGGGACCAGCTGCTTCGAAAGCATCACCAAACCAGGGATTCAAGCTTCAGGAGGCTAATTTGCATATTCCAGGTGCCTTGTGGGAGAAGCGAAGTCTCCCTAAGCTAGAAGATCGTTGGGTACAGCCGGGACCAGCTGCTTCGAAAGCATCACCAAACCAGGGATTCAAGCTTCAGGAGGCTAATTTGCATATTCCAGGTGCCTTCTGGGAGAAGCGAAGTCTCCCTAAGCTAGAAGATCGTTGGGTACAGCCGGGACCAGCTGCTTCGAAAGCATCACCAAACCAGGGATTCAAGCTTCAGGAGGCTAATTTGCATATTCCAGGTGCCTTCTGGGAGAAGCGAAGACTCCCTAAGCTAGAAGATCGTTGGGTACAGCCGGGACCAGCTGCTTCGAAAGCATCACCAAACCAGGGATTCAAGCTTCAGGAGGCTAATTTGCATATTCCAGGTGCCTTCTGGGAGAAGCGAAGTCTCCCTAAGCTAGAAGATCGTTGGGTACAGCCGGGACCAGCTGCTTCGAAAGCATCACCAAACCAGGGATTCAAGCTTCAGGAGGCTAATTTGCATATTCCAGGTGCCTTCTGGGAGAAGCGAAGTCTCCCTAAGCTAGAAGATCGTTGGGTACAGCCGGGACCAGCTGCTTCGAAAGCATCACCAAACCAGGGATTCAAGCTTCAGGAGGCTAATTTGCATATTCCAGGTGCCTTCTGGGAGAAGCGAAGACTCCCTAAGCTAGAAGATCGTTGGGTACAGCCGGGACCAGCTGCTTCGAAAGCATCACCAAACCAGGGATTCAAGCTTCAGGAGGCTAATTTGCATATTCCAGGTGCCTTCTGGGAGAAGCGAAGTCTCCCTAAGCTAGAAGATCGTTGGGTACAGCCGGGACCAGCTGCTTCGAAAGCATCACCAAACCAGGGATTCAAGCTTCAGGAGGCTAATTTGCATATTCCAGGTGCCTTCTGGGAGAAGCGAAGTCTCCCTAAGCTAGAAGATCGTTGGGTACAGCCGGGACCAGCTGCTTCGAAAGCATCACCAAACCAGGGATTCAAGCTTCAGGAGGCTAATTTGCATATTCCAGGTGCCTTCTGGGAGAAGCGAAGACTCCCTAAGCTAGAAGATCGTTGGGTACAGCCGGGACCAGCTGCTTCGAAAGCATCACCAAACCGGGCGCCTTACGGCGCGCGAATTTTTGCCTGTAGGACATTATTGCAAGAGAGCTTGGCTGAGTAGATTACACAAGAAGGAAAACACACAGCAAGTCAGCAGGATCTAGGAGCAACATGGCAGATGTGACAACCTACATGGTGAGCTGCAGCATGTGCTACATGTTCACAGATCGACCAGAAGAAGAATCCAATTTCACCTGTCAGAAGTGTAGACTAGTGGCCCTTTTAGAAGAAAAGGTGCGGGGTCTGGAAGAAAGAATAGCAACTTTGAAACTCATCAAAGAGAATGAAGACTTTCTAGACAGAACAGAAGCATCTCTACTGGTCACAGAAGGTGCAAAAAGTGTCAGAGAACCTCCAAAAGCAGATGAGTGGAAGCATGTGACCAAAAGAAGCAAGAAGACCATGGAGAAATCACCAACCACACAACTGAAGAACCGATATCAAATCTTTGTAGAGGATGAAGATGGCACACCTAAGAATGAAGCAATACCAACAAGCAAAAAAGAAAAGGGCACACAGCAACAAGTGACAGCAAAAAGTACAGCCAAGAAGCAACGAAGAGTGGTGGTGGTGGGAGACTCACTACTGAGAGGCACCGAAGCAGCCATCTGCAGACCGGACATAACTGCAAGAGAAGTATGCTGCCTTCCAGGTGCGATGATCAAGGATGTGACCGATAGGATACCAAAGCTCTTCAGCTCCAAGGACGTCCACCCATTTCTTCTGATACATGTTGGCACCAATGACACGGCAAGGAAGGACCTACCGACAATCTGCAAGGACTTTGAAGAGTTGGGGAAGAAAGTAAAGGAACTGGATGCACAGGTAGTTTTTTCTTCTATCCTTCCAGTAGACGGGCATGGCACCAGGAGATGGAACAGGATCCTTGATGCAAACAACTGGCTAAGACGATGGTGCAGACAACAAGGATTTGGATTCCTGGACCACGGTGTGAATTACTGGTATGATGGACTCCTCGCCAGAGACGGACTACACCTCAACAAACCTGGGAAACACACATTCGCCAGAAGACTCGCTACACTCATCAGGAGGGCGTTAAACTAGAAGAAGAGGGGACGGGAAGAAAAACATTAGACTCGAACAAAGACGACCCAGGAAAACATACTCAGAAGGGAGGTAAGAACATTTCTAAAACAATCCACAGTGAGGAGATTGGAACAAAACAAAATCCTCTAAACTGCATGCTCGCAAACGCCAGAAGCCTGACAAACAAGATGGAAGAACTAGAAGCAGAAATATCTACAGGTAACTTTGACATAGTGGGAATAACCGAGACATGGTTAGATGAAAGCTATGACTGGGCAGTTAACTTACAGGGTTACAGTCTGTTTAGAAAGGATCGTAAAAATCGGAGAGGAGGAGGGGTTTGTCTCTATGTAAAGTCTTGTCTAAAGTCCACTTTAAGGGAGGATATTAGCGAAGGGAATGAGGATGTCGAGTCCATATGGGTTGAAATTCATGGAGGGAAAAATGGTAACAAAATTCTCATTGGGGTCTGTTACAAACCCCCAAATATAACAGAAAGCATGGAAAGTCTACTTCTAAAGCAGATAGATGAAGCTGCAACCCATAATGAGGTCCTGGTTATGGGGGACTTTAACTACCCGGATATTAACTGGGAAACAGAAACCTGTGAAACCCATAAAGGCAACAGGTTTCTGCTAATAACCAAGAAAAATTATCTTTCACAATTGGTGCAGAATCCAACCAGAGGAGCAGCACTTTTAGACCTAATACTATCTAATAGACCTGACAGAATAACAAATCTGCAGGTGGTTGGGCATTTAGGAAATAGCGACCACAATATTGTGCAGTTTCACCTGTCTTTCACTAGGGGGACTTGTCAGGGAGTCACAAAAACATTGAACTTTAGGAAGGCAAAGTTTGAACAGCTTAGAGATGCCCTTAATCTGGTAGACTGGGACAATATCCTCAGAAATGAGAATACAGATAATAAATGGGAAATGTTTAAGAACATCCTAAATAGGCAGTGTAAGCGGTTTATACCTTGTGGGAATAAAAGGACTAGAAATAGGAAAAACCCAATGTGGCTAAACAAAGAAGTAAGACAGGCAATTAACAGTAAAAAGAAAGCATTTGCACTACTAAAGCAGGATGGCACCATTGAAGCTCTAAAAAACTATAGGGAGAAAAATACTTTATCTAAAAAACTAATTAAAGCTGCCAAAAAGGAAACAGAGAAGCACATTGCTAAGGAGAGTAAAACTAATCCCAAACTGTTCTTCAACTATATCAATAGTAAAAGAATAAAAACTGAAAATGTAGGCCCCTTAAAAAATAGTGAGGAAAGAATGGTTGTAGATGACGAGGAAAAAGCTAACATATTAAACACCTTCTTCTCCACGGTATTCACGGTGGAAAATGAAATGCTAGGTGAAATCCCAAGAAACAATGAAAACCCTATATTAAGGGTCACCAATCTAACCCAAGAAGAGGTGCGAAACCGGCTAAATAAGATTAAAATAGATAAATCTCCGGGTCCGGATGGCATACACCCACGAGTACTAAGAGAACTAAGTAATGTAATAGATAAACCATTATTTCTTATTTTTAGTGACTCTATAGCGACAGGGTCTGTTCCGCAGGACTGGCGCATAGCAAATGTGGTGCCAATATTCAAAAAGGGCTCTAAAAGTGAACCTGGAAATTATAGGCCAGTAAGTCTAACCTCTATTGTTGGTAAAATATTTGAAGGGTTTCTGAGGGATGTTATTCTGGATTATCTCAATGAGAATAACTGTTTAACTCCATATCAGCATGGGTTTATGAGAAATCGCTCCTGTCAAACCAATCTAATCAGTTTTTATGAAGAGGTAAGCTATAGACTGGACCACGGTGAGTCATTGGACGTGGTATATCTCGATTTTTCCAAAGCGTTTGATACCGTGCCGCACAAGAGGTTGGTACACAAAATGAGAATGCTTGGTCTGGGGGAAATTGTGTGTAAATGGGTTAGTAACTGGCTTAGTGATAGAAAGCAGAGGGTGGTTATAAATGGTATAGTCTCTAACTGGGTCGCTGTGACCAGTGGGGTACCGCAGGGGTCAGTATTGGGACCTGTTCTCTTCAACATATTCATTAATGATCTGGTAGAAGGTTTACACAGTAAAATATCGATATTTGCAGATGATACAAAACTATGTAAAGCAGTTAATACAAGAGAAGATAGTATTCTGCTACAGATGGATCTGGATAAGTTGGAAACTTGGGCTGAAAGGTGGCAGATGAGGTTTAACAATGATAAATGTAAGGTTATACACATGGGAAGAGGGAATCAATATCACCATTACACACTGAACGGGAAACCACTGGGTAAATCTGACAGGGAGAAGGACTTGGGGATCCTAGTTAATGATAAACTTACCTGGAGCAGCCAGTGCCAGGCAGCAGCTGCCAAGGCAAACAGGATCATGGGGTGCATTAAAAGAGGTCTGGATACACATGATGAGAGCATTATACTGCCTCTGTACAAATCCCTAGTTAGACCGCACATGGAGTACGGTGTCCAGTTTTGGGCACCGGTGCTCAGGAAGGATATAATGGAACTAGAGAGAGTACAAAGGAGGGCAACAAAATTAATAAAGGGGATGGGAGAACTACAATACCCAGATAGATTAGCGAAATTAGGATTATTTAGTCTAGAAAAAAGACGACTGAGGGGCGATCTAATAACCATGTATAAGTATATAAGGGGACAATACAAATATCTCGCTGAGGATCTGTTTATACCAAGGAAGGTGACGGGCACAAGGGGGCATTCTTTGCGTCTGGAGGAGAGAAGGTTTTTCCACCAACATAGAAGAGGATTCTTTACTGTTAGGGCAGTGAGAATCTGGAATTGCTTGCCTGAGGAGGTGGTGATGGCGAACTCAGTCGAGGGGTTCAAGAGAGGCCTGGATGTCTTCCTGGAGCAGAACAATATTGTATCATACAATTATTAGGTTCTGTAGAAGGACGTAGATCTGGGTATTTATTATGATGGAATATAGGCTGAACTGGATGGACAAATGTCTTTTTTTCGGCCTTACTAACTATGTTACCTGAGGATCGGGGTCTAAGGGAAAAAAGTAGCTTACAACCTTTCCTGAATGAACGGAACCTCTCCTTTTCTCTGGAGAAAGTATCTGGGAGCCTGACCGTAGCTCAGTAGAGTCGAGTACCGGGACATCCAAACACACAGGGACACACAGAGTCGGGGCGGGAAGAGAAGGATGAACAGAGACGGGCAAAGACAGCTAAACGCAGCAGGACAAATCAGTGTCTCACCAAAGCCAGCTACACATGCCGTAGGCAGGAAATCTAACTGGCACTGCTTGCAGGATGCAGCGCAGAGAAATAGCAGACCCGACATCAGAACAAGGTATAGAAAGGTAACCCCTGACTTGACCGGGAAAGGAGAGATAAGGCCCAAAACCCGGTCTGGATCATGACAGTCATAAGTATTCAGACCCTTTGCTCAGACACTCATATTTAAGACACATGCTGTCTATTTACTTGTGATCCTCCTTGAGATGGTTCTACTCCTCAATTGGAGTCCAGCTGTGTGTAATTAAACTAATAGGACTTGATTTGGGAAGGCGCACACCTGTCTATATAAGACCTCACAGCTCACAGTGCATGTAAGACCATAGGAGAATCATGAGGTCAAAGGAACTGGCCAAGGAGCTCAGAGACAGAATTGTGGCAAGGCACAGATCTAGCCAAGGTTCCAAAACAATTTCTGCAGTACTCAAGGTTCCAAAGAGTACAGTGGCCTCCATAATCCTTAAATTGAAGACGTTTGGGACCACCAGAAGACTTCCTAGACCTGGCCATCCAGCCAAACTGTACAATTGTGGGAGAAGAGCCTTGGTGAGAGAGGTAAATAAGAACACCAAGATCACTGTGGCTGAGCTCCAGAGATGTAGTAGGGAGATGGGAGAAAGTTCCACAAAGTCACCTATCACTGCAGCCCTCCACTAGTCAGGCCTTTATGGCAGAGTGGCCCAATGGAAGCCTCTCCTCAGTGCAAGACATATTAAAGCCCGCAAAGAGTTTGCTAAAAAACATATGAAAGACTCCCAGATTCTCTTGTCTGATGAGATGAAGATAGACCTTTTTAGTGATAATTCTAAGCGGTATGCATGCACTGCTCATCACCTGCCCAATACGATCCCAACAGTGAAACGTGATGGCAGCATCATGGTATGGGGGTGTTTTTCAGCTGCAGGGACAGGGAGACTGGTTGCCATTGAAGGAAATATGAATGCGGCCAAGTACAGAGATGTCCTCGATGAAAGCCACTTCCTGAGTTCTCTGGACCTCAGACTTGGCCGAAGGTTCACCTTCCAACAAGACAATGACCCTAAGATCACAGCTAAAATAACAAAGGAGTGGCTGCAGAACAACTCTGTGACCATTCTTGACCGGCCCAGCCAGAGCCCTGACCTAAACCCAATGGAGCATCTCTGGAGAGACCTGAAAATGGCGTCCACCAACGTTCACCATCCAACCTGAAGGAACGGGAGAGGATCTCCAAGGAAGAATGGCCGAGGATCCCCAAATCCAGGGGTGAAAAACTTGTTCCATCATTCACAAGAAGACTCATGTCTGTACTAGCTCAAAAAGTGCTTCTGCTCAATACTGAGCAAAGGGTCTGAAGACTTATGACCATGGGTTATTTCAGTTTTTATCTACTATATAATTGTCTAACGGTCACTTCCGTCTGTCTTTCTGTCCGTCTGTCACGGTTATTTATTCGCTGATTGGTCTCGCCAGCTGCCTGTCATGGCTGCCGCGACCAATCAGCAACAGGCACAGTCCGGAAGAAAATGGCCGCTCCTTACTCCCCGCAGTCAGGGCCCGGCGCCCGCATACTCCCCTCCGGTCACCGCTAACACAGGGTTAATGCCGGCGGTAGCAGACCGCGTTATGCCACGGGTAACGCACTCCATTACCGCCGCTATTAACCCTGTGTGTCCCCAACTTTTTACTATTGACGCTGCCTATGCGGCATCAATAGTAAAAAATGTAATGTTAAAAACAATAAAAAAAAAAAAACCTGCTATACTCACCCTCCCTAGTCGCTCACGCCGGCCGCGATCTTCCGTTGCAGGTTCTGGTGGCAAAGATGGTATGGGAGAAGGACCTGCCATGATGTCATGGTCATGTGACCGCGACGTCATCACAGGTCCTGCGCTCATACCAACCCTGGGACCGTAAGCTGCCGTGGACTACAAGGGGCCCTCGGAAAGGTGAGTATACGTTTATTTTTTAAACTGTGACAAACCTGGCTGGGCAATATACTACGTAGCTGGGCAATATACTACGTCGCTGTGCATTATACTACGTGGCTCTGTGCTCTATACTACGTGGCTGCGCAATATACTACGTCACTGGGCAATATACTACGTCACTGGGCAATATACTACGTGGCTGCGCAATATACTACGTCACTGGGCAATATACTACGTCACTGGGCAATATACTACGTAGCTGGGCAATATACTATGTGGCTGGGCAATATACTACGTGGCTCTGTGCTGTATACTACGTCGCTGTGCATTATACTACGTGGCTCTGTGCTGTATACTACGTGGCTGCGCAATATACTACGTCACTGGGCAATATACTACGTCACTGGGCAATATACTACGTGGCTGCGCAATATACTACGTCACTGGGCAATATACTACGTCACTGGGCAATATACTACGTGGCTGCGCAATATACTACGTCACAAGGCAATATACTACGTAACTGGGCAATATACTACGTCACTGGGCAGTATACTACGTGGTTGGGCAATATACTACGTGGCTGGGCAATATACTACGTGGTTGGGCAATATACTACGTGGTTGGGCAATATACTACGTGGCTGGGCAATATACTACGTGGCTGGGCAGGGCCGCCATCAGGGCATGACAGCCATCACTACAGTATGGGGCCCGGTGGTCAGAGGCAAAAGGGGGGGCCCGAACACGCTGGCAGGTCAATCCGCTCGGGCCCCCTCCTCTTTGTTTCTGTTCATCGGGCCCCTGGGCATTTTAATCTGTGTTCTGCTTCTGCCGAACGCCCGATGCATAACAACACTGTGGCATTTAAAGATACACCTACAGTGTTGTTTAATGCATCGGGCGGACGAAAATGGGTGCTGTACCTTTAAGTTGAGACCGGCGGTGCATCATGGTCCTGAAGTCACGCTGCTCTGCTCGCATTTCCTCATTCATTCTGAGCACTGAGCAGAGCAGCGTGCGGTGTGCCAGATGTCGTCGGATAAAGTAGGAGGAGGAGGGGGAGGCAGCGGGCTGTCAGGCAGGCAGAGTGCACTGCGGCCAGTCTCTCTGAGTCTCATGAGCAGATGAGGCTTCAGGTGGCTGCGCCTGGCAGTGGGTGGCTGATGAGGGAAGGCGAGTGGGGGCTGCATCCTACAGGGTTCAGTGGGAGAATAGTGGGGAGTGGGACTGTCAGCCCCCACTAGCCTCCCCCCTGGGCCCTGCATCCCCCACTAGCCTCCCCCCTGGGCCCTGCATCCCCCACTAGCCTCCCCCCTGGGCCCTGCAGTCCCCAGTCCCCACCAGTCTCTCCTCAGGGCCCTGCAGCCCCCACTAGCCTCCCCTCTGGGCCCTGCAGCCCCCAGTCCCCACCAGTCTCTCCTCAGGGCCCTGCAGCCCCCACTAGCCTCCCCCCTGGGCCCTGCAGCCCCCAGTCCCCACCAGTCTCCCCTCAGGGCCCTGCAGCCCCCACTAACCTCCCCCTGGGCCCTGCAGCCCCCAGTCCCCACCAGTCTCCCCTCTGGGCCCTGCAGCCCCCACTAGCCTCCCCCCTGGGCCCAGCAGCCCCCAGTCCCCACCAGCCTCCCCCCTGGGCCCTGCAGTCCCCAGTCCCCACCAGTCTCCCCTCAGGGCCCTGCAGCCCCCACTAGTCTCCCCTCTGGGCCCTGCAGCCCCCAGTCCCCACCAGTCTCTCCTCAGGGCCCTGCAGCCCCCACTAGCCTCCCCCCTGGGCCCTGCAGCCCCCAGTCCCCACCAGTCTCCTCTCAGGGCCCTGCAGCCCCCACTAGCCTCCCCCCTGGGCCCAGCAGCCCCCAGTCCCCACCAGTCTCCCCTCAGGGCCCTGCAGCCCCCACTAGCCTCCCCCCTGGGCCCTGCAGCCCCCACTAGCCTCCCCCCTGGGCCCTGCATCCCCCACTAGCCTCCCCCCTGGGCCCTGCATCCCCCACTAGCCTCCCCCCTGGGCCCTGCATCCCCCACTAGCCTCCCCCCTGGGCCCTGCATCCCCCACTAGCCTCCCCCCTGGGCCCTGCATCCCCCACTAGCCTCCCCCCTGGGCCCTGCATCCCCCACTAGCCTCCCCCCTGGGCCCTGCAGTCCCCAGTCCCCACTAGCCTCCCCCCTGGGCCCTGCATCCCCCACTAGCCTCCCCCCTGGGCCCTGCAGTCCCCAGTCCCCACTAGCCTCCCCCCTGGGCCCTGCATCCCCCACTAGCCTCCCCCCTGGGCCCTGCAGTCCCCAGTCCCCACCAGTCTCCCCTCAGGGCCCTGCAGCCCCCACTAGCCTCCCCCCTGGGCCCTGCAGCTCCCAGTCCCCACCAGTCTCCCCTCAGGGCCCTGCAGCCCCCACTAGCCTCCCCCCTGGGCCCAGCAGCCCCCAGTCCCCACCAGTCTCCCCTCAGGGCCCTGCAGCCCCCACTAACCTCCCCCTGGGCCCTGCAGCCCCCAGTCCCCACCAGTCTCCCCTCAGGGCCCTGCAGCCCCCACTAGCCTCCCCCCTGGGCCCAGCAGCCCCCAGTCCCCACCAGTCTCCCCTCAGGGCCCTGCAGCCCCCACTAACCTCCCCCTGGGCCCTGCAGCCCCCAGTCCCCACCAGTCTCCCCTCAGGGCCCTGCAGCCCCCACTAGCCTCCCCCCTGGGCCCTGCATCCCCCACTAGCCTCCCCCCTGGGCCCTGCATCCCCCACTAGCCTCCCCCCTGGGCCCTGCATCCCCCACTAGCCTCCCCCCTGGGCCCTGCAGTCCCCAGTCCCCACTAGCCTCCCCCCTGGGCCCTGCATCCCCCACTAGCCTCCCCCCTGGGCCCTGCAGTCCCCACTAGCCTCCCCCCTGGGCCCTGCATCCCCCACTAGCCTCCCCCCTGGGCCCTGCAGTCCCCAGTCCCCACCAGTCTCCCCTCAGGGCCCTGCAGCCCCCACTAGCCTCCCCCCTGGGCCCTGCAGCCCCCAGTCCCCACCAGTCTCCCCTCAGGGCCCTGCAGCCCCCACTAGCCTCCCCCCTGGGCCCTGCAGCCCCCAGTCCCCACCAGTCTCCTCTCAGGGCCCTGCAGCCCCCACTAGCCTCCCCCCTGGGCCCAGCAGCCCCCAGTCCCCACCAGTCTCCCCTCAGGGCCCTGCAGCCCCCACTAACCTCCCCCTGGGCCCTGCAGCCCCCAGTCCCCACCAGTCTCCCCTCAGGGCCCTGCAGCCCCCACTAGCCTCCCCCCTGGGCCCTGCAGCCCCCAGTCCCCCCTCAGGGCCCTGCAGCCCCCACTAGCCTCCCCCCTGGGCCCTGCAGCCCCCAGTCCCCACCAGTCTCCCCTCGGGGCCCTGCAGCCCCCACTAGCCTCCCCCCTGGACCATGCAACCTCCAGTCCCCACCAGCCTCCCCTCTGGGCCCTGCAGCCCCCACTAGCCTCCCCCTGGACCATGCAACCTCCAGTCCCCACTAGCCTCCCCTCTGGGCCCTGCAGCCCCCACTAGCCTCCCCCCTGGGCCCAGCAGCCCCCAGTCCCCACCAGTCTCCCCTCAGGGCCCTGCAGCCCCCACTAGCCTCCCCCTGGGCCCTGCAGCCCCCAGTCCCCACCAGTCTCCTCTCAGGGCCCTGCAGCCCCCACTAGCCTCCCCCCTGGGCCCTGCAGCCCCCAGTCCCCACCAGTCTCCTCTCAGGGCCCTGCAGCCCCCACTATCCTCCCCCCTGGGCCCTGCAGCCCCCAGTCCCCACCAGTCTCCCCTCAGGGCCCGGCAGCCCCCACTAGCCTCCCCCCTGGACCATGCAACCTCCAGTCCCCACCAGCCTCCCCTCTGGGCCCTGCAGCCCCCAGTCCCCACCAGTCTCCCCTCAGGGCCCTGCAGCCCCCACTAGCCTCCCCCCTGGGCCCTGCAGCCCCCACTAGCCGCTGCCTCCCCCTGGACCATGCAACCTCCAGTCCCCACCAGCCTCCCCTCTGGGCCCTGCAGCCCCCAGTCCCACTAGCCTCCCCCTGGACCATGCAGCCCCCTGCCCCCACCAGTCTCCCCTCGGGGTCCTGCAGCCCCCACTAGCCTCCCCACTGGGCCCTGCAGCCCCCACTAGCCGCTGCCTCCCCCTGGACCATGCAACCTCCAGTCCCCACCAGCCTCCCCTCTGGGCCCTGCAGCCCCCAGTCCCACTAGCCTCCCCCTGGACCATGCAGCCCCCTGCCCCCACCAGTCTCCCCTCGGGGTCCTGCAGCCCCCACTAGCCTCCCCACTGGGCCCTGCAGCCCCCACTAGCCGCTGCCTCCCCCTGGACCATGCAACCTCCAGTCCCCACCAGCCTCCCCTCTGGGCCCTGCAGCCCCCAGTCCCACTAGCCTCCCCCTGGACCATGCAGCCCCCTGCCCCCACCAGTCTCCCCTCGGGGTCCTGCAGCCCCCACTAGCCTCCCCACTGGGCCCTGCAGCCCCCACTAGCCACTGCCTCCCCCTGGACCCTGCAGCCCCCACTAGCCGCTGCCTCCCCCTGGACCCTGCAGCCCGCCAGTTCCCACTAGCCTCCCCCTGGACCATGCAGTCCCACAGTCCCCACTATCCTCCCCCTTTGCCCTGCAGCCCTCTAGCCTTCCCTGGGCCCTGTTGGATGTGGCAGCTAGTCATGGACTGGAGCCACATCCAACAGGGGCCAGGGCGAGGCTAGTGGAAACTGGGGGCCACGTCCAACAGAGTGAGGGGAGGCTAGTAGGGTAAGGGTGCTAAGGGGAGTGTGCATCCAGCAGGTGGAGATTGCTAGGGGGAGTCTGCGTCCTGCAGGGGGAATCTGTTGCGGGGAGTCTGCGTCCCATTGGTGGAGGCTGCTAGGGTGAATCTGCATTCCGCAGGAGGAATCTGCTGTGGGGAGGCTGTGGAGATGGCGAGGACAGCCAGGGCTAGTCGACGATGTGTTTCAAGAGGGTGCCAACCTCTGCGAACAGGTAGCAAACAAGAATAGTTGACAATTGTAAAGAGTTGTGGAATTAATGGTGCTATAAAAGTAAGTAAAATAAATAATAATAATTTTATTTATATAGCACCAACGTATTCCGCAGCGCTTTACAAATTATAGAGGGGACTTGTACAGACAATAGACATAATACAGTTCAAAACAGATACCAGGAGGAATGAGGGCCCTGCTGCTCGCAAGCTTACAAACTATGGGGAAAAGGGGAGACACGAGAGGTGGATGGTAACAATTGCTTTAGTTATTCGGACCACCTATAGTGTAAGGCTCAGGTGTTCATGTAAAGCTGCATGAACCAGTTACCTGCCTAAGTATGTAGCAGTACAGACACAGAGGGCTATTAACTGCATAAAGTGAATGAGAACATGATGTGAGGAACCTGATTATGGTTTGTTTTTTGAATGGGCCACACAGGGATAGTTGGGTTAATGCGTTGAGGCGGTAGGCCAGTCTGAACAAATGTGTTTTTTAGGGCACGCTTAAAACTGTGGGGATTGGGGATTAATCGTATTAACCTGGGTAGTAAATAAATGGGGTGATCTCCCCTTTACTGTTGACTACTTTTTATTTTTTATACGATCACTTTGAGTTAAGTTTTGAGGTGTATTTATGTTCTACGCTTTATAGATTTTTAATAAATACCAATAAAGATATTTTTTAGTTTTGCATAATAAGTGATTATATATGCAATAATATACACTGTTTCCATTTATTTGGTGGGCAGGCTGAGGCGGCAGCGGTGAGCAGGCTGAGGCGACCATTAGATTCTTCTTGACTGGGTGGTGCGCGCTGTGGCCACATCGGCTGTGTGAGTAAATAACAAGTCCATGTATTCGTTTGTCCACCATTTCAGTATGTGATTGTATGATACAATCATTCCTTCCCCCTTTCACTCCCCAACAGCAATGTATATTTGTTACTGGATGATCCTGACCTGCTGCAAAACCTAATGACCAATTACAATATCAGGCAGCAGCTCAGGATCATCCAGTAACTTATAACTTTTGGTTGGGAAGTGGGGTGGAGAATAATTCATGCAAGTGAGTATATATGATTGGGAAGCATCTTTATTATTATGGCAGCGTAATGTTCGAAAGGGGAAAATCGGTGTGCGCTCACACAGCAGTGCATGGATCGGGCGCCGATGTCCTGACCAGCATCCTCATACATGCTGTGAGGCTGCTGAGCTCAGGTCAGGAGACCCGCGGCCTGTCCCAAGTGCAGACCGATATTCACCAACGGTTCCACTAGTCAGATTCCTCTAGTTAGATCAAGAGTCTACCTTGTCGTGGTCGTGGCGGCTTAAAAACATCTTTTGGTCAAAACAAAAGCTGATGGCTATGTATATGATATGGTGTTAATGTGTGATTGGTGAGGACGTGGTGCAGAAGTGGAGTTTTCCCAAGAGTGGGCGGAGGGACTGTGGAAGGTTCGATGGGTGGAGGCGGAGCTAGGGTGGAGGTGGAACTGGGGGTGGAGCCTGGGCGGAGTTTGAGGGGGGGCCCCGAAATTTTGACAGTATGGGGCCCTGAAATCCCTAGTGGCAGCCCTGTGGCTGGGCAATCTACTACGTAGCTGGGCAATATACTACGTGACTGGGCTATATACTACATGGCTGGGCAATATACTACGTGGCTGGGAAATATACTACGTAGCTGGGCAATATACTACGCGGCTGGGCAATATACTACATGGCTGGGCAATATACTACGCGGCTGGGCAATATACTACGTGGCTGGGCAATATTCTACGTGGACATGCATATTCTAGAATACCCGATGCGTTAGAATCGGGCCACCATCTAGTTTTTTAATAAATGTGCAAAAATTACTTCATTTCTGTTTTTTTCAGTGAAGATGGGGTGCAGAGTGAAGATTAATGAGAGAAAAATGAACTTTTTTGAATTTACCAAATGGCTGCAAAGAAACAAAGAGTGAAAAATGTAAAGGGGTCTGAATACTTTCCGTACCCACTGTATATATCTATTCTGTCTATTCTAACCTGTCACAGTGTGTAATTACTGGACGCGGCACATGAATTGCCGGCTGTTCATCTGTATCTATCTAATATATACATATGTATGCTTTGAAGATTATTTCCTTTGAAAGCAAGGTGTAAATGACAGAGAATTGCTCTATGTAAAAGCTCATGTTAAAATCGCATTGCAGTCGGATGTAAATCGGATGCTAGTTGTGAAAAATCGGATTGTACTCACATGACACTTGTCCTTTTTTTGTTCTGATCTTTTTTTTCACACATATGGGTATGAGCCCTAAGGGTACCGTCACACAGTGGCACTTTGATCGCTAGGACGGCACGATCCGTGACGTTCTAGCGATATCGTTACGATCTCGCTGTGTCTGACACGCTACTGCGATCAGGGACCCCGCTGAGAATCGTACGTCGTAGCAGATCGTCTGAAACTTTATTTCGTCGCTGGATCTCCCGCTGACATCGCTGAATCGGCGTGTGTGACGCCGATTCAGCGATGTCTTCACTGGTAACCAGGGTAAACATTGGGTTACTAAGCGCAGGGCCGCACTTAGTAACCCGATGTTTACCCTGGTTACCAGCGTAAACGTAAAAAAAACAAACATTACATACTTACCTTCAGCTGTCTGTCCACGGCGCTCTGCTTCTCTGCACTCCTCCTGCATCCTGTGTCAGCGCCGGCCAGCCGGAAAGCACAGCGGTGACGTCACCGCTCTGCTTTACGGCTGACCGGCGCTGACAGTGCAGAGGAGAGCACAGCGCCGGAGGACAGACACGGAATGTAAGTATGTAATGTTTGTTTTTTTTACGTTTACGCTGGTAACCAGGGTAAACATCGGGTTACTAAGCGCGGCCCTGCGCTTAGTAACCCGATGTTTACCCTGGTTACCGGGGACCTCGGGATCATTGGTCGCAGGAGAGCGGTCTGTGTGACAGCTCTCCAGCGACCGAACAGTGACGCTGCAGCGATCGACATCGTTGTCGTATCGCTGCAGCGTCGTTTCAGTGTGACGGTACCCTAAGGCTGTGTATTTATACTCTGTCCTATACGCCCCCACACAGCTCTTCTCTGTTGTATTCCCCCCACACATACAGCTCCTTTCCGTCATATTCCCCACACACAGAGCTCCTCTATCCCCCCCACATAGCTCCTCTCCGTCACATTCCACCCCACGCACACCTCCTCTCCGTCATATCCTCCTCACACAGCTCCTGTTATATCCCCCCATACACACAGCTCCTCTCCGTAACATTCCACTCCACACACAGCTCTTCTCTTATATCCCCCCACAAACAGCTCATATCCATCATTGCGAGAAGAGTGACCAGAACGGTGACCGGTCTGCAAACCATGTCCTATGAGGAACATTTACAGGATTTGGGAATGTTTAGCTCCAAAAAAGAAGACTGAGAGGAGACTTAATAGCTGTCTACAGATATCTCAAGGGCTGTCACATTGTAGAAGGATCATCTTTATTCTCATTTGCAAAAGGAAAGACTAGAAGCAATGGGATGAAACTGAATGGGAAGAGACACAGATTAGGAATTAGAAAAAAAAAATTGACAGCGAGGGTGATCAATGAGTGGAATAGGTGGCCACGAGATGTGGTGAGTTCTCCTTCCATGAAGTCTTCGAATAGAGGCTGGACAGACATCTGTCTGATATGATTTAGTGAATCCGGCTTTGAGCAGCGGGTTGGACCAGATGACCCAGAAGGTCCCTTCCAACTCTATCATTCTATGATATTCCCCCCACACAGGTCCTCTGTCATATTCCCCCTCGAACACAGCTCCTCCTCTATCATATCCCCCCATACAGCCCCTCTCCGTCATATTCCCCAAACACACAGCTCCTATCCGTCCTATCCCCCTCCACACACGCAGTTTCTGTTATATTCCCCTATACACAACTCGTCATATTCCCCACACAGCACGTTATATTCCCCTCCACACACAGCTCCTTTCTGTTATATTCTCCCCACATATACACAGAAACTCTCCATTATATTCCCTACACACACACAGCTCCTGTTATATTCTACCCCCCACACAGCTCATATTCATCATATTCCCCCACACAAAGCTCCTCTTTGTTATATTTCCCATACAACGCAGCTCCTCCGTTATATTCCCCCCACACACACAGCTCCTTTCGATCATATTCCCCACACACGGTTCCTCTGTTATATTCCCCCTTCACACACAGCTCGTTACATACCCCAACACACAGCAAATCTCTGTTATATTCCCCCCACAGACACAACTCCTGTGATATTCCCCCAACAGACACAGCTCCTGTGATATTCCCCCAACAGACACAGCTCCTGTGATATTCCCCCAACACACAGCTCATATCCATCATATTCCCCCCCACACACAGTTCCTCTCTCTTATATTTCTCCACACGCAGCTCCTCTCCATTATATTTCCTCCCACAAAATGTTCTATGAAACAGTGTTGGCTAAATGTTAGAAATTGTTCTGAAGTTCAGTAAGATATTAGTTAAACCTTATCCAAAGGGGTGTAGTCATTTATATTAAGCAATGTTTATTAAAATGTATACAACACAGAGAACATAATTACAGTTTGTTTCCAGCATACCTTCTTTCATTACAAGATATGATTTGTGTATGAAAGATTTCTCACATTCTGAACATGTTTCAATGTGTGACTTCTCTCGTGGCTCACAAGACTTGATTTTTTGTAAAGCACATTCCACATTGTAAGCATGAAAATGGTTTCTCCCTTGTGTGAATTCTTTGATGTCTAACCAGACGTGATTTATCTCTAAAACATTTCCCACATTCTTAAGATGAATATGGAGTCTCTCTAGTATGAATGCTCTGATGTCTACTAAGACTCCCTTTAACTCTAAAGGACTTTCCACATACTGAACATGAATATGGATTCTCTCCTGTGTGAATTCTCTGATGTATAATAAGATACCTTTCATGTGAGAAGGATTTCCCACATTCCGCACAAAAAAATGGATTTTGTCCAGTGTGAGTTCTCTCATGCACAGCAACTTGTGATTTATATAAAAAACATTTCCCACATTCTGAACATGAAAACGGCTTCTCTCCTGTGTGTATTCGCTGATGTTTAATAAGACTCCTTTTAGCTGTGAAGAACCTCCCACATTCTGCACATGAATATGGCTTTTCTCCTGTGTGAATTATCTCATGCATAGCGACATGTGATTTATATAAAAAACATTTCCCACACTCTAAACATGAATATGGAGCCTCTCCAGTGTGAATTCTCTGATGTTTAATAAGACTCCTTTTAGCTGTGAAAAACTTACCACATTCTGAACATGAACATGGCTTTTCTCCTGCGTGGATTTTCTGATGTGTAGTAAAACTACCTTTATCTGAGTAAGATTTCCCACATTCTGAACATGAATATGGTTTCTTCTCTCCTTTGTGAATTCTCTGATGTTTAATAAGACTCCATTTATCTGTGAAAGACTTACCACATTCTAAACATGAAAATGGCTTTACTCCTGTGTGAATTCTCTCATGCATAGCAACTTGTGATTTATATAAAAAAAATTTCCCACATTCAGAACATGAATACGGCTTCTCTCCTTTGTGAATTCTCTGATGTTTAATAAGACTCCCTTTACATATGAAGAACTTCCCACATTCTGAACATGAATATGGCTTCTCTCCTGTGTGAATTCTCTGATGTATAATAAAATTCCCTTTATCTGTGTAGGATTTCCCACATTCTGAACATGAATATGGCTTCTCTCCTGTATGCATTTTCTGATGTCTAATAAGACCACCTTTATCTGTGAAGGACTTCTCACATTCCAAACATGAAAATGGCTTTTCTCCTTTGTGAATTCTATGATGTTTATTAAGATTCCCTTTATCTGTAAAGCTTTTCCCACATTCCGAACAGGAGTATGGCTTTATACCTGTATGAATTCTCTGATGTCTAATAAGACTCCCTTTATCAATGAAGGACTTCTCACATTCTGAACATGAAAATGGCTTCTCTACTGTATGAATTCTCTGATGTGTAATAAGACTCCCTTTATCTGCAAAGGACTTCTCACATTCCAAACATGAATATGGCTTTTCTCCTGTGTGACTTCTCTCATGTCTAACAAATTTTGATTTCTTTGTAAAGCATTTCCCACATTCTGAACAGTAGTATGGTTTCTCTCCTTTGTGTTTTCCATGTGTTAAAAAATCTGAGCTTTTAGTAATTTGCTTGTCACACTGAAATCTTGTATCCACTTTGTCACCTGGAATTGTGTTAACAATGTGAGATTGCTCAGGAGAGGGTTCCTCATGATTAGCAGGATTACTAGAAAGTGAAGTGCAGTGAAGTCCAGGAGGTCCTTGAAGGGTAATGAGGTTTTCTCCATTAGAGTGCTTCCTGATATCTTCTTTTTTACAAATTAGTGATAAACTGTTAGTCTCACAAGGATTTCCTATAAGGATGAAAGATAGAAAAAATTCACATCCAATCTACAACACAAAAGGGATTTCAAAATTTATTTTATGCAGCTCCCAACGAAAACCCTTGTCAGTGAAAGTACCGGTAATAAGGAAGACAACTACATGCCATAACATTAAAACAATGATGGATAAAGTGAAGAACACTTATAAACTGGTAATATTGGCACAAGTCAGAGGTTGCAGAGATTAGACAGCAAATAAACAGACAGTTCTTAAAGGGAACCTGCCATCAGGATTTACCTCCGTAATATACCACCCATGCCATTTCAGTCTCTCAAGCTTCCTATCATGCCCTTAGTGTAGTGTAGAAAAGTGTCCATGCAATTAAAAATGGAGTTTTAATATTTCAGTACCGTATACAAATGAGATTGACTATAGTCACAAAGGTGACCATACATCCACGAGTAGCCGAGCTCCAGCCACCGTAATCATGTCCTCAGTATGCCGAAGGGCAGGATAGGAAACCTTAGAAGACTGCAATAGCTCTGAAGGCACATTAACTCCTTAGGACCAAGCCACATTGTAAGTTCCGTACGTTAGTGATGGAGCCTCATTCTGACCATCGTCACTTTATGTGGTAATAACTCTGGAGCTTCCACACATCCCACTGATTCTGAGATTTTTTTTGTGACATATTGTACTTTATGTTTGTATTTCAGAGTTTACAAATTTTTATCCCCTTAAACCATACAGTTAAATAATCAAAAATAGTTAAGGAATAATATTTCCCACATGCATACTTTACATCAGAATCATTTTGAAACTTTTTTTGTTTGTTAGGAAGTTAGGATTAAAAATTTATCAGCAATTTCTCTTTTTTTCCAACAAAAATTACTAAATCTTATTTATTTAGAGACCACCTCACATTTGAAGTGACTTTGAGGGGCCTATGTGACAGAAAATAGCAAAAGTGATGCCATTCGAAAAAAACTGCACCCCTCAAGGTGCTCAAAACCACATTCAAGAAGTTTATTAAACCTTACGGTGCTTCACAGGAATTAAAGCAATGTGGAAAGAAAAAAATAAACATTTAACCCCTTCCCAACCTGTGACGCCACGTAGGCGTCATGAAAGTCGGTGCCAATCCGACCTGTGACGCCTATGTGGCGTCATGGAGGGATCGCGTTCCTGCAGGTCGCGTGAAAGGGTTAACTCCAATTTCACCCGACCTACAGGAACAGGGGGAGTGGTACTTCAGCCCTGGAGGGGTGGCTTTGCCTCCCCCCCCCCCCCCCCGTGGCTACGATCGCTCTGATTGGCTGTTGAAAGTGAAACAGCCAATCAGAGCAATTTGTAATATTTCACCAATGAAACTAGGTGAAATATACATCCAGCCATGGCCGATGCTGCAATATCATCGGCCACGGCTGGACACCCCGATCAGACCCCCACCCGCCATCAGTCTTTCCTCCCCTCCGTTATGTTCCCCGCCATAATCATCTCCGTGCTGTGGGCAGCACGGTGGCGCAGTGGTTAGCACAGCAGCCTTGCAGCGCTGGAGTCCTGGGTTCTAATCCCACTCAGGACAACATCTGCAAAGAGTTTGTATGTTCTCTCCGTGTTTGCGTGGGTTTCCTCCGGGCACTCCGGTTTCCTCCCACATTCCAAAGACATACAGATAGGGAATTTAGATTGTGAGCCCCATCGGGGACAGTGATGATAATGTGTGCAAACTGTAAAGCGCTGCGGAATATGTTAGCGCTATATAAAAAAAAATAAATAAATAAATAAATAAATCTCCGCTCCTTCCTGTCCAGCAACCCCCCCCCCTGTCCGATCCTAGCCCCCCATACCTCTGGAGTGCCGGGGTCCCTCCCGGTTTCCGTCCGGCTTCTAGGATGGGTGCCGCCATCTTCAAAAATGGCGGGCGCATGCGCAGTGCGCATGCCGAATCTGCCGGCTGGCAAATTCGTTCATTCATTTTGATCACTGTGATAGATCCTGTCTCACTGATCAAAATAAAAAAAAGCAAATAACCCCCCTTTATAGGTAGGGCACATAATAAAAAAAAAGAAAATATGTTTATTTTAATTTTTCCACTAAGGTTAGAATTAGGGTTGCAATTAGGGTTAGAAATACGGTTAGGGTTAGGGTTGCATTTAGGGTTAGGGTTATACATAGGGTTAGGATTAGGGTTAGAATTAGGGTTACGGTTAGAATTAGGGTTGGAATTAGGGTTAGGGTTAGAATTAGGCTATGTGCACACGGTGCGGATTTGGCTGTTGATCCGCAGCGGATTGGCCGCTGCAGATTCGTAGCAGTTTTCCATCACGTTTACAGTACCACATAAACCTATGGAAAACCAAATCTGCTGTGCCCATGGTGCGGAAAATACCACTCGGTATTTTCCGCAGCATGTCAATTCTTTGTGCGGATTCCGCAGCGTTTTACACCTGTTCCTCAATAGGAATCCGCAAGTGAAATCCGCACAAAAAAACACTGGAAATCCGTGGTAAATACAAAATTTGTCAAATTTTGGAGTTTTCAAAAACGATTCAGAAAAATCACACAAATCCGCAAAGTGGTGCCCATAGCCATAGCCATATGTGCGATAGCCTTAGGGTTATGGTTGGAATTAGAGTTAGGGTTGGAATTGGGGTTAGCGTTGGAATTAGGGTTAAGATTAGGGTTAGTGGTGTGATGGGGTTGGGTTTAAGGTTGTGGTTAGGGTTATGGTTGGGATTAGGGTTAGGGATGTGTTGGGGTTATGGTTGGGATTAGGGGTATGTTGAGCTTATGGTTGTGGTTAGGGTTGGGATTAGGGTTAGGGGTGTGTTGGGGTTAGGGTTGTGATTAGGGTCATGGTTAGAGTTGGGATTAGGGGTGCGTTGGGGTTAGAAATGAGGGGTTTCCACTGTTTAGGCACATCAGGGGGTCTCCAAACGCGACATGGCGCCAATATTGATTCCAGCCAATCTTGCGTTGAAAAAGTCAAACGGTGCTCCCTCCTTTCCGAGCCCCGACATGTGCCCAAACAGTGGTTTACCCCCATAGATGGGATACCAGCTTACTCAGGACAATCTGGAAAACAACTTTTGGGGTCCAATTTCTCTTGTTACCCTTGTGAAAATAAAAAAATTGTGGGCTAAAAAATTATTATTGAGGAAAGATACCACACAATATCACACACCTGTCATCATCATCACAGGATGGTCATCATCATCATCACAGGACGGTCATCATCATCACAATCACACCGCTCATCATCATCATCACACACTGGACATCATCATCATCACGCGTCGAACATCATCATCATCCCATGATGGACATCTTCATGCGCCGGAAATCATCACACGCTGGTCATCATCATCACGCACCGGTCACCATAATCACACGTCTGTCATCAACATCACGAGCAGGTCATCATCACACGCCGGACGTCATCATCATCATCACGCGCTGGTCACAATCATCATCACACGATGGTCATCATCATCACACTCTGCTTATCATCATCATGCACCAGATATCATCATCACATGCAGGTCATCATTATCAGGCGCTGGACATCATCAACATCACGAGCCGTACATCATCATCACAAGCAGGTCATCATCAATACGCTCCGGGTATATAATCATCATCACACTCTGGAAATCATCATCATAGTCACGTGCCAGTCATCATCATGATCACATGCTGGACATCATCATCATCACATGCTGATCATCATCGTCATCATTATGCGCCAGTCATCATCATCATCATCACGCGCAGGTCATCATCATCATCACACACGAGTAATCATCATAACCAAGCGCCGGACATCATCATCACGTGACGGACATCATCATCATCACTTGCTGGACATCATCATCACGTGACGGACATCATCATCATCACGTGACGGACATCATCATCATCACGTGACGGACATCATCATCATCACGTGCTGGACATCATCATCACGTGATGGGCATCATCATCATCATGCACCAGACATCATCATCATCACGTGACGGACATCATCATCATCACATGACGGACATCATCATCATCACGCGCCGGACATCATCATAATCATCATCACTTGCCAGTCATGATCATCATTACGCATCGGTCATTTTCATCATTGTCTTGCGGGGGTCATCATTGTCACACACCAGTCATCATCATCACATGCCGGTCATCACCCTCAAGGTCTAGATAAATGGCGTGCACTCAGTGAATGGTTAGATAGGTGCTGGCTGAACGTGGAGGTGATCCAATCAAAGTCATATATTTAAGAAAACAGAATAATGACAAAAAAGAGAAAAGCTGCTGACCAATACCAGGGATCACCTCAAACAATTGAAATATTTTATTAGTAAAGTACAAAACAGACCACACTCATAAAAACATTTTAAAAGTCACTAACATGACATGATCACAGCACATATGGCTCATGATGAAGCCAAAAAGGCCCCCACCCTAGGTGTCAAAGTATCAGAATACAAACAAGGCTACAGAATAGCATGCAAAAAATGTATTCATGAATAATCAGATAATATTATAAACCATGCTATATAGTAAGAATAGATGATTTGTGTTCCTATAACCAGGCAAACATAAAAATAGAGCTCACAATCGAATGGCAAATAAGAGACATATGCATGTAACAGTGTAGATTGTTATGATGCGGTGGTCTAGGAGCAACATGGAACGAGCTCTGAAGGAAGTGGTAACTGTACTGACCGCAGTCCCTAAGCTCAACACAACACTAGAAGTAGCCGTGGAATGCTCCTAACTCTCCCTAGGCATCTCGTCACAGCCTAAGAGCTAACTACACCTAAAGACAGAAGCAGGAAAACTATCTTGCCTCAGAGAAAATCCCCAAAGGATAGATTAGCCCCCCACAAATAATGACTGTGAGTGGAGAGGAAAAAGACATACACAGAATGAAACCAGGATGAGCACAGGAGGCCAGTCTAGCTTGATAGATAGGACAGGATGGAATTCTGTGCGGTCAGTATAAAACACTACAAAAATCCACGCAGAGTTTACAAAAAAAATCTCCACACCTGACTAAAGGTGTGGAGGGTAAATCTGCTTCCCAGAGCTTCCAGCAAGACAGAATTAATTCATACTGATAACGCTGGACAAACATAGAAAGCACTGAACGGATAAGTCCACAATCTGTGAACAGAAAAGCGCAAGCAAAAACTTAGCTTTGCTGAACTGGTCAGGATAACAGGGAAATCCAAAGAGATGTGAATCCAACCAGGAACCATTTACAAGTGGCACTGGCTGAAGGAACAGCCAGGCCTAAATAGCCGAGCAGAAGAGACGATAAGTGGAGGCAGCTGATGACAGCTAACTCCAAGGAGCAGCCGTACCACTTGAAACCACAAGAGGGAGCCCAAGAGCAGAACTCACAAAAGTGCCACTTACAACCACCGGAGGGAGCCCAAGAGCGGAATTCACAACAGTAGATATCAAAAAAGCCAAATAAAGATGAAAAAGGAGATTTTTATGTACTCACCGTAAAATCTCTTTCTCTTAGCCTCTAATTGGGGGACACAGGACCATGGGTGTTATGCTGCTGTCCACTAGGAGGCGACACTATGCATAATCTGAAAAAGATTAACCGTGGCTCCTCCTCTGCAGTATACACCCCTGGACAGCGTCAGCCTTCTCCAGTTTTGTGCAAAAGCAGTAGTAGGAACGTGACATGAATAACATAACCATGCCTATAAGAAGGCAACTATGTGCGAGCTCAAGCAAACAATATGAGAACTCAACAGTATCAACGGCCCGGAAGGGCAACAGGGTGGGAGCTGTGTCCCCCAATTAGAGGCTAAGAGAAAGAGATTATACGGTGAGTACACAAAAATCTCCTTTACTCTGTCGCCTCATTGGGGGACACAGGACCATGGGACGTCCCAAAGCAGTCCCTGGGTGGGAAGCAATGGACGAATATTGTGCAGACAGGCCGCTACACTTGGGGCACCGCCGCCTGCAGAACATATCCGCTGAGGACTGGGTATGAACCCTGTAGTGTTTAGTAAACGTGTGTAGGCTAGTCCAAGTGGCCGCCTTACACACTTGTTGTGCCGAAGCCTGGTGCCGAATGGCCTAGGAGGCCCCTACAGCCCGTGTAGAGTGTGTCGTAATACCAGCTGGCAGAGGAGAATTCTTAAGGCGGTAGGTGTCTTGTATGGTGGATTTGATCCACCTGGCAAGGGTAGCTTTGGAAGCTGGCAGACCCTTGTGGCCGCCTTCCGGAAGAAGGAAAAGAGAGTCAGACCTCCGGAAGGATGCAGTCCTAGACACATATATACGCAATGCCCTGACAAGGTCAAGCGTATGCAGAGCCTTCTCCACTCTATGAACCGGGACCGGACAAAGGGATGGCAGTGAAATTTCCTCATTGAGGTGGAAGTGGGACACAACCTTCGGAAGGAAGGATGGGACCGTACGGAGAACTACCTTGTCCTGGTGAAAAACCAGGAAGGGCGGTCTGCAGGAGAGTGCTGTCAGTTCAGACACCCTGCGTAGCGAGGTGATTGCCACCAGGAAAACCACCTTCTGGGATAGAAGGTGGAGCGGGACCTCCTTAAGGGGTTCGAAGGGTGGTTCCTGCAATGCTGTCAGGACCAGGCTGAGGTCCCACGTTTCTAGTGGTCGTCTGTAGGGGGGAACCAATCGGGAAACTCCCTGAAGAAAAGTCCTTACTTGCAGCTTGGTAGCAATGCGCCTTTGGAAAAGCACTGAAAGGGCTAACACCTGGCTCTTAAGCGAGCCCAGGGACAGCCTGGCCTCCAGACCCGATTGGAGAAAACCAAGCACTTTGGGTAAGGAATAAGGGAGTGGAGTCTGGCCACGAGATTCGCACCAGGTAAAGAAAACTTTCCAGGTACGGTAATAGATCTTGGCCTAGGCTGGCTTCCGTGCCCTGATCATGGTTCCAATGACGTCTGGCAAGAGCCCTGCCTGGGTTAGAACCCAGGTCTCAAGGGCCACGCCACCAAATTGAGAGCCCCTGAGTTCTGGTGGTAGAACGGGCCTTGTGATAGAAGATCGGGGCGGTCGGGGAGACGCCAGTGGCGTCTGCTGTAAGTTGTACCATGTCGGCGTACCATGTACGTCTGGGCCAGTCCGGTGCGAATAGGATGGTTGGAACTCCCTCTTGCTTGATCTTCCTCACCACCCTGGATATCAGGGGGAGAGGTGGAAAAATGTACAGAAGCTGGAACTGGGTCCAGTCCTGAACCAAAGCATCTGCTCCGAGCGACCGCGGATTGTGTGTTCTGGCCATGAAGTTGGAGACCTTGGCATTGAAGTCAGATGCCATTAGGTCCACATCCGGGGTCCCCCAGCGATGGCAAATCTGGCGAAAAAATTTGGGATGGAGAGACCACTCTCCCGAGTCTATTTCTTGTCGGCTGAGTAAGTCTGCTTCCCAGTTGTCCACACCTGGAATGTGGACCGCCAAGAGAACCAACCCTGTGTCCTCTGCCCAGTGGAGGATATGTGACACCTCTCGCATCGCCTGGGTACTGCGGGTCCCCCCTTGGTGATTCACATATGCCACAGCCGTGGCATTGTCCGACTGTATTCTGATGTGAGAGGCTGCCAGTAAGTGATGAAAGGCTCTCAATGCCAGGAGGATGGCACGAATTTCCAGGATGTTGATGGGCATGGTCGCTTCCACTGGGGACAATTTGCCATGTGCCCTGTGGTGTAGGTGCACTGCACCCCAACCCGTCAGGCTCGCATCGGTGGTCAGAACCTTCCATTGACCTGTGAGAAAGGATTTCCCCTTTGCTAGCGAGGTTGGCTTTAGCCACCAGTGCAGGGACCTTTTGGTTGACGACGTTAGCCGGAACTCCCTGTCGAGAGAAAAAGGGTTTTTGTCCCAGGACTTGAGGATGGCTAGTTGGAGAGGCCTGAGGCGAAACTGGGCAAATGGGACGGCTTCTATTGCTGCCCCCATCCTGCCAAGGACTCTCATGGCAAACTGGAGAGATCGAGGGGGTTTGCGGAGGAGGGTGCGAACTCCTAGGCGAAGAGCCAGTGCCTTGTCCTTGGGAAGGAGCACTAGGCCCCTAGAGGTGATGAATAGCATTCCCAGGAAGGTCAGAGACTGACTCGGGGTTGGTGATGACTTTTGTAAATTGACTAACCAGTCCATGCAACTCAGAGTGTCGATTGTAATTGAGACGCTGAGCTCGCAGTCCTTGAAGGTGGGAGCCTTGATGAGTAGATCATCCAGGTATGGAACGACTACTATGCCTCTGGAGTGCAGGACGTCCATGGTGGCTGCCATGACTTTGGTAAACACTCTGGGAGCCGTGGCGAATCCGAACGGGAGAGCCACGAACTGGTAGTGGTCCTGGTCGATTGCGAACCGGAGAAACCTCTGATGGGCAGGTGCAATCGGTATATGCAAGTATGCATCTTGTATGTCTACGGAGGCGAGATATCCTCCCTTCTCCGTGGACGCAATGATGGACCGAAGGGACTCCATGCGGAAGTGACGGACCCGTACATATTTGTTGAGTTGTTTTAGGTCCAATATGGGCCCCACACTGCCTCCTTTCTTGGGGACTACGAATAGATTGGAGTAGAACCCTCGGAAGTGCTCGGCCGTGGGGACCGGTACTATGACTCCTGCTTGAAGAAGCGAGGAGACCGCTTGTCGGACGTCACGAGCCATGGCCGCTGGTTTTGGGGGGACAGAAAGGAAGAATCGGTCCGGTGGGTTGGAGGTGAACTCTATCTTGTATCCGGAAGACACTAGTTCCCTGACCCACCTGTCTTCTGTAATAGGCAGCCAGACTTGATAAAAGAGCAAAGGTCGGCCGCCTACGGGTGTGGTGTGTTCCGGAGTTTGTGAGTCATGATGAGGAGAAAGTCTGAGATTTTCCTCCTCCGGGCTTAGACTGGGCTGCTTTTGACTGCCAGGTCTTGTCCGATCTTTGCGTCGACCGTGAGTTGTCCCTGCGCGGGGAACGGTTACGATTTTGTGCTGGACGCGAGACGGACCAGCCCGAAGAATTTCCGAAAGGATCGGAATCGAGTTTGGTTACGCTTCTTGTAAGTGCGTTTAGGTTTCAGTTGGGGAAGAGAGGTACTCTTACCCCCGATGGCGTTGGATATCATCGTGTCCAACTGTTCACCAAAAAGTTGCCCACTGAGGTAGGGGAGGTGCGTGAGGGACTTCTTTGAGGCTGCGTCCGCTTTCCATTCCCGCAGCCAGAGGATACGCTGAATTGTGATGGCGTTTGATGCTATCCCCGCTAGACCCCTTGCTGAATCCAGAGCTGCATGAAGCATGTAATCTGCTACAACTGCTATTTGAACCACTTGGTCCGACAGCTCAAGAGCGGATGCTTGGAGGCCAGCTTGTAAATTTTTGGCCCAGGCCAGAATGGCCTTGGCAGCCCAAACTGAAGCGAACGCAGGAGCCAGGGATGCCCCTGCAGCCTCGAAAATTGAACGAGCCAATGCGTTCTACCTGCCGGTCTGCTGCATCCCTGAGGGTTGAGCTATCTGGCAGTGAAAGGAGGGTCTGTGCTGCTAGTCTAGAGACTGGGAGGTCCACTTCGGGTGGGTCTGTTCATTCCTTGGTATCCTTCTGTTGGAAGGGGTACCTAGCCTCCAGATATTTGCGATTAGCGAATTTTTTCACAGACTGTGAAAGCTGCTTTTTAAGGATTGCCTTAAACTGCGGGTGGTTAAAGAAAGCCTTAGGCTAGGGTCACATTGCGTTAGTGCAACCCGTTTAGCGCTAGCGGGTTGCGCTAACGCAATGTTTTTACTGTGGCCGCGTCCCGGGGTCGCGGTAACGTCCCCGCTCTCGCAGAAGCAGTGTCCGCGGCGCGCCAGGAAACAACGGCGCGTCGCTAGCGCGTGCCGAACATGGCACGCACTAGTGCTGCGCGTTCCCATTGCCGTGAATGGGCGCGCTAACGGACGCGTTGCACGGCGTTAATTTCGCCGTGCAACGCTGTCCGTTAAGTGCATTCCCATAACGCAATGGGAACCCAGCCTTAGGTGGCTTCAGAGGTCCTTCAAAGGAAATCTTGTGTTCTGGGGCCTCTGGTGGAGGATCAGAAATGTCCAGCACTCGATGGAAGAGATTAAGTCCTCAACTAGCGCTGTATTGCTAGGAGGGATTGTGATCAGGGACCCCTCCGTTTCCTTGTCTGAGTCGGAGTCACAGATGCCTTCCGAATCCTGTGTATCACTGAGGCGTCCCCTGCTGCGTGAGCTGGGGCGGAGGCCTTCTCTGGTGGGGGATTGAGGAGATCTGCATTGTCTGTCCCTGGAAGGGGACGGTCTAGATGACCTGGAACTACGGTGTCTCTCCCTAGAAGGGGATGACCGTGTGCTATGGGATGACGCAGATGGACTTGACCTATGGGTCCGCTTGCATCCTTGGATGTGTCAGGGTCGTCCTGTCCCTGATTCAAGCTCTCCCTTTGCTGGGTAGCGGTCATAGCCGAGGCATGACTCTGCAGAGCCTGAAGCAATGTGGAGGTTAGGTTATCTATAGACTGCGTCATAGATTGCGACATCTGAGTGTAAAATAATATATAATAAAAATAATAATATAATAATGCAACGTATATGCAGAGATCAGCTCTGAGCTCTATCTAGTGTGTGCATGTCAGCTATCCTGAGGACCTTGGCCTCTGCATCTGTTGTTTGTATGTCAAAGCCTAAGAGGAGTTGTCAAACTGTATCTATATGTGGATTGCTTAGGTTACCCGTAACTAAGACAAAATATATTTAAGATGTACCATGAGGTAATGTAAAGGGTGGTAATGTAAAGAGCCAATGTAAGTTTGCAAAATGTTAGGCTTTACTAATATGGTATGCGCTATGAATATGGTACCAGGTAGATCACCTTATGTGGTTAAGAGGTAGGAAAAGATAGTAACCAATGGAAGTCTATGGGTCAAAAGAGTATATAAGGGTAGACCCAGCACCAGTAGGGGGCAGACTTTCTCATTCCATGAGAATACTCCACATGGACCACATCATGCCTCAAAGACATACGTAAGACCTATGCTTAATTTTTCTCTGATAATATAATACTTGATTTGTGTGCTATGGACTTATAAACTGACTTTTTCTTCAATTTTGTAATGAATTTTTGAATGGACATTAAATAAGACTTGTTTTATCCACACAATTCAATTTTGCTTATTTTTCCTATTCTCATCGTATTACTTACAAAAATAAGGAACGGTTACTTTTTCTAACATTTTGGCGAGTCAGCCAGATCTGATTTTTTTGTGCTTTTGTGGAATTCCACCCCTTGTACAGGGGGGAAGGGAAGGGAGTTCTGCTAAACACCTGTTGTTCAAGGCGCAGAAATTCCACTATATCACGTCACAAGAGTCAGACGGGGCCTACAGAGGAGGGAGCATTCGTGTCTCCAGAAAGCTGCACGTCTCATCCAGTCGGCAGATCAGTGAAAAGACACAGAGGACCATCCATTGACGGTCGGATCATTCCAGGAGGAAAAAGATATTCCTTAGGTGAGAAAATGGAGTTTATTCATGAATATTCTAAGAAAAGTAATATACAGTTTAAGTTTGTTCATAGCCATACAGATTCACAATTATGGTCTAGTTTGTTTAGTCAATGTGAAACAGAGAATCTTAAAATTGATAAAAAGTTTTTTTCAGTAAAAAAGTTACAAAGGAAGCTTCAAAATGTCATGCATATGGTCCGAGTATACAATAATTTAGTTTTTGAGAAAACTGACACACAGAAACATGAGATATGTACTGTCACACAAGATACTGGTCATACTGACACACAAGGTGACACACACGAATCTGACAAGGATTACTTTGATTGTCCAAATTGTTTAATATTGTCAGAACATATTGAACAATTGGAAGATCAGATTGATGTTCGAACAGAATTATTGTCCAAATTGAGACAAGATATAAAAAAGGCTTCTGTTCTTACTCGATCAGCCCAACATGAAGATAATGCCGCTGCATCATTTGTCCCTGATACACAAGATTTGGATGAAACGGTAGATATTCAGGCAGAAGAATTACAACTGAAAAAATTCCATGACAGAGCAGCACGCATTAATATGAAAATACACGATCAGTTAATGAAAATTGTAAAAGACATTCCAAACTTCAATGACAAGATGGATGCCTTTTATAATGCAGACATTTTTGAATCGAATACTGACAAATACAATCTTAATGATGAACAAAAAAATAAGATATTCAAAGTTTGGTTACCCTCATATATGGGAAAAAGGTTACAGACCACACCCAGATTGAATGAGGAGCATGAGCAGATTCATAGTACTAGAGAAGACAGACTTAGGCAATTAAATTTATTCTTTACGGGAGAGTCTACCCCGACTGCGGAAATTCTGGAATCATTACGTACTAATATTAATGAGGATCCATTTGCATTTTTGGTAAAATTTGAGCAGGCCTATAGAATGGTGATGGAAATTGGGCCTAATCAGGAGCCAACATCCATGATCAGATTTTTTGTAAAAAAGTTCAAATATTTGGATCCTGCCTCAGAGCAGATGGCTAGTACTCAGCCATCATTGCAAGAAGCAACAGTTTTTATCGACAGAGTAAGGAGATCCATGAAACAAAATCAGGTGAAAGCCAAAATAGCGGTAGTTAATGAAAAGGATCGCCAGCTGCAGGCGCGGGCTGGGCCGGGTGGCAAAGGGGCATGTGCCCCCCGGGCCGGTCACCCAGCAGCTGATTCGGGCTGCTGGTGGCCGGTGCTGTGTTCTCTA